>NC_135309.1:40386167-40700591 GCF_048772815.1 Callospermophilus lateralis
GCCCCACTGTCGGGCGGGCAGGCGAGCGGGCCGGCCTGCGGCTGGGGCTGGGGCTGGGGCTGAGGCTGGGCTGGGCTGGGCTGGGCTGGTCCGGGGCTGGGCGGGGCGGGGCGAGTGGGCCTTGCGGGTGGCGCCCCCTGGCGGGGCGCGGGCGGTAGCGGTTCCCTCTGTGCTCCTCGCGCCCAGCGGGCCGCTGTTACGCAATGGAAATTGTGAAAGCTCCACCCGTTCTCTTCGCCCCCTCTCCCCCGGATGGGGGTGCTGCCCACTGGAGTTTTTGTTTCTTTTTTTTTTTTTTTCGATCTTAAAACAACTCATCTCTTGTGGATGTCCTTTCTAAAACGTCGATTTGGATTAGTGGGATTTTCCTCCCCAATCTTGAGAAAATAGACTAGTAATAGCTGGGCAAATTATAGTAATTTAAAGTATAACTTTTGTGATTTTGGTGGTGTTTACAAAGGGGTATTTTTGTTGGGAAAAGTTAAAATAGTCACTTTCTAATTTTAGTTTTCCTAATTGAGATTTGGTAAATGAAGAGTTCCTGCTCGTCTACTACTTAAAATTTTTTTTTTGTAGTTGTAGGTGGACAGCATGCCTTTGTTTAATTTTTTATGTGTTGCTAAGGATCCTAGTCCAGTGCATCACACATACTAGGCAAGCGCTCTGCCACTGAGCTACAACCCCAGTCCACGTCTGCTTCTTTATTTAACTCACAGTTGAGGATTGTGAAGCCCAGGGATGTTTTCTTAGTTGTGTAGTTTTTTTTTTTCTTTTTTTAACAATTGTATGTAGGTTTTGTGAATAATTTCTCCTGGAATCTTCTTATTCCTGGTATTAGTAAGAGTAGACTTGAGTTATATTTGGAAGAAGTTTTCAAGTTTTGGAAAAGATACTTGTAGTATTGACTTACTATCTGAATTTAGCTACGGTAACAGAAAACGACCTGTAAAACAAGAATCAAGTATACTGGAAGCCACTTTTGCAGGGGGCAAGACTGGGTTTGGTTTCAGCTGTGCAACTTGGAGCATTTTAGCTTGGTAACATGATCCCCTTTCAGGTGAGTATTGGGCCTGCTTGGATTTGATTGAGAAACTGTCAGCTGTAAAACTGTCAAATTGGTTGGACCAAAACTCAATGTGTTCAGAAAATGCTGTAAAGTTCCAAGGTCCAGATGTGATCTTGTTAGAAGTTCTAAGAATGAGGAGACTTGAGTACCAAGCATTAGAGATGAGTTTGATCACGAACCTGCTTTGAATATTGGGTTTTCTTGAATTAAGATGTATTTAGGGAATGAGTTTCATGGATGATGAGAGGATGAATGCTTAAATACCCAGGAGAGACATGCTAGGAGTTGGTAATATCTTCATTTAGGCTTCACAAGTAACTTTCTAGTGGTGACATAAATGGGCACTTCCATCTGTATCACCCACAGGTGGTTTAGGTTATAAATTCTGTATTAACGGTTGTTTTCTTTCCAGACTGCAAAATTCAAAATGGGGCTCAAGGTATTCGTTTCATCTACACCAGAGAAGGCAGACCGAGTGGCGAGGCTTTTGTTGAACTTGAATCAGAAGATGAAGTCAAATTGGCCCTGAAAAAAGACAGAGAAACTATGGGACACAGATATGTTGAAGGTTTGATTTATGTTGCCCTAGTAACAGTAAAATGTTAAACACATAGAGTTCTTACCCTGTTCTGAATTTTAGGTATTTGACCGCATGGAAATGGTCATCTAAGGGAGTTTATGGCAACTCTTCTTAGTTTATCTAAAGACCCAGGAAATCTGAACTTTATTCTATCATTTTCCAAAATTGACTAATTCTAAGCACCTCTTTCAGTATTCAAGTCAAACAACGTTGAAATGGATTGGGTGTTGAAGCATACTGGTCCAAATAGTCCTGACACGGCCAATGATGGCTTTGTACGGCTTAGAGGACTCCCCTTTGGATGTAGCAAGGAAGAAATTGTTCAGTTCTTCTCAGGTATGTAGTCCTGTTGCTGAGCAGTGAGTTTGGCTAGCTTCTCGCAACATGATTAATAGACATGATTAATTAAAATTGATTAGATTAGGTACTTAAATAGGTTGTGAGTATATGCTGATGAATTAATGTTTTCTTCCTAGAGACCTTCAAATAACTTAAGCCCATCTTAAAGGTGGAAATTAGAAGTACCAAAATGTTAACTTTGCTTATATTTAGAATTGTAGTTCAGAGTAGATCTTTTGAGGATTGTCCTCAACAGCTTAACCACCTCCCTTACTTACATTGCTGTTTAGCAAAGTACTTCAAGTTAAAGGTAAGATTCCTTAACATTAGAATGAGTGAGGTTGTTGTAATTTATGAGTTAAGTGTCTTTGTTTCAAGACACTTATTTGGTACATGAGACCAGAAATAATTCTAATGGTCTGATTCTCTATACAAAAAAATTATTATGGAAACATCTTGGTTTAGCCTGTTATAAACTGTTACTGAAAAGTCAAATGTAGTTGAGTACAGGTTGAATGCTTATAGTTTCAGTACCTGAAAAACAGTACAGAAAGCTTTGAAATTGTTCTGGGCCTAAAGTATTTGAATGTTTTTATGCTGAAGAGCTGATAAGATTGCATGTTTAGCAGAATGTTAGTTCATAATGTTTTAAATACTATTAATATTCTTGATATAATAAAATTGGATTTAAGAGCAAGAAATCCTTTCATGGTTTAGTGTAGGATGTGTTAAAATTTTGACTCAGATATGTATCAAGTCCTAATATTGTCAGAATTTCTGAAATCAAGTCTGTTTTGTTTTATCTAAATTGGTGAGAATTGAATGTATCTGTCAACGTTAAAAATGAACATAATTTCATATCTTCTAGGAAAGTGCTTTAAGTCCTTTTTGTAAGCTTGGGAATGTATCCACGGAAAGGATTTTTCATAGACGGAATTTCCAGAAGTGAATCATACTACTGTTAGAGCATAAGAGTGCATGATTGTGCTGTGTAGATAGTTGTTTGTTGAAAGTTTAGATTGTATGTTTGTCAATTATGTGATTTAAGTAATGTTTCAATTTTTATGAAATGTTTAAATGTGTACTTGTAAAAGAAATTTTTTTGAAGTTCCAATAATTTAAAGCATTGAAATATAAAATGAGGTAAAAGGTGTGTCTTGAATTTAGTAAAACTGTTATTTTAATGCTTGAAAATTATATTAAATTCTTGTATACTTTTCAACATTGCATAGATAAGAGTGTTTTTAATTGTTGAATTCTTAATGCACCTTGTGTGGAGCAGCAGTTTTTTTTTAATATATATTCATACTGTACCATGGGGTGTGTTAAGAATTGAGTTATACTTTGTAATAGTGGAACTTCATATTATTGCAATGCATATTTAAAAGAATACTTGTTGAAAACATACCATTCACCTAAAGTTAAAATTCTGGTTTATTTAAAGCTATAAGAAGAATCATTTCTGGGCTTGTGATGTTAATATTGCCCCCCTACTGGGGTTATTTGTCCTTGGGTTGAAGGGTTGGAAATCGTGCCAAATGGGATAACATTGCCGGTGGACTTCCAGGGGAGGAGTACGGGGGAGGCCTTCGTGCAGTTTGCTTCACAGGAAATAGCTGAAAAGGCTCTAAAGAAACACAAGGAAAGAATAGGGCACAGGTGGGGATGGATGGTTGGTTGGATATGTCACTTTTCTTATGGTAAACAATTAAATCCATATTCTCTCTGCTTAACAGGAGGAAATAATCTATTTCCTATTCCCAGTTAATTGATATTTTGCCATGTTCAGACTTTTGCTAGTCAGCGTCCTATATTGCTTTTAAACAAATTTGAGGTTTTAAAATTGGCCCTAGTTAATTTGGTCTGCTATGTGATTTTTGTGAGACTCACATTAACCCCAGTCAATGGAGTTGAGAGACTATGGCTTTAAAAATTAATGCAAACCTGGCTTTAGCTGTAATAACACCCACCTAGTAAATTAATATTACCATAAGAAAATGTGATACTTTCTGATCTTGTTTTTAAAGTTGAAATGCAACAAACTTTTTCTTGCTGTATAAATATTCTGCATATGTATTAATAAGCATAGCTTTCAAGAAATTGTCACAAAAGGTTTTATTCTCTCTGCTTGTGACTATTTTTCATTGAAGCATGCGCTTACCTATGCTGATTCCTACTAAAAGCATAGGCTGGGGTATATATTGGCGAGAGGAAATGTGTAGTGTGGGCTAGATTGTTGGTGGAGGCTGGCCTTTTAGCCCACTTGCTATACATACTGCCAATGGATTTGAGTTGAAATGTGTTGAAAGTTGAGTGGAATTATTTCCCTCCTAAATCATTTATTTTTAGTACTCCTCTCTACCCCTAAGGTTGGGCTCTGCCTCAGAGGAGTTTTTTTCCCTGTAAATTTTACATTTAAAGTAATATTATTGAGTGAATTTCTGGTCATTGCCTATGCAAATATAAGAAATCTGGCTTTAAATATTAGTCAGTTTCATGGCTATGACTAGATTGTTTTCTTGTATAGCTAAACACCTGTATGAAATGAACTAATGTTTTCTCTCCCCTCCCCATTCCCCTCCCTCTTGAACATTGCTTTAGGTATATCGAAATATTTAAGAGCAGTCGAGCTGAAGTTAGAACTCATTATGATCCGCCAAGAAAGCTTATGGCCATGCAGCGGCCAGGTCCCTATGACAGACCTGGGGCTGGCAGAGGGTATAACAGCATTGGCAGAGGAGCTGGCTTTGAGAGGATGAGGCGTGGTGCTTATGGTGGAGGTATGTGGTGATGTGCAAGGTGGGACCAGTTTGTTCCTTGTTTGTCTAGGTATTTTCATTTGATTAATTGTACTTTTTGTCTTTCAGGCTATGGAGGCTATGATGATTATAATGGCTATAATGATGGCTATGGATTTGGGTCAGATAGATTTGGAAGAGGTAAGGTAAGAATTGAATTTCTCAGCTGAAGAGTATTACACTCTTGTCCATCTAGACCTCAATTACTGTTTTTCAGGCATGTCTGATCACAGATATGGGGATGGTGGTTCTACCTTCCAGAGCACAACAGGGCATTGTGTACACATGCGGGGATTACCTTACAGAGCTACTGAGAATGACATTTATAATGTAAGTACAAGATGAATTACAAGTCAGATATTTAGTATGACAGTAAAAACTTGGACCTTATTCTACTCGATGAAAATTGGGTTTACAGTTTAGCTTTTCATAATAGTAGCAAATTGACTTGATTTCTTTGAAATGTCGTTTTAGTTTTTTTCACCACTCAATCCTGTGAGAGTACACATTGAGATTGGTCCTGATGGCAGAGTAACTGGTGAAGCAGATGTTGAGTTTGCTACTCATGAAGATGCTGTGGCAGCTATGTCAAAAGACAAAGCAAATATGCGTAAGTCTGAATTAATCACTTGGGGACACTTAGGTGGTTGTGAACATTTTAAGATAGAGAAATAGAATAGTGGGTTTGGATATGTTGGAAATTTGTGGGTTTTAAAATTAGTTATGACTGAAGGAGATTTGTTATGAACATATCTTGAAGTTTGTTTTTAACTGACAATTTAGATGAATGTTTAAAGACAAGTTTCTATAAACATCAGAGAAGCAGCTAGACTTTTTTTTACACCCAAAGTGTTCACAGATCTACTTGTTAAAGAACTTAGTGTTTATCTTGTTTTCTTTCACCAACAAACATTTTCAAACTTTCTTTTCTCTCATTTCAGAACACAGATATGTAGAACTCTTCTTGAATTCTACAGCAGGAGCAAGCGGTGGTGCTTACGGTAGCCAAATGCTAGGAGGCATGGGTTTGTGTAAATATCACTTTAGTGTCCTTTTTTTAAGCTAACCTTGTATACCTTTTCTCTCATTTCAGAACACAGATATGTAGAACTCTTCTTGAATTCTACAGCAGGAGCAAGCGGTGGTGCTTATGGTAGCCAAATGATGGGAGGCATGGGCTTGTGTAAATATCGTTAGTTTTTTTAAAAACCAAAATATCTGTATAAGTCGATTATTGTAAGTTAAGTTAATCTATAATAAGTGTAGCATAATTAATAAGTGTAGCATAATATTTAAGTTTAGTATAATTAAGTTAGCATAACAATTTAAGTTAGGCAAAGAAGGCAGTTTATTACTTTAAATGAATTTTGTAATTACTGTATTAATTACTATGTAAATTTTGAGTTGAATCAACTGCTCAGGATAATTCAAATTAAATTTAAGTACTTTGGGGGGAAATGTAGAATGCAGCTAAATTATTAGAGTATGAAGCTTACATCTAAAATAAAATAGTAAAAACAGGATTAAAATAATTAATTTGGGGGCATAATTAGCTGGGGATAATTAGGTGTTCAGTGATACCTGTGTATTGACATACTTAAACGTAACAAGCTAAGGGGGAAACCCCACTAAATCCAGTCAAGCAGTTTCATGAGATGTTCACAAAATGCCTCTGCTTAAGGAATCGTGGATTTAGTCCTGCTGATGTGTATGCTGCTGTTAACCATTTGGTTCATAAATATTTGACTAGCTCAATGACGAATAGAAGAGTTAATCTGGTAAATAGACAATAGACAGAAGGAGACAGGGTTAGTAATATAAGATGAAGACTGGAAAATCATAGATATAGAATTACAAGCTCGGTACCACCAGGTACCACATTACATAAGGAACAAAGCTCTAATGTTCTCTTAACTTAACAGCAAACCAGTCCAGTTATGGTGGCCCAGCTAGCCAGCAGCTGAGTGGTGGTTATGGAGGAGGCTATGGAGGCCAGAGCAGCATGAGTGGATATGGTAAGCATGTTTTTTTATATACGTAAAATAAAGTTTTAGGTAGGTTTCTTTAGTTGGGAAATTATGCAGGTTTCTTTTTTGGTGAGATTGGGTTATTAAATGTATGCTTTTGATCCTAATTGTTCTTAATAGCTTAATTTTCAGAAACAATCATTGGGCGGGGGAAGTGTTCTATGAATTTAATAAAAATTAGTGATTGCAACTTTGAAATACTGTCGAGCCAGAAACCATGCCTTCATTTATTAAAACATTAGAATAGTACATTTTTTCTGTCTTTTGGTTAAATCAATTTTTGATGGAGGGAGATTTTTAAATAGTAGAATGAATGGTGGTTGGGTTTAGGACCGTTATTTACTTAGTTAACATAGAGATGGTTTTATTAATTTTTTTTTCAATTGGTCTAAAGAATGGTGATTTTGGTATTATAGTCTTACCCTACAAAATCCTTTTGCAGACCAAGTTTTACAGGAAAACTCCAGTGATTTTCAATCAAACATTGCATAGGTAAATATTTTCTCAAAAAATATAATTTAAATTCCCAATAGCAAATACTGATATGTTGTAATAACACTATTTCTATAGCAGTCAATGGCTCTGACTTAACTCCATGGAGGCTGCCATTTTGGGCACAGTGAGTTGCCTTTAGTCCAACTTTGTCCTCTCACTTCCTGCCCACTATGAATAGGAAAAGCAAGAGACATCCCCTGTGCTCCCTATTCATACATGCCATTCGAAGAACACAATGTGATTGTTATGGTAAATTTTTTTTTTTAATGCCTTGCTTAGCTTTAAAAACATGAAGTAATTTTGCAATTTTTGAAAAACACTAGTTTTCCTTTAAACTTAATTTTCCACGTTGATCCTGAAGAATCCATTTAAATGGTAGCACAAGAGTCTGGCAAGTTGGTACTGCAGAGAAAAGGGGTTAATTGAGACTTGTTTGGAGTCGGGATTCCCTTTTCCCAAACATGCTTCTCGCCACTTGGACAGCAGCCATTTGTACTCGTATACATTTTAAATTTTTTCTTGGAATGCATTATTTTATTTGACTGAGTGTCTGACACTACTTCTAACTTGTCAAATTGATCTCTTTGCAGGTAGCCAAGGAGCAATGAACAGCAGCTACTACAATAGTGGAAGCCGTGCATCTATGGGCGTGAACGGAATGGGAGGGATGTCTAGCATGTCCAGTATGAGTGGTGGATGGGGAATGTAATTGATCCTGATCACTGACTCTTGGTCAACTTTTTTTTTAAAGAAAAAACAAAACTTCAGTTTAACAGTTTTTGCAATCCAAGCTTATGACTTATGCTTACTCTATATGTGGGAATCAGGATTATTTGAAAGATTTAAGGTTCAGTATTTTTGAACACAGCAGTCATCCAGGATGTTAACAGCAAAGTTGAGTAAACTATATAACTGTTAAACAATTTTCAGCTTTTCTCAAGTTAGTTATATTGTAGGATGTACTTAAGCAGTAAGCGTATTTAGGTTAAAGCAGTTGAATTATGTTAAATGTTGCTCTTATACCATATTACATTGAACGCTGTTTGGATGCATGTTGAAAGACATGCTTTTTGTAAAACTCAATATAGGAGCTGTGTCTACAATTAAAAGTGAAACATTTTGGCATGTTTGTTAATTCTAGTTTCATTTAATAACCTGTAAGGCACGTAAGTTTTAAGCTTTTTTTTTTTTTTTTTAAGTTAATGGGGAAAATTTTGAGACGCAATACCAATACTTTAGGATTTCGGTCTTGGTGTTTGTATGAAATTCTGAGGCCTTGATTTAAATCTTCATTGTATTGTGATTTCCTTTTAGGTGTATTGCGCTAAGTGAAACTTGTCAAATAAATCTTCCTTTTAAAAACTGCACTTTGTCTTGTCTGTGCTTCAGTGTCATGTGGACTGTTTCTTGGTGCTCTATTCCTGCCTGGGGCGTAGGTCCTCGTATCTGACTGGCTGAGAGGCTCGGCAGTTGAGGCTGTTGTTAGATGTCTTCAGACTTCAATTCCCTTCAGTGCAACTGCAGGTAAACTTGGCTTTGGGTTCCTTGGAAGAGCTGTATGGTTTGGCCTGGCTGCACAGAACCTGATCTGAGCTGCTTATAACTTGTAAGCACTTGCATAAAACAAAGGGGAGCTCACTGCATGGCCTGCATGTCTGGGAGGTCTTCAGGCATGGCTACAAAAAATTCCAGAAGCAAGGGGGTGGCTGGAAGCTGCCCTCCCCACTCTGATTGCATTTTTTGAATTTTGTATATAGGTTGTCTTCTAAAAGGTCATAAGATGGTTTTTGTTCTGGTGAACCCTGGGGGGCCTCACCCATACAAGGCAAGCACTCTGCCACTGAGCTGCATACCCAGCTCACAGACATTTTTTAGTTGTATATAGACACAATACCTTCATTCTTCTGTGGTGTTGAGGATCGAACCCAGTGCCTCACACAAGCTAGGCAAGTATGATACCTAACACTGAGCTATGACCGCAGATCCTTCACTGCCTAAAATTGCAGTTTTCAGCTTTACATTTTTGCTTAATTCTTAAGTCCATTTGGGAGCAAAACTCCCATTGCCTTGCAAAACAATTAAAATATCATAAAGTGCTTCTTGGTGTACACATAATTAGCTTTAATTTCATTCGATGATTTCATGTTTTGGTTGCTCAAGTTCAAATGATTTTTTTAAAAAAAATATTTATTTTTCATTTGCAGTTGGACACAACACCTAGACATAAGTTAAGGCATTTCTTGGAGATACAGACCAAGGAAGCTCTTTGGTAGATGTATATGGTCCTTGTGGTTTGGGAAACATTACTTGTTCAAATGGTATTAACATGAGAGAATTTAGGTTGCAGTGATGTGGTGTGTGGGCTTATGGCCTTTAAAGCTGTTAAATGATTACCATGCCCATCCTGAAGGTTTTTAAACTTGTTACTGTACAGTGAATAGATTTGAAAAAGTGTTTCGTTCATTTCTTGTTTTCCTTGGCAGCGTTGCACGTAGAAGACTTACATGGAGGGTTCTGCAGGTGTCGCTTGGTTGCATGCCCTGCTGGGAGGAGGATGCAGTTCCACACTAGTGGATGGAAATGCCTACAATATATCATGTAGTTTTTATCTTAAAACAGGCCTAGAGATAATTTTCAGGCCAGGTAATATTAGAAGTTGACACTATAATGTCATAATTTGCTAAACTTGATGCTGCCCTTGTGATCTTGGTAAGTTAATCTACAATCAAGAACTTTGAGCCTTGAATTTCTTCTCTGGATCCTTTGGGTATGGTGCTCGGAATAAGAAACATCTTTATTGAGACACTTGGCCTGGCTAGAGCATGGTGGCAGATAGCCTGTAATCCCACCGATTTAGTTGAGGAGGATTACAAGTTTAGGCCAGTCTGGCCTAGGCATTGGGATTTTAAAAATGAGGTTAAGAACCATTATGGCTCTTTGAATCCTGTGCTTCATGAATCAGTCCCTCATCTGGAACCTTGCAATGACTACAGAATTTTTTTTTTTCCCTTCAGTATCGGGATTTGAACTGAATACTAGGCAATAGCTATATCATTCTAATATACCCCCAGCCTTAAGAATCTGCATTTTAAACCAGACATGAGTGTGTATCCCACCCCTGACCCCTGCCCCTGCCATGTCCTTCATCACCTGCATGTTTATACTTTAGAGGCACTACTTGGCTGGCCCTCTTGTTGGGATGAGTGGTGCCAAACCAGGGACTTAGCAGATTCCAGAGTTCAGATGTATATTTCAATTTTGACCACCGAGACAACTAAGTGTTTGTATCCTTTAGACCTGTGTCCATTGTCAAGGTTGGGTGAAATATCAAGACATGTTAGTGGGAATTTTCATGTGAAATTTTTTTATTGAACGTTCGGAACAGTGTTGAAGTAGCAAAGTATTACTTTCCTTCCTTTTCTGTGTGTGCAGATGAGACCTAATGCTCACAAGTGAAGTGACTTGCCTAAAGCTCCCTGAAAGTTCAATTTGGGTGCACTGAAAATAAAGGTACAGATAGATGGTACCAGAACAGTTTGGGAATGTAAACTTTTCCTGAAAGTTGGGCCCTGTGAGGGGTTAACAGGTGCTTTGTGTGTGTGTATGTATATGTATATATATATATATATATATATATATATATCCTATTGTGATGCCATGTGGTTCTATAATAGGGTTTGAAAACATACAGCTTGGGGTTGGGGTTGTAGCTCAGTGGTTGAGTACTTGCCTAGTACAGGTGAGTCACTGGGTTTACTCCTTGGCACCACATAAAAAATAAAGGTTAAATTCTTAAAAAATCTCCAAACTGTCTTCCAAAGTAGCTTCATATTTCCACAAACAATTAAAATGCCTTAAAAAAATAAAAGCCTACAGTGTGGAATAAATGTGGCTTTAATGTGGGGCAGATCTAGTTTTGAGGTCTTGCTATGCAGTTCTGGCTGTAGGGCCCTGGGTAAATCCTGGGGCCTAAACTTCTGACCCTCCCACATTTTTCCATCTGTAAGATAGATGTTGAAGGGAGCAATAAATGTGGAGTTTGGTTTGACAGTACTATAGAAGTGTCAGTCAGGACTGACACAGGCTGTAGGTGAACCTTCTGCAGGAAAAGCCCAAGGAAAGACAGCCAGTGTTGGGTTCTACTATGGCAGGGCTGGTACAGCTAATGTCAAGCTAAGGAACTATGGGAAGTGAAAGCATGGGGTTTTAGAAAAGAAGGGTGTCAAGTCTAGAAGGTTGGAAGCCTAAGACCTAGATTGGACTGACTTGTCTGATGTCTGGGCATTGCATTACCTCAGGTGGGGATCCAAAAACAGCACCTGCCCTAGCATTTTTTTGGGGTTGGGGGCAGGGGGGTTAGTGAGCCTGGAACCCAGCAGTTCTCTACCACTGAGCTACATTCCAGGTCTTTTTTTGGGGTAGTGGTGGTGGGGTACTGGGGATTAAACCTCAGGGGCATTCTACCACTGAGCTACATCCCCAGCCCTATTTTGTATTTGATTTAGAGATAGTGAGGCCTTAAGCAACTCAGTGAGACCCTAAGTGCTGAGGCTGGATTTGAACTTGTGATCCTCCTGCTTCAGCCTCCCAAACCATTGGGATTACAGGCATGTGCTACTGCATGCGGCCCCCAGTCCTTTGAAAATAAATGCCTCACCCTCAACTCCTGCCCAAGTCTTTTTGAGAAAGGGTTCCATTAACTTTCTAAAGCTGGCCTTGAATTTGCTGTCCTGCCAGTCGTTGGAGTTGCTGTATTATAGGAGTGGGCCACTAGGCACAGTGTACTCACTGCTTTTTTTGGGGTGTGTGTGGGGTACATTTTAGAGACAGGGTCTCACTGAGTTTTTGAGCCCCTTGCTTTTTTTTTTTTTGCTGAGGCTGGCTTTGAACTTGCGATCCTCCTGTGTTGGCCTCCTGAGCTGCTGGGATTACAGGTGTGTACCACCACGCCTGGCTTTTACACTGTTTATGAAATTAAAAACAATGTATGGCAGGTACTTTTTCCACAGGTTCTTCCATCTATCATTTATCCACTCCCATAAACAGATGGTCCTGATTTAAGATGGTTCAACTTGGGTCATTTTTCAACTTTCACTGGTGTTGAAGTAACCCAAAACTAGAGTTTTCTAATAAATCACATGCTTTATATAAAACAGGCTTTGTGTTAGATCTGAGTGCTCAACTGTAAGTGCATATTGCAGGCAGGCCTTGATGTTTCACAGGTTAGGTATAGTATTTTGACTTATCTGGATATAGCCCCATTGTAAATTAAGCAGCACCTCTATAAATAAATAAATGACTTGAGCTTTGATGACAAGCTTAAGGCCATAGCCCCAACTTGTGCAATGCCCACTCAAAAGCATCTTCACCTAAAACCTTGCTCTCTTGGCTATGGACCTCATGGCTCAGAACCCCAAGAGCAAGCTGGAGGGCAGGGTGCCCCAGGCTTTTGTGCAGTTGACACAAACTTGCTTTTTGAACACACCAGGGAAAAATAAATGACTTTATTGCATGGCCAACAAGAGGTATTCACAAGGGCATGGAAGAGCAAATCTCTAAAGCAAAGCACAAGGACAGATGCTTTGTGCTATAAAGCATTGCACAAATAAAGATTTTTGGGGAGGAGAAAAACTGATTGCATACTAGAGTACAACTGTTATAAAAAAGGATAAATTTGAGAAGTGAAAAATGACAGGGAAATCATGTTTATGGACCAAAGTCAGTGATGGAACAAAGCAGATGGAAGAGTTTCAGTCCAGCAGTTCATACTATGTGCTCACCTGCCACTTGGCATACTGTCTTCTGGAGCAACAGCCACCAAGTGGAGATCTCATTCTCTGATTCTCTTGGGAAACAAACTTCCCAAGACTCTCTTCTCTGGAGACCCAGAGTTTGGCACTGTACCTGAGGCTGCCCTCCACGCTGAGGCTCTTGAAGGTGGCTGGCCAGGTCTCAGGAGGCAGTGGATGAACAGCGCTGCAGCAGCAATGTGTGGCAGTTGTCGCACACTCGAACTGGCTTTGGGTAGGAGGGCAGGGCCAACTCATTGCTGGAGCAGTTGTTGCAGAATATGTGCCCACAGTTCCGGCAGTGGTGCTAGAGGACAGGAAAAAGGTAGTCACAGATTATCTAGGGAGATGTGATCTGCATACTCACCCTAATACATTGAGGTCTCTCCCCACAGTGACACTGTCTAGCAATCCCAGTGTTATGGAGATCCTGGTTCATTCTCTGATTGCTGCATTCCAGAGTGGTGACCCAGTGTTTTTAGCCAGCCTTCCTGGGGCGTGAGGGAGTCACTCTATAAAATTGTTGCCATGAACCTCTTAGGTGCTTGGGCTCCTTGAGTATGTGACAGACACCAGGTGGGCAGAGTGGGCATCCTCTGCTCCTCCTGGTTCTACAGACTTGTTAGGCTAGACCCAGACCTTGAACCAAACCACTCACCTGGAGCCAGTCAGGCCTGCACTGTAGACAGACATGATCAAAAAGGCAGCCTCAAGAGGGGTGTCTCCAGCTCTGAACCTACTGTCTGGCACTGGCAAGAACTCTGGCTTTTCCTTTCCCAAAGGATATTAATAGGAGCAGATGTGGACATGGAACCCAAAGGTGTGTGGACGGTGTTGGTAGTGGCAGTGGGACAGGACTTGCCCTTAAATTCCCAGTGTTGCTTTGTTTGCTTTTCCATACTCTCTTGTCTCCGCCCAATTGGTTTTGCTGAGGCTGCTCAAGTCTCCTTGTATCCTTGACCAAAGGAGGAGGGCCTAGGAGTCTTACTAGATCCTGGAGGTGGCTATGCAAACAGGCAGATTTACCTGGGGCAAGTGCCCTGACTGGGGCCCCAGTGAGTTTTTGGTGACTTCCCTTGGATTCTGTTTTTGCCCAAATTGGCCAGACTTTGGTCCTGTTGCACACAGAAAATTTGCAATGGTGTCATGAGAGCCAGGCTGGACAGCCAGTTGCATAGATACATGGTGGGGAGAATTACCCATTTGCAGACCAATGAGTGTGATCACATTCTAACACCCGGTTTGACAAGGAACTAGAGAAAGGGGAATCTTAGTGACAACTCACCCCTACATACCTTTCTCCGGGAAATGGAGAACTCTTTTTCACATTGCTTACAGTGTGTTGCTTCGTCATCTTTCAGCCAAGTATGACCCTGAGGAGAAAGAAAACCCTGGAATTCCATTTTATGTCTTGGCCTCTGATGGGAGAGAAATTACCTATGTTTGGCTGCATCTACTGTCCCTCCCTAATCACATCTCGTTTCCTTGTGAGGCATTGCTGCTTTCCTGCCAGATGTGGCCTCATACAAGCTGTAATGTAGGGAACTGCTATGACTGCAGTTGTCATTCATGTATTCCAGATGGTGCCTGCCCTCTCAGCCTTCTGGTCTGTCTCCCACTGGGCCTTAAAAGATTCTCTAGCATCCTGTTACTTTGAGCCTCTCCCTTGCCCTTTCAATAAATCCCTTTGGCTGACATCACCAGAGTCAGTTTCTGGTGCTTGCTTCTCTTAAGCCCTGTTTGAGACACTATCCAGAGTAACTACCTGAACTAACAGAAGGAAGAAGGTAATATCTGAGTGGGACCAGGACAACTGGTGACATGGGTCCCTGGGGAGATGTGCAGCATGTCCTCACGAATGCCCAACCCCCACCCTCAGCCCTGGGAAGCAGCTTAGCTCAGTTGTAGAGGAGGCATCTGGGGCTTTGAAAGATGAATTTTGGGGGACTTTCTCTGGGAAAATAGGACATGTCTTTTATTCAGCCTTAGGGACTGGGGTCAGAAATGATGTACTTTTCTGGCCCTTTAATATCTGTTGGACATAACAGCAGGTCCTTGGGGCTACTAAATGTGGGCCCAGGATGCATCTCACCTCAAAAGAGCTCTAAGTGGCTCCAGGGTCCTGTTGTATGATTATATCCTCCCTGTAAACAGTTAAGCTGTCACTGCTGTACACTTCTACATATGGTGGGGGATATAAAGGCAAGGCAGGTGTCTTACAGAAATTACAGCCAAGGAATTTTCAGTCTGTAAGGGAGGGTTGATTTTGTTTTGTTCCCTTGTGCTGGGGATGGAACTCAAGGCTTCATACATATTGAGTGTTGTACCACTAAGCCACATCCCCAGCCCTGGGGACAAAGTAAACTTACGTTACATAGAAGTTCATACTGCTGTTAGTTGCTGTGACAGTTTTTGCTTCTGACCTACTATTGTACATGAGAAGTTAGATACAGCAATGTTGAGAGTCTCTGTTCTGGACACACAAAGGATGACAGATGGAGGAGGACTGCTTTGGCACTGCTGCCAAAGCAGAATGGAGTCAGAAAAGCTCCTGCAAACAGGGGGGCTGCCCTGCTTTGAATAGCCTGTGTTGGAGGCCACGCTGCAGAGCTGCCTGCCCTGGGAGTGATGGCAAGCCTAGAAAGTTTGCCTCTGCTCCCATTCTCCACAGCTAGCACACACATGGATTCCCTGCTTGTTCCTGTTCTTAAGTGGTATGTTGCTCCCCAGAATTATCTAGAATCTTTCAGTTGTCCAGAAACATCTCAGGATTTGGTTTAAAGTTCCCGGAAGTGACATGGTGCTCTGTAGTGGGGCCTATATCATGATCTCTGGTTCTTAATCTGGGGGGAAAAAAATTCCAGCTTTCTTCCTTCTACATTTTCCTTCCTCTGGGGTACCTGTCATCTAGGCCTATTTTAAAGGTACAGCTGATGGCACAGGAACTGCAATCAGAAGATCTAGGTTCCAGCTCACACTTGTCCACTTGTCAGTCATTGCCAGTGTCAAGTGACATGAAACTCTTGTCTTCACCTCCACTGCCTCAACCACATTGTCATCCGATTGGGGAACACATAAATGCACATACTCATGGCAATGAGTAGTGATTCTTATGCTAATAACATTAATAATCTAATACCTTAAGTGCCTTATTTACTTCTTTTATGTCTTCCATCTTCAGCTTGGACCTGGAGGGCAAAAAAGAGATAATTTTGTAGCAATGAGAGGTTCTAGAATTTTAACAAAACTAACTGCAGTGACTGTGGGCTCTGTGAAAACACTAGGACTAAGAAGTGTCATCCCAGTCACCTCATCACACTGGCTTATGTGTAAATAAAATGAAACACTCTGAGGCTGAGCTTGGAATCAAATCTGGGCCAAGAACAGACTGTAGCCTGCAAGGATTTGAAAAGATTTTAAAGTGGTTCCAATCATTTAAAAATTGATAATGACCTCATAGAAGCCCAGGTTTCTGGCTTCTTTGGATCTGTGACGTGCTTGCAGTAGGGAAAGGCTTGGTCTCAATTCTTCCTGGCCAGTATTCCAAGAGGCAGGCTCAAAAGGATGGTCTTGTTTGTTTTGGAACTGAGGATTTAATTCAAGGGCACTTAACCATTGAGCTATACCTCTGGCCTCTTTTTTTTTTTTTTTTTAATTTGAGAGAGGAGGGCTGGGGAGATAGCTTGGTTGGTAGATTGCTCGTCTAACATTAACAAGGCCCTGGATTCAATCCCCAGCACCCCCCACCCCTGACACACACCAAAAAAAAAAAAAAAAAAAAAAAATTGAGACAGGGTCTCCAAGTTGTCCAGGCCAGCCTTGAACTTGCAGTCCTCCTACTTTGGCCTCCCAAGTTGCTGGAATTACAGGCTTGTAAATGACCACACCTGGCTGGTCATTTGTTCTGGCTTCATTCATTCTCCACTCTGTTGTTAGGAATAATTATTTAGTTGTTCACATAAGAGACAGGACTGAATATGGTCTAAATTGGCAGAACTAAATAAAATAAAATCAAACTATGCATTTGCAGTTTGGGGGAAGTCTGAGCCTTTCTTAAAAGCTGAGATCAATCTAAATTGACATTAGATTAGGGGCTGGGATGTGGCTCAAGCGGTAGCGCTCGCCTGGCATGCGTTCGGCCCAGGTTCGATCCTCAGCACCACATACAAAGATGTTGTCCGCTGAAAACTAAAAATAAACAAACATTATAATTCTCTCTTTCTCTCTCTCACTCTCAAAAAAAAAAAAAGATAAATTGACATTAGATTGACTGTCAAAATGGCAGGTCTCTGGGGAAACAGGCCAGATTGCTAAATGAGGGATTAGAAAATAGCATCAGGCATTCACTACTGATCCTGCAGACAGCTCCTTCCCTCCCCTATTCAGTTGCAGAAATAGGCCAGCACGCTGACAGGATCAGAGACCGAGACCGTCCAGATGGATAGGCTTTGGCAAATTAGGTCATGATGGCAGTCTGAACACACAAGAATTCTGGAAAACACAACTCAGGAAGCACCCAAATATCACCAAGATACAGGAACTTTCTTAGCTGGTAGTGGGGTCTGAGAACAGGTTTTTCCTCTTCTGGCACCTGGTACTGGCTTGCAGGAGGGAGAAAGGACAAGGGGAGACAGCATGAAAGCAACTCCTTAGATGGTCCTGTCTGGGTTGCACGTGCCTGACCTTGCAACAGCTACAGAACTCAGCTATGAGCAGCATGGTGACTGGGACATTTCCAAGATCAAAGGCCACTGACATTTTTGAGGTCTCCGGCTCATTAGAAGGGTAAATTCTAGCTGTGCCTTGAGTTTGTCCAGTGTGAGAGGACAGGTAGGAGGAAGCATGGTGCACGCTCCTGGCTGCAAACCCAAGTGGCCTGCTCTGGCCATCCCCAAGTTCCAAGTCTACTTCTGGTAAGTGTTCCTGAGGTGCCTGAAGAACTGGCCTGTGATTGGAAAACAGGGATAGACATTTAGCTCTGCCATTTCTCAAGGAGCTGCCCCCAGTGGGGCAGAGGCCAGAGCAAGATGATTACCCAGCCAGGTAAGAACACTGCAGGACAGTCAGCCCCAGAAGATGGCAGGGATGAGGGTGGGAGGGGGCTAAGCAGCAGCCCTAAGCTTGTCTAAGCCCTCACTCACAGTCGGTGGGTGAGGATGGAGAATAGGCAGCATCTTCATCTGCATGTAGGAATATACAGAATATGTTCCCACAAGACCTGTCTTTTATTTTTATTTTTTACTATACTGGTGAATAAAATCAAGGGCACTCTACTACTAAGTTACATTCCTGTCCTCTTGTATTTTTTAAATTTTGAGGTGAGGTCTTGCTAAGTTGTTGAAGCTGGCCTTGAACTTGTAATTCTGTTTCGGCCCCCTGAGCAGCTGGGAATACAAGTGTGTGCCACCATGCCTCTTATTTTTCTTAAAAAATGGAAGACCTTTGCTGGGCACATGCCTGTAATCCCAATGGCTTGGGAGGCTGAGATAGGAGGATTGCAAGTTCAAAGACAGCCTCAGCAATGGCGAGGCGCTAAGCAACTCAGTAAGACTCTTTGTCTCTAAATAAAATACAAAATAGGGCTGGGAATGTGGTTCAGTTGTTGAGTGCCCCTGAGTTCAATCCCTGGTACCAAAAAAAAAAAAAAATAAATAAATAAATAAAAAATAAAAAAGACCTTTGACCTTTCCATATTGAGAAGAAAAAAATTCCAAGTTTGTACACACCCACATGCAACATGAGTGTTTCTAGCTTATTCTAATTTTCATTCCCATCCATGGACCTGTGATGGCCACATAACACCTCAGCCCAAGCTATGTTGGTTACCAGACCCCTATCTCTATGGTCATGGCACTTATGTTAAGTGATAGTCCAAGACTTTGGAGAGCAGAAAGTAAACTCCTCAGGTCTCTGGTAGCTATGCAGAAAGAGGAACTTCCTCTGATAAGTGGTCCCACTGGGTACCATCTTGCCCCTGTGGGGGCCAGACACACCCGTGAGGTATATAATAGGATAGCAGAGGTAGGAGGTAGACTCCTGATTTTTTTTTTTTTTTTTAAGCCAGTTAGAGTTGGATTTCTATCACTTGCAACCAAGAAAGACTTAACCCATAAGAAGAAATAACTTATCTATCCACTCTTTGAAAATTGAATTATTGTAGAAATGGACAAGGTCTAAAATCTGCAGTGTGACCTATTTCTAGGGCCACGTGTGCAGAGCAATCTATCCAGACTGGGACACTGTGTAACCCTGTCAAGGCTACCAGGGTCTGTGCGCCATCAGAACCTGACAGAAAAGAGCCTCTGGTGGATTCAAGTGTCAACTCCCAGAAAAGGCAGGTGGGCAGGGCTGGCCAGTGTGCTGGCTGCATGGCAGTCTTTCTTAAACCACCCCTGTTCACTCTGGCCTGACTGTGAGTTGACCCAGCATCATCCTCAGGACCTAGATATTAAGTTTGTGAACATGAGTGTTCTGGTCAATAGAAAAGAATATTCACAATAAATTAATCAATATCTGATTAAAATCCCCATAGTTGATATCAGGGCTTAATCCCCTCTTAGAGGCCTGACTTCCTAGGAGGTCACCCTTGAAAGCAGGCAGGCCTCCTGAATAGCCCTGCCTCCTTCTAACAACAGGAAATAGGTTTGGGTGAGGTGGGCAGACTGGACTTGTGTGATACTTCTAATGGAGAGGCTACATTAGTAGACCCAGCCTCCAGCCCTGCACACCAGGGGAAGGTGGGGGAATCAGGATTCTTACTGGCTGAGGTGCAGTCCCATTTCCTGGAGGGCTTGTTCTTGCTCATCACAGACCTTCTGTAACTCTACCTTCTCCTCTTGGAGTTCTCGCAGCTCCTAAAATGGATAAGCCAGGTCTGATATAGAATCACATTGTCACTGCACACCACTTAAGATTTAGTAGCCAGATCAACAAGATCAGATTTTTTTTTTTTGGGTGCCTGGAGATTGTACCCAGGCTTTTGTGCTAAGTAAGTACTCCACCACTGAGCTACACCAACAGCCCTTTTCACTTTATTTTGAGACAGGGTCTTGCTGTTGCCCAAGCTGGCTTTGAACTTGTGATCCCAATGCTGCCTCAGCCTCTGCAGTAGCTGAAATTACAGATGTGTGCCACCACATGTGGCTATATCAGAAAATCTTGCAAGAGCAAAATGTGGTTTGTTGCATTATTGTCATTTAAGACATTAGTGGATTATTTTTCACCCACTTATTAAGAATGGGAAGCTGAAAAGTAAGTGCTATTGTAGGGGCTCTCAGCTGGGGACGGGGACATGGGACAGAGAATAACCACATTAAAAACAGTTATCCTTACAAGGCAAGTAAGGCTTTGCTTGGGCTTCTATTAAAGACAGATATTTTGGGCTGGAGATGTGGCTCATGTGGTAGCTCACTCGCCTGGAGTGCGTGCGGCCCGGGTTCGATCCTCAGCACCACATAGAGAGATGTAGTGTCTGCCGAAAACTAAAAAATAAACATTAAAAAAAAAAAAAAAATTCTCTCTCTCTCTCTCTTAAAAAAAAAAAAGACAGATATTTTTATTTGTTTATTTGGTGGTGCTGGGTATTGAACCCAGGGCCTTGTGCATGCGAGGCAAGCACTCTACCAACTGAGGTATATCCCCAGCCCAAGACAGATATTTTTAAAAGCAGCTATTTCAAAAAGTATATAGATGAGTCTTATACAAAACTATATGAAGGTGCTAGGTGCAGTGGTTATATATCTGTAATGCCAGCAGCTTGAGGCTGAGGTAGGAGAATACCAAGTTTGAGTCCACTTAAGACTATATGAAAAGCTGTGTGAGGGATGGAAGCTCAATGGGGGACACAGACTCTGATCTGGGACCAGCACACCTGGCAAGGCCAGAATGGAGACACAGGATTTTCGGGCTGATGGGAACAACAATGAGACTTAGACCAAGCAGTGAGCAGCTCCCCCAGACATGCTCCCCTGTACCTTGGGAACCTACAACTTATCAAGGACTCAAAGGCATCCTGAGGCTTATTGGTGATGTCAGACACATTATTTCTTTTGTTAGGGGACGGGTGGAGGAGGTATTTCAAATACAGACCAAAATATTTTGAGGAGGAATAGAGGAATATGTTCTGTGATGCAGCATAACTTTCTAAAGGTCCCCTCTTGTCCTCTACTTCCCCCCTCATCCCCTCTGAGTCCTGCGGAACCTTTCCCTTCAAGAGCAACTTAAAACACTTTCTAATGGCAACCAAGAGAACCTCTTGGCTATAACTGCATAGCAGTATCTACTACCTCATCAATGCAACAAAACCTAGGTCTGGAAGCTGTGTTGGTGACAACAGACCCTTGTGACCGGAAGGTATGGTGAAGGCAGTGCACTTTTTTGGCTCAATCCTGCTTGGGAACCTGTTGTATGACACCCCTCCGCCCCCCGTCAACAAGGGAAGACCTCTGCAAGTCACAGTACACCAGGCTGGAACTACTTTATCCAGAATGGTAGAAACTCCTGGGAAGTTGGCTGACTACATTAGGGAAAACATTTTCAGATCACCTCGTAGTTTCCTGAGAGGTGTCCAATTCTATAACCAGGCAGTGATGCCGTACTAGCACCCCCTCTTCTCTTGCTCACAGAAGCCTCAGGATCCAGGACATATCTTCAAACAAGTTGGGGCCTCCAGAGGACAGAGGTGATACCAGGGAAAATGTATGCCTCAGGTTTTCCCTAGGGCTTATTTTGGGCTCTGGTTCAGTCTGCTTCCTAGAGATGACCTGACTCTGGACAGAGTGGCTGGCCAACCTCTGGGGTCAAAGTACAGATGGGCATATGTTCAAAAATATTGAACTCTCCTACAATACTCTAGTTTTCTTTCCTACAAATCTGCCACTGGCTCTCCACCAGTAGATGGTGATTGTTCTCAAATGAAATGGACTGCTGGCCTGAAAGGTACCCTGCCAAGTCTCCTGGGCTGTCTTTGCTCAGTATTCAAGCCTCTGCTTGTCAGTTTTTCTCTTCCCAGATCCTCTGCCTCACTGTGAGGAAACCCTCCTGTTTTATTCTTTTCATAGCACTTAACATTCTCTGAGTTTATTTGGTTGGTGGCTTATTGACTTATGATTTGTCTGTACCTTTTCCTCAGATGCTTTACTGGGTTGGGAATAGCAACAAACCCTAGAACAGGGCCTGGCTCCCACACAAAGGGCACATGGAGGAGTAGGCAGGAGCATCTCTTTAGCAGAGGAGCATGGGGACTGCTGGATGCTCTTTTTCTCTCAAGGAAATTTCACCTTACCTTCTTTAATCCTTCTACTTGCTGTAGTTCTGTTCGGAGCAGAGAGGAGGTGTCTTTTTCATGCTGTAATTCTCGCTGAAGAGCTTGTCTTTGCTCTTTTTCTGATTTCAACTCTTTCTCTAGACTTGAACTGTTTTCCCAAAACAAAACCAGTTAGTCTCAATGGAGGTTTTTCATAGAAGATTCACAATTCACTCCACAGGGAAGGCAGAACCACCTGAATTTCCACAGGAGCATCTAAACCCTTCAACAAGGTAGTGAAGTCAGGTTTCCTTTTCCCTAAGGGTCACCTGCACTTCCATAAGGACTAGGAATGCTAGTATTCACACCACACGAGTGAATACTCTTCCTGAGATAGAGACCTGAGGATCAAGAAAATTCAGTATTTATTCTGCGTATGATAGCCTATAGACAGCCAAGAATATGGGAGGAAGGAAGCAGAAGAAGGTGATCAAGGTCAGAGATGACATTCCACTTAAATCCTGACTCTTCTCTCTCACCAGTTGAGTAGTCCTGGGTGGGGTCCCTGGAATCTGCTTCTAACATCGTTCGTCACATGGGGAAGAGCTATGTCTTTTCTCTTATTATTGTTTTTTCACTTAGCATATATGATCTCATCCTAATCCTACGTTTGCTGGGGTAAACTCTGGGGTAGAACACTATTTGTTCCCAATTCTTTCTGGAGATGAGAAAAAAGATTGGAAGCCACCTTCCCAGTCCTCCCCAGCATGCTTCTGCCTACCACAGCTCTTTCCTACCATTGCTCGTGAAGTTGTGAAAGCTGCAGCTGCAAGGCGCTGACCCTCCCGCCGAGCTCCTGCTGCAGCTTGTGGCTCCGCTCCTCTGCCCCCTGTCTTGCCCTTTCAGAATGCTGTAACCTAGAGGCAAGCACACGCATGGACTCCATCTTTGTAAGAAAAGGGTCATCTCAGTTTAAGGTACAGTTATCATTGGCTTGAATATTTCCTTTTTTTTTTTTTTTTTTTAAAATGAGTCAGTCTTGCTATGTTACCCAGGCTGGTACTGAACTCTTGGGTTAATGCAGTCCTTCTGCCTTCTGAATAGTTTTTGTTTTTTTTTTCTCTCTCTCTGTGCATGTTAGTGTTACAGGGAATTGAGTTCAGGGCTTCAAGTATGCCAGGCAAGTGCCTTATCACTAAGCTACACCCCCAGCCCAGTGAATTTTTTCTTTAAAACTAACTTACAGTCTAACTGACTTGTGTGTGTATATGTAGAGTCTTAGCACCTGTATAGCAAGACATAGATACTCCACAACCAAAACCAAGATACACAACAGTTATATTACTCCAAAACCCTAGTTTTGTCCCACTGTAATCATATCCTCTCCCCATCCCAAACTTGTGGCAACCACTCATCTGTTCTGGGACACTATGGCATTACCTTTTTGAGAATGATATAAATGGAATTATACTTTACCACAGTTTGTTTATCTACTTATCCAATGAAGGACACTGGGATTGGTTCTAGTTTTTGACAATTATGAATAGAGCTGCTGTAAATATTTGTGTAGTGGTTTTTGTATGGATATAAGTTTCATTTCTCTTTCGAATATGTCTAGGAGCACAATTGTTGGGTCATGTGATAAAGATATTCAGTTTTTTTTTGTGGGGGGTGGGTACTAGGGATTGAACTCAGGGGTACTCAACCACTGAGCCACATCCCCAGCCTTTTTTTTTGGTATTTTATTTAGAGACATGGTCTCACTGAGTTGCTTAGTGCCTCGCTCTTGGTGAGGCTGGCTTTGAACTTGAGATCCTCCTGCCTTAGCTTCCAGAGCCACTGGGATTACAGATGTTTAGTCTGTTTTCCAAAGTGGTTGTGCCACTTTGTGCTCCCATTAATTATGTATGAGAATTCCAACTGCTCTGTGTCCTCATTAGCACTTGGTACTGTCATTAAAAAAAAAAAAAAAAATTATCTGGGTATGGTACTACTTTCTTATAGTCCCAGGTACTCAGGAGGCTGAGGTGGGAGGATCACTTAAGGACATTCTGGACAACATAGTGAGACCTGGTTTCAAAAAAGAAAAAAACAAAACAACAACAACAAAAAACTAGCTGTTCTGATAGATATGTGGGATCTCATCATTTTACTGTTCATTTCTCTAATGGCTATTGATACTGAATGTCTTTTCATGTACTTATGTTCTGTTCGTATGTCCTCTGGTGAATATCTGTTTAAATGTATTGGACACAATACCTTTATTTTATTTATTTATTTTTATGTGGTGCTGAGAATCGAACCCAGGGCCTTGCATGTGCTAAGTGAACATTCCACTACTGAGCCACAACCCCAGCCCCACTTCTGCCCATTTTTAAATAAGATTGTTTGCTTGAGTTTTTAAGAGTTCTTTATAAATTCTGGATACAAGTTCTTTGTCATATGTGATCTGTAAATTTTCTTCAAATTTACATCTCACCTTTTTATTCTCCTATGTCTTTCACAGAATGAAAGTTTAAAATTTTGATAGTCTAATTTATCAAGTTTTTCTCCTATGAATTATGCTTTTATGCTATACCTGCAAAAAAGATCTCTTTACCTACTCTAACATTATGAAGATCTTTTATGTTTTATTCTAAAAGTTTTATAGTTTTTAGTTTTACACTGAAATTTATGATCCATTTTCAGTTAACTGTTATAGACACATGAGGTGTAGACTGAGGTTCCTTGCTTTGCATACGGGTATCCAATTGTTCCAATATCATTTACTGAAAAGACTCTCCCTTCTGTACTTGTACTCTCACCTTTGTAAAAACAAGTTAAGCATATTTGTGTGGGCTATTTTTGGAATTTACTGTGATCCATTGATGACTTGATATATAAATGTGAAATATCAAATATCAGCGAGAAGGCACTCATTATATGGTTCTAACCCCTGAGAGGACAGTTTGATTTCACAGTGACCAAAAGGCAGATTAACTGATTATGTGCTTAGGTCACACTGCTGCATCCAGTCTTCTTGTTGGGCAAGATTATGAGTCTGGAAAAGGGAAGTCACCTCAACTTATCTGTATTCCTAAGAGGGACTATGAGTAGGTCTCTAGGCCCCCAAAATGCCTAGCATGTTCTAGGGGTGGACTGTCTGCCAGGGGAAGTGATTACCTTTCTTCCATTTGTTTCATGCTAGACATAACTTGATTTGTTTTTCCTTCATAAGATGTGATGGCTTCATTCTTCTGCTGTAAACTGCTCTCTGCATTCTAAAAAAGCAAGGAAAAGGGTTCACATTGCTGCCCACCTTTCCCCCTATGTCTGTTCCACATTATAAATAAGGTCTAAATGTTAACCTTGCATGTTTTAACACTTTCAAGAATACTGCATTAATTGCTGCTCTTCCCTAGATCCTTGGAAGACATTAGCTCTGCTAACAGGAAGAAGAGCAAAGAGGGAGGTACTGGAATCTGCCCCTCCATAGCTAGAGCAGACTCAAGTGTTCCTGAGCTGTCCCCTGTGCCAGGAAAATCTGCCAATTCATCTGACACCTCCTCTCAGCTGTCTCAAGGGAGGCAATGATAGTCCCATTTCTCCCATTAAAAGAGGGATGCTTAGAAAGAGAAAGCCAGTAGCTCAAGGTTCTATAGAGGGCACGTGAGGAGTGAGGCTGGGTTTACTCCCACATCTGTATGACTTTCTCAGTTCAGGCTTTTAATCACAACACATTACAAGTAACCAGGATGGGGCACTCTTTTATGTTTACAAGTGGCACCTTGAAAATAAAAGGACACAGACAGGCTGAAGAGACATTAGTCCTAATAAATTCCTGAATAACATCCAGCCTATATTCTCTGACCACCTACTCAGAAGGCTGAGGCAGGAGAATCCCAAGTTTGAGGCCAGCCTCAGCAACTTAGCAAGACCCAGTCTCATATTAAAATTTAAAAGGGCTGGGGATGTGTAGCTCAGAGGCAGAATGCTCCAGGGTTCAATCCCCAATACTACAATAAAACAAAACAAAATTAAAATAAAATAAACACCATGTGGTATTTCTTTTTAAAAAATTTTTTATTAATTATTGATGGACCTTTATTTATTTATTTGTTTATATGTGGTGCTGAGAATTGAACTCAGTGCCTCATGCATGCTAGGCAAGTGCTCTACCACTGAGCCACAACCCCAGCCCATTAAGTGGTATTTCACTACACTGAAGACACATCATCATTTTTAAGTGCTGTGAAAAGAAAGAAAAAAACAAAAAAACAAACAAACTGAAACACGACATGCCATTGACTGTAAGAAGCATCTTGATTTCAGGGATATCAAAATGTGAAAAATGTGCCTCGTGGATGATGAAGTACTTCTGTCAAATATGAGAGGCACAGTTAATTTTATTTTAGTGTGTGTATGGTGCTGGGGATAGACCCCCAGGGCCTCTTAGATTTTAGGCAAGTGCTCTACCACTAAGCTCCTCTCCTAGCCCCCTAGAGTAGTTCTTGTGGCTAATTTCAAAGTTTAGTAAGTGTTTTTTAATGAAATAAAGACAAAACAAACGAGCATCATTTCAAAAGTTGAAAATGAGTTATAGTGCAAACCTACAAAATGAGAAAGCAGAATATGATGAAGGAGAGGGTGGTCTGTTTTTTCTCACAGCACGTTTTTTTTTTTTCCTTGGTACCAGGTGGTTGAACCCAGGGGCATTAAATCACTGAGCCATCTCCCCAGCCTGCTTTATATTTTATTTAGAGACAGGGTCTCACTATGTTGCTCAGAGCCTCACTAAGTTGATTGAACCCAATGCCTCACTCATGCTAGGCAAGTGCTCTACCACTGAGCCACAACCCCAGCCCACTATGTGGTATTTCACCACACTGAAGACACATCATCATTTTAAGTGCCGTGGGGAAAAAAAACAAAAAACAAAAAAACTGAAACATGTCATGCCACTGACTGTGAAAGGCATCTTGATTTCAGGGATGCCAAAATGTGAAAATGGCTGGCTTTGATCTCATAATCCGCCTGCCTCTGCCTCCTGAGCTGCTGGTTATTACAGGCTTGCGCCACCATGCCTGGCTCTCACAACAGACTGACATGAAATGTATGGGTATTCCCATACCAACAACCCATGCTGACAACAAATGATATCCTATAGTTCAATTCAATTCTGATACTAATTATGCAGAGTTAGTGCCCACAGGTGGAAAAGTCAGTCCCAAAAGACTGCCCGTACTTCCAACACTAGTGGGTCCCATTGCTGATATCCACATTTAATTCTATTGATACTGTTGATGAGTATGAGAAGGTGCTATGGGCACACAGACAAGCATGCAGGAGAATGCTGGGAGAAGACAGCAGAGATGGGGGTGATGCTTACCAAGAATGGAATGCCAGGGTTGCCAGGAACCAGCAAAAGCTAAGAAAGGGGAATGGGAAAGATGCTTCCTTACAGCTTCCAAAATACCAACTCAGCTGACACCCTGATCTTAGACCTCTAGTCTTCAGAATCCAGAAACAGGAAATTTCTCTTAAGCCATCAGTTTTTGGTTCTTTGTTATAATACCCCTGGCAAACTAACACAATCTACTATCAAAACATTCTGTAAAGCTATGGTTATTCAAACAATAACCATCAAACAGAATAGAAATGTCAGAGACAGCTGTGTGTGTAGTGAGTGGCCCATGCCAATAATCCCAGGGACTCAGGAGGTTAAGGCAAGAGGATCTCAAGTTCAAGGCCAGCCTCAGCAACTTACTGAGACCCTGTCTCAAAATAAAAAATACAAAAGTATTTGGGGATACAGCTCAGTGTAAACTGCCTCTGGGCTTAATCCCTAGTACTGAAGGGGGAAAAACTCTCCAAGAGGTATTTAATATTATCACGAGCCTCAAAATGAGGAATATGATGAATTCAACTGTGTACATTTGAAGCCTAAAGTGGAAAGGGTCTGAAGTGAAAATAACTGGATACAATTTTAAGAGGAACAGAGAGTAACTTGGATCACAGTGCTGCCATAATAAAAGTCTAACATATGTGCAGTGACTCAGCAGATGGGTTAGCGTTGCCAAAGCAGAAGCAACAAACCAGAAAGCTGGGGATCCTTGTTAGTTATGGCAAAGCAGTTAGTAAAACTATCACTCACCTAAACTTGGAAAACAGAGCATATGTCAACTCTGCTGGTGCTCCAGGAGAAGTGGCTGAGAAGAGCCAAAATGTTAATATGTGTTGGCTATCCTTGCTATCTGGGCAAGGTGCTGGGAATAGGGAAGAGCCCAAAGAGTTGAGGTTTGTAAAGAGAGATGCACAGGAATACAGAGTCCAAAGGTAAACCCTCACAGGGTTTGTAAAGCCAGCTCTTCTGGACCTTACAATATATGAGATAAGACTAAAAACTGAGTAATAAAGGCTCTATAAAACTTCTCACATGGAGCCAGGCACAGTGGCACATGCCTGTAATCCCAGCCACTTGGGAGACTGAGGCAGTAGGATCCCGAGTTCAAAGCTAACCTCAGCAAAAGCGAGGTGCTAAGCAACTCAGTGAGACCCTGTCTCTAAATAAAATATAAAATAAGGCTGGCGATGTGGCTCAGTGGTGGAGTGCCCCTGAGTTCAATCCCCAGTATCCACTTCCATCGACCCCCCAAAAAACTTCCCACACAGTACAGGGATACAGTTCAGTGGCAAATTACTTGCCTAGTGTGCATTAGGCCCTGGTTTTAATTCCCAGCACTAAAACAAATTTCTCAAGCAGCAAAAATCAGATCAAATTTTGTTTTCTCACACCTATAACTATTGTTTTGAATTATCTGCTATTAATAGGATGGAGAGAGAGACACACACACACAAAATAGACATTCATAGAGCAATGACATAGGTATGAGAACTGTATTCAATGAACTCTGCTCACAGACAGACCAGAAGTGATGAATGAGGCCACTGTACTGTCAAAGGAGCCATGAGTCTGGTCTGAAAATTTCTTGTGGCTGTTTGGTTCCTATTACAATTGCCATGCTGGCCAAGTGACACCAGCAAAAAGCTGGCCATCAAAACTGCTTTTTGTCTCTGGACATGTCTCTTGATTCCCCCTTGAATATTACTGAGGAAGATGGTGGACTTTAGCTAATATAGAAGCTCTTTCAGAAGGCAGTACCATAGAAGCAATAAGTGCTAAGAAACAGCCTACCATTAAGTGCCACAGCCTTTACAGTTCCTGCCCAGAGGGCATAAGCAACTACTTATGGGCCAGCAACTGCCTACCATGTTTCCCTTTTCCAAATGGGTGCTTCTGTTGGGTGCATCTTTGTACCATCCTGTACTAATATGATGGGCTATTGTGAGAAACAGCTGTCTTTCAGCTCCAGGGTACATGGGCTGTTGGAAAGTGCTAACCATTAGTCAGGGCCTACAGTTTTGGAGGAGGAACCAGATGGGACTTCAATAGCAGTTCCTGTAAAGATGGCTATCATACAGACAATTGTGTCTACCCACAAATATTCTCCCCTTTATCAGGCCTGTGGCCCAGGAAAGATGATTCTCTCAGAATGCCCTTGAAGCCAAGTGTGGCCTTCGTGACTAACTCTTTCCCATAGAACTCACTGGAAGTGATGTGTGCAACTTGTATCTCACTGCTAGACAGGAAATCCTTGGCCTTGGACTTTTGTTCTTCTCCATCCTTCTTATTACAGGAATGGTAACAACTAGAGTAGCCTGGAAAGCTTAAGGTGCATTAGCCTAGGCCCCTGAATGACTGTGGAGAGTATATATGCTAGTCTAAAATGGTCACATTGGAACTCTTCTGTCACATAAATACAAACTTCCATATTTATAAGCTATTCTATTTTAGATAGTGGTTTTCCCCTAACACACAACACTAACTAAATTTATGTTTCTCTATGGTCTCAAAACAGAAGAAAACATGAAAAAAATTAAAATAGATCATTTGTAAAAAGGGTAAAATTATTTTTCTCCTTTATTATTTCATCTTTTTTTTTTAATATTTATTTTTTAGTTTTCGGCGGACACAACATCTTTGTTTGTATGTGATGTTGAGGATCGAACCCGGGCCACACGCATGCCAGGCGAGCGCGCTACTGCTTGAGCCACATCCCCAGCCTATTTCATCTTACATAACAGTTTTTATTTATTTATTTATTTATTTATTTATTTATTTATTTATTTATTTATTTTTTTGTGGTGCTGGGGATTGAACCTAGGGCCTTGTGCATGAGAGGCAAGCACTCTACTAACTGAGCTATCCCCAGCCCTTAACAGTCCCCCCGACCCCCAAAGGCAGAAGAAATGTGTCTGCTCTCACATTATCTGTGACATAGACATTACTGGAAGTGAGGGTCAAACTATGTCCATGGAAAATGAAGTATGTCTATTTTGGCAATAAAATAGGAACCAGAACGTTTCAAAAAAAGTTTTAGGACACAGAATGGTACCCTTGTGGATGGCTTCTGGGAAAAACCTATATAATTTTTAGATGCTATTTTTCAAACTCTGATTGATTCTTTCTGGGATAGTTTCCTTTGATCACTCTGAAGTGACAAAAGAGAAGTAAGCAACTAGCTGTGTGACCCAGAGGCTCAGCAAGAATAAATTCATGGCAAAGTTTGGAGAAGATAATACTAAATGCTACCCTTAATTCCTTTCTCCATCTCTTAGTGCATACAATGAATCACTGAAATAGAAGTAAACAGCTAGGAGACACTGATAAAGTTTGGCTTGCATTAAAAAGATATCATGCTTTAGTTGTGCCAGCAGGGTTATGTGATTTAACCGCTTAGTTCTGCCCTGTCATTTCCATTCTCCTCATTTCACAAGGACTGCTGTCATACTCAAAAAAATAAATGTAGTAACACAAAAGGGCCAAGGACCAGGTCTTAAACATACTGGGCACTCACAGATATTTATATGCCCATTCAGCAGGAAGAATGATGTAAGACTGAAAGGGAGCACATGGAAAGCAGCAGGAAACCAGATTATGATATAGACCCAAAGCCAATTCCCACCTGAACTTTGTGAAACATCTGTAAGTTAATTGCTTTGACTTCTTCCAGCTGTTGGCGTAGGGCAACAAGTGTGTCCTGCTTCTCGTGGGTATCCTTTTCCAGTAGCTTCATGGCGATTTCCATTTCCATTTTCATTCCAATTTGTAACTCCAGCTCTTTTTCTAGTTCCTTTAAAGAATATTTACAAGAAAAATGCAATTAAAGTAGATAATAAAAATATATTTAACTGGGGTAGTATCTTGGGCAATGATTAAAAGACAAATTACAAATCAGAACAGGTTTGAGAAAAGTCTGTCTGGAGGTTAAGTTTCTCCCCTTTTTCTCATCATATAATTAAATTTGGCTTTACATTAAATCACTAGAAAGCTGACTTGGCAATAAGAGCCTACAGTTCTAGCAACCAAGTTCTCCAAACCCAGAGAATTAGAATCCATAATCTAAAATGTGTCTTGTGCTTGCATGCTAGAAGGGATCTGATGTTGCAATGTTACAATCTCTGGATTGATTTGCTATTTTATGGCAAAAAATATACAACCATTTTGAAAATTTCTTTCTTTCTTCTTCTTTTTTTTTTTTTTTTTTTTTTTTGGCTGGGGCTGGGATTGAACCTATTGCATGCTAACCATTTTGAAATGGTTCTTTTCACCCTGAATAACTTAGGCTACTTTGCCCCACATTCATTCAAGGAAGCAAATAAGTAAAGCTAGCTACAAATTGGGTTTAAAAAAACAACTGAAGTCCTAAAAAATAGAAAACGTAATTTTAAACTATTCCAATAAAGCTAAATGAGGAAGGAGGGAAAAACTGGGCTGATAGGGAATGTAGTGGCAAAAATCCCAGCAACTCTGGGAGGCTGAAGTAGGAGGATCTCAAGTTTCAGGCCAGCCCCTGCAACTTAGCAAGATTCTGTCTCCAAAAAAGAAAAGAGGTGGGGGGAGTCAGGAATGTAGATCATTGGTGAAGTGCTGCTGGGTTTGATTCCCAGTACCAAAAAGAAGAAGAAAAATGTGTTTAATAAAGAACTTGCGCCACTGACAGACAGATAAATGGAAATAATAGCCAAAGAGTGTGGAGAGCACAGACTGAGAATGGAAGTGCCGAGTCTGAGACTGGGGTTGCTTGATGCTTGGTGCCTGGTAAAGTTTCTGTGCAAAGGTGCAGGATGCCTACCTGTTGTGGTAATGCCCTCCATGAGGAAGCTCTGTGCTAGAGTTTTATTAGCATCAACCTTGATCTCAGGCACACAATTCCTGGAATAGAGGAACTTTCTTGCTAGACAACCACAATGTTTCACCAAGCTCCCCTGCTCCTGAATATACCCTCATAATAGTAACTTAAACAATGGACTTTCTTGAGAGCTACACAAAGCTGCATATTGCACATTGCAACTGTAGAATGTAACTGCGCAATAAGTTGCATAATGTTGCCAACTCTAACTTTCATGAATACAAAGAATAATGTTTGCATAGTCTTTATCTGATAATGAGACATATATAAATAAAGATTGCTGGTGTTAATTCTTTAGACCTGTTTCTCCATTAGAGAGCAGCGCTCCACATGACCCCAGCTGTTATCTTCAAAATCTGTCTGTGAGTCTTTATTTTTCTTATCCCCCTTTGCCCCTCACTAGAACCTGCCAGACTGGCTGCACTGGACATGGCATAAGAGAATGGTATTGTCAAAGAAATCGTGAGTCTAGTCTCATAGCAACCTCTAAAAAATGTTTATAAAATGGGAACAAAATATAAATGACAATGCAGAATTTCATTAGGATTTTTAAAAAAACTAACAGCTTCTTCTTTTTTTTTTTTTTTGTACCAGGGATAGAACTCAGGGACATCTGATCACTGAGCCACACCCCCAACCCTCAAACTAACAACTTCCTGTGAGTAGCATCAGGTTTTAGCACACACGTGAAAAGGGCTGGTTGTGTTGGTGCATGCCTGTAATTCCAGTGGCTCAGGAGGCTGAGGCAGGAGGATCACGAGCAAAAAGCTCGTGAAACCCTGTCTCTAAATAAAATACAAAATAGGGGTGGGGATGTGGCTCAGAGGTCAGGTGCCCTTGAGTTCAATCCTGGTACCCGCCCTGTCCAAAAAAAAAAAAAAAAGTGTGTAGACAGAAGGGTTGGAGTCATGGCTCAGCTTGCCTAGCATGTGTGAAGCATTGGGTTCGATTCTCAGCACCACATATAAATAAATAAAATGAAGGTATTGTGTCCATCTACAACTTAAAAAAAAAAAAAAAAAGAAATAGATTTAACTTGGAGAGCTACAGAGAAATTCTTCCTAAGGATGCCCAGTCTTGCATACTTACCAGTCGAACTTTCTTCTCCTCCTTTAGCTGCTTCCATACATCACTGTACATTTCATCCAGACCTTGCCGGGTCTGCTTGTAAGTCTCCAGCTCAACTTTGGTGTCCTGTTTTGTTATCTATAGCAATCAAGAACACCAAGATGAATGGTTTGCTTATGGAAAACAAAGTAGCTACAGAGTATTTAAACTTTGAAAATATGTAGGACAATTTCTGCTTTCTTAGCATGATAAAGGTGAAATCTATAACGGTATTAGAACTTGAAGATAAAGAATGAGAAGAAGCCAATAGATTTTTTTAAAAAGTTGGGCTCAAATAGCAAATTTATATTTAATTTTCTTTAAAACAGTACAAGAGACCCTAGCAGGAGAGGCTTTTATCCAATCTATCATTCAGTATTTATTGACCATTTTTTTTTTTTTTTTTTTTGCACTGGGTGGATTTAGTGGTGAATCTGATAGGGTTTCTACCCTTAAAATTGTCAGGTGAGACAGCTGCAAGCTGGCAATTTTACAAAATAATACGTGGATTCTATGATGGAGGATGTATAAAGAACTTTGGGAATACGGGAGAAGGGTAGAAGCCCATCTGTGAGTATCATGGATGGCATTACAGAAGCCTCAGCATATGAACGGAAGTTGAATAATGAACAGAAATCTTGGCATAAAGGCCCATAAGGCTAGGAAGTCCAAGTGGTCCATGGGGCCTGAGAGTGACATTGGCAGGGACAGAAACAGAAACAGGAGGTACTTTCTGACATCAAAGGCACATTCTGAGAACTGGATCATTATTAAACTATAGTCAAGTTGGGTGTGTGATGCACATCTGTAATCCTGGAGGCTTGGGAGGTTGAGACAGGAGAATTGCGAGTTCAAAGGCAGCCTCAGTAAAATCGAGGTGCTAAGCACTTCAGTAAGACCCTGTCTCTAAATAAAATCAAAATAGGGCTGGGGAAATGGCTCAGTGGTGGAGTGCCCCCGAGTTCAATTCCTGATATCAAAAACAAAAAACTATAGTCAGCTCTCATACCTGCAGTCTCTGCATCAGTAGATTCAACCAATCACAAATTGGAAATATTTGAAAAAAAAAATTATTCTGTATTAAATATGTACAGACTCTTATTCCTTGTCATTATTCCCTAAATTATACAGGATAAAAACTATTTACATAGCATTTATACTATATGAGGTATTATGAGTAATCTAGAGATTGAGTTATAGTATCTGGGAGAATGTACATAGGCTATATGCAAATACTACATTGTTTTATATAATGGAACTTGGATTTTGATATTCTAGGGAGATGATCCTAGAACCAATCTCCCACAAATACCAAGAAAAGACTATATGAGTTTGAGACTGACAATAGGTACATCTGAGTGAGTAACATGACACATAACTATAAGGTCAATTTCTTACCTCTACGCTCTTTTCACTTCTTTCACGAATTAATTCATTTTGTTCTCTTAATTGCTGCTGTTCTTCCTGAAGTGAACAAATCCGATCTGTTGCAGCTGACAGCTGATTAAGAGAGATTTTTACATTTTTTAACATCAAAGTTAATCTTACTGTTAAAATTAAAACATTTACTTGGCATCTTCACAATTAACAACTTATTTTCAGATGCCTTATACTGAATAGGGAATATATGGTTCAAAATCCCAAAGACACAAAAATGCATATAGTAAAACTCCCTCTCCCATCTAACTACCTGTGCCCTTAGTGATCTCAGCTCTCCTCAGATTTTCTCCCTTTGCAAAAATGGCAATATACTACTACTTCATGTGGGCAATGATTTATTGACCAAAAAAATCCGCAACAGCCTGAATTCTACTACTAGAGAAATGGTTACATAAATTATAGTGGAAGTAAGCCAGGTGCATTGACACACGCCTGTAATCCCAGTGACTCGGGAGGCAGAGGCAAGAGGATCGTGAGTTCAAAGCCATGCCCTAGAGAAATCCTTCCTTTCCTCGAATATGTTTAGGGAAAAGTTTAGGGAAAAGTATATAGAAGTTGGATGGATCTGCCTGAGGAAAGGATATTACAAGAAGTAAGGGAGATGATAAAATATAGCAGCTAGGTCCCTCCTTATTCTAGACTCAGAACACAGCTTGCAGAGAGATGGGGAGGCTGGAGGGGAGCAAGTAGCTTGATATCTGTCTCTGGTACCTGGCTCTGTCCTCAGCATCATTTCCCAGTGAAAGGACCTAGAGCCATTGAATGCCTCTCTTTCACTTTTGTCAAAAGCAGTAAAACTCCTCAGAATTACTTTCCATTCAGGCTTGGAAGCCAGTTGGGTTTCTAAGCCATTGCTGTGCCCAAGCAAGACACCTTAAGGTTTTAAAAGGGGTACTACTCTCAAAAGGGAAGAAGCAGATCAAGGTGGTAAGCTACTTTTCTCTACTCTCTGAACATACAGAGAGCATACCTTGAAGGAGGAATACTTTTCTCTAAAATCTTGTCTTATATCATTTGCTTTTAACAAAAACAACCCAGCTGTTCAGTTTTGATAGTGAAATCAGACCTTCAGTCAAAGCATGCTACCTAGTCTGAGAGAATATAAAGTGATCTGCTCATTCTAAAATCAATTCACATTCAAGTACTCCCCAACCCTCACAACTATTCTATCAGGCATAGTCATGATATTCAGTTGGCAATCTTTATGACAATACTGTAAAGTATGTATTATCACCCAACTTTAAGACAAAAGTGAGGCTCAAAGACCTACCAAGGTGACCGTGTCTTCCTATGCTAAGTTCAGTGAAGTTTCTCCCATGATGCCCCTACCAATGAACACTGTCTTTGAATTTCCTTCCTCTCTTATAAATCTGAGCTCTTCCTCTGAAAGCCTTCAGGACTGGCCCCTCAGGAGAAAGCAGTCAATTAAAGTGTGCCTTAAACCAGGGTCCTTGTTACAAAGGTGTGCTCACTGAGTCTCCTTTCACTGTCCCCTGTCTCCATGTCTTGGAGGTGTTTCTTTTCCATCTCAAAGTCCTCTTCCTTTCCAAGAGACTAGTGGGGAGGCCTGAGCAGCAGGGACCGCTACCTGTGGAAAGCCTCAGAAAGGCTGAGCAACCCCCCTCCTGCTAACAGGAGACAAGATGTGTCCACCAAAGAGCCTGCCGGGCAGCTGGCAGCAAGCTGTCTTCCTCGGCCTCAGCCCTCCTTCTTCCTGTCCTTTCATTCTCTCTTCCTATTGAGAAAGCAGAGAAAGACCATGCTGTGGGGAGACCGTTTCCATGCTCCTGAGAGGCCAAAACAGAAGGGGTGGGCTACGGTGCCTCTCATAATGGAGTTTGTGCCTTCTAGGGCAGCAGGGAGGCATATGACATCACAGGAAAGGTGGAAAAGAGGAAGAAACTGCACTTTGACAGGCAGAAGCTGGACTGTTGCAAAGTACTGTTACTTTGGGATGATAAAACCTAAGACACTAAGAACTGGCTCATGATCAGCTGAGGTGTCCCACTGGGAGTCCTGAATAGGGCAGAACACAGATATTCTCTTGTCCCATGTGCAGCTCAACCCAAGGTTAATAATCCCCCTTCCTAACAGTGAGAAACTCTGGTGAGATATACCAACAGTACCATTTTTCTTAATTTTGGGTCATTCTGTTTGTTCAAGGGTTTCAATAAGTTACAAACCTCTTCCTGAAGCTTTGCATTAGTCTTTTCCAAACCATCTATCTTGGTCTGAAGATCTCCAACTGTGCAGCTGTAGAAAAATAAAAATATTAGGTAAGTGTGAACTCTTTTTTCTTTAAAGTTTTTTTAAAGATGGACACAATATCTTTATTTATTTTATTTATTTATTTTTTATGTGGTGCTGAGGATCAAACCCAGTACCTCACAAGGGTGAGGCAAGTGCTCTATTGTTGAGCTATAACCCCAGCTCCTAAGTGTGAACTCTCTGTTTACCCAAATTGTAAATGATGAGAAGGGAAATTCTTAGATTTCCTGGATGAAATGAAAAAGCAAAAGGACTCTAACTCAGAGGAGATGAGAATAATAAAAATATTGTTTTTATTTAAAAAAATTAAAAATACTTTCTAATAAGTTTCACCCCTAAAATATATGATTTATTCCCTTTTTAGTTAGCTGAAAATATTTTTATTCCAATACAATAGATGATGGAACCAAAATGTGTCCGCATTCACATAGCTAAGGTAATAGTAACAAAGTATTGTACTTTGGTGCAGGAAGATCAAGTGATTTTTAAATTTTTTTTTTTTTTTTTTTTTTAATATTCTTTCCTACCCACCCTATTTTTTTGCAGTCCTGGGGATCAAACCCAGGGCTTTGCACATGCTAGGCAAGTGTTCTACTGTTGAGCCAAATCCCCACTCCCTTTCCCTTAAACCCCCATCCTGCTTCCCCCCCCCCCCCCCCAGTGCAGTACTGGTGGTTGAACCCAGGGCCTCTTACATGCCAGGCAAGTTCTCTACCACTGAGCTACATCTCCAGCCCTTATTTATTTATTTATTTTTGAGACAGGGTCTTCCTAAGTTGCCAGGAGGCTAGCCTCATAGTTATGATCTTCCTGCCTTGGCCTCCTGAGTAGCTGGGATAATAAACAGCTACCATTGTACCTGGCTACTTTCCCCCCTTTTTTTCTTGACCAGGGATTGAACCCAGGGCACTTTGGCACTAAGCTACATACCCAGCTGAGGGTCTTGCTCTGTTGCCAAGACTAGATTTGAATTTACAATCCTCCTATCTCAGCCTCCCAAGTTGCTGGGATTTTAGGAGTGTGCCACTGTACCTGGCACTTCCTCCATTTTTGAAATATTACATAGTATATGCTTTTATATTAAAAAAATATGTAAAAAGCTAATATAATGAGTCATCAAATAGAAAAGCAACGGACTTGATAAACAATAATGATAATCCCCACAATAAGAGCAGTAACTTATTTTTTGGACTATGTGCCAGGCTCTATCTGTTCTAATTACTTTATATGCATCAACTCAATGACACCTCTCCCCCACCAATTTGGTGAGGTAGATTCTACTGTTAGTCTAGTATACATGTAAATAAATTATAACTTTACATTAAAGAACTCACTGGAGTTCATATCCCCCCCCCCTTTTTTTTGGTACTGGGGATTAAACCCAGGGGTGCTTAACCACTAAGCTGCATCCCCAGCCATTTTTTGTATTTTTATTTAGATGGAGTCTCACTGAATTGCTTAGGGTCTTGTTAAGTTGCTGAGGCTGGCTTTGAACACGAAATTTTCCTGCCTCAGCCTCCCAAGCTGCTGGGATTATAGCCCAGCTTGTAATGTCCAGCTCTTCTTCCTTTTTTTTGGTACTGAGGATTGAACTCTAAGCTTAGGGCACATTAAGCACACCCTACCACTGAGCTACAACTCGAGCCCCTTTTTTTGTTTTTTAAATTTAACTTAATTCAGTTAATTTATTTTTAATTTTTTCTTCTTTTTCCAATTAATTAAAAAAAATTTTTTTTTTTAGTTACATATGGACACAATGCCTTTATTTTTATGTGGTGCAGAGGATCGAACCCAGTGCCTCATACATGCCAGGCAAGCGCTCTACCACTGAGTCACAACCCCAGCCCTCTAATTCTTTTAAAATTCATATATCTATGAAGAGCTGCAGACATCTGAACCCAGGGAATCTTGCTCAAGAGCCTGTAATTTAGAGCTGGGCATGGTGGCACACACCTGTAATTCTAGAGGCTCAGGAAAAGTCTTAAAAGAGTATTCAATTTCCAATTCTATACCAACTGTAACAGAAAATAGCAACAAAGAGAAAATACCATAAAAAGACATGTCCGTAAGAGAAAAAACCGAGATGAACAAAGCTGGTAAGCCAGTACCAAATATAAGCTTTGGGCAAATGACTAAGAAATTGTTCCCAGGCACAGAAGTAAGGCAAAATTTATTAATTCATTTTGTGAAACTGTATAACTATGAGGCCATGCCAGAGATAGAAAACTGAGGAACAATTAAGTCAGATTCCAGGTTAAAAGAACAGTAAAAGTATTACATGTGATACAGGAATGGTTCAGTATGACGATATCCAGTAATAAAATATATAACATTACAGATCAAGGGATATAAACCATGATTGCCTTAATGGATGCTAAAACGCATTTGATGAAATTCAACATAAAAACTCTCAAATTAGGAATCAACCAAGGATCTCTCTCAAAAACCAGCCAACAGTTAAGGGGTGCCTCCAGGCAGTGTTTCCTGAAGCACTTTTGGAGGAACGTGCCAACTTCTTTGTCTGTTCCATTGGTTTGGGGTCAGGGGGCCTGCCCCTGGGAAGTACTGTTAATATGCAATGTACTTTATAGAAGGGGGTTCAGAGAGAGAACAATATGTCTTCCGAAGACTTTAGGCCAAGCATCCCCTGACATTGAACCTCTCCCAATAATATATCTAAGACCTAGTATTTCTTGGAACACATCAGTAGCCTTTCAGCTAAAATTTTTTTAAAAATCAAGAAATTTTCTTGAGATTGTGATCACATTGATCTTGAAAGTCTAGCCCAGTGGTTTTCAACCTTCTTCTAGTCCAATACACTGGGGGTGGGGAATGGAGGAGGCTATGTGCTGATTCCCATGAGTAACAGGGCTTGCTATGGCAGGGCCTGCCAACCACATGGCTATAGGTAAACACTGGAAATTTAAGGTTTAATGTATTTACCTGTCCATACTGTATAACTGCACAAAACAAAGAACCAAATATTCCCCAAAAGCTGTTTATCAAGAAGAAATCCTTTTACTCTAGTCTGTACACATGAACACTTTATGAATGATTATAACCCCTTTTCATGGTTTGGGAAAAAAAAAATTAGCATAAACATGTAGAAACTCAAAAAGTCCCAAGAAACAGTGACAAGATACTGAATGCCACTGGAATAAAGGAGCGAGTCCTACCTCAGGTGCCGGTTAAGTTCTTCCACATAATTTTTTTGATCAAGGACATCGGTAATTCTTTCATGCCTTATAAAGAAAGCATACAAAGGGGAAAATAATTTATTGGTGGTTAATACTTTGTAATTGTCCTCCAACCTTCTGATCATCTTGTAGAAATGCAAATGCCTTTGCAAACCAACAGTCAGAGCTGAGTAATGTCTGCATGGCCCTTGACTAAATAGAGAGCAACACTAGCCAGGGACATAGCATCTGGGGCTTGGGGAACAAGTGCCCTTAGAGAAGGTACCCAGAAGATGTCCTCCCTCTTCTGCAGACTGGCCAGGTCTTTGGCAAAAAGGGCAGTAAAAATGGAGAAAATCCACAAGCATGCTCTGTTCTTCTGCAGAGCTTAATTCCTTAGTGAAAATGAAAACATATTATCTTTTATTAATGAAACTAAACAAAAACTAAAATCTAATTTTTTCTTGGTGGAACTGGGGATTAAACCCAGTAACAGTTTACTACGGAGTTGGACTCTCAGCCCTTCTTATTTTTTATTTATTTTATTTAAAAAAAATGTTTTAGTTGTACATGGACACAATACTTTTATTTATTTATTTTTATGTGGTGTTGGGGATCAAATTCAGTGCCTCACATGTGCTAGACGAGTGCTCTACTACTGAGTCACAACCCCAGCCTCTTATGTTTTTATTTTGAGACAGGGTCTTGCTAAGTTGTCGTCCCTGAACTGTGATTCTCCTGCCTCAGTCTCCTGAGTCACTGGGATTATAGGCATGTGCCACTGCAACGCGCCCCCCGCCCCCCACCCCGCACAAAACAAAACAAAACAAAAAAACCAATAACCAAAAACTCCCTAAAATCTCAAAGCAAAAACAAGAGTAGAGTTCTCTGGCTGGGCATGGTGGCACATGCCTGTAATCCAAGAGACTTGGGATGCTGAGACAAAATGATTTCTTGTTCAAGGCCAGTCTCAGCAACTTAGTGAGGCCCTAAGCAACTTAGCAAGACACTGTCTCAAAATAAAAAATAAAAAGGGCTGGGGATATTGCTCAGTGGTTAAGCACTCCTGTATTCAAACCCTGTACCAAAAGAAAACAAAAGAGTAGTATTCTACTACTGCCAAAATTTCATTAAAACTGTGAAGAAAATAGTATATTATGTAGTACTTACTCTTTGCCACCATCAAGATCCTGCACATCCTTAAGGTAGAGGGAAAAATCAATCACTCCAACCTGATTTAAATAAAATGCACAAGTTTAAATAAATGATAACATTTCTCATTTTCAATAAAGCCTTGTAATTCTTGGAATTCAGGATATTCAATTCCACCACAACTAGATATCTAAAGAATCACCTTATCTATCAAGATTAACAAAGTTCTGCCAGGCATAGTGGTGCATGCTTGTAATCCCAGCAGTCCGGGAGGCTCAGGCAGGAAGATCTTGAGTTCAAAGCCAGCTGCAGCAACTTATTGAGGCCCTAAGCAATTCAGTGAGACCCTGTTTCTTAATAAAATCTAAAAAAGGGCTGGGGATGTGGCTCAGTGGTTAAGCGTCCCAGTACCAAAAAAAGTTTAACAAAGTTCTTTGGGTATAAAGTAATTATAAAAGAGAAAGGGTATAAAGTAATTATAAAAGAGAAAGAGAATGCTATCTAGACAGAAGTAGATATTTTAACTGACACTTCTGAGTCCTTTTTTAAACATTTTCAGTTGTAGATGTACACAATACCTTTATTTTATTAATTTCTTTTTAAAAAATATTTATTTTTTAGTTTTAGGTGGATACAATATCTCTGTTCCATTTTTATGTGGTGTTAAAGATCGAACCCAGAGCCTCACACATGCCAGGAGAGTGCTCTACCACTTGAGCCACAACCCCAGCCCCTTAATAATTTACTTTATGTGGTGCAAAGTATTGAATCCAGAGCCTCACACTTGCTAGGCAAGTACTCTACCACTGAGCTACAACCCCAGCCTTTCTGAGTCCTTCTTTACCCAAATTTTGGTGAAATGATTTATCTAGTCTGTATTTCAGGGAAAATTCTCTGCCAGTGCTCGGAGCTAGAGAAGACTAAGACCCCTTAAACATCTAAACATTAAAGGCTTTTGATATTTCTGTTAAGAAATAAAGCACTTGTAAGTGAAGCCATTCCTATTTAAACTACAGGAAAATTAGGTACAACTGAAATCTCCACCTATGAGGAAACACTTAATTCAACCATGTTATACCATATTACAAAGCATCAGTGGATCAATGTATGATAATTTGGAAAAGTCCCAAGATATAATTTTAAGCCAAATAATAATATGAATATCATTAACCCCAGAATAGTAACCCCACTATATTAAAACCAAAGTTGTATGATGGATTTAAGACACAACTATACCTTTTCTACCTTCATCCCTTAAACCTACACGGCTTTAGTGCCAATCTTTTTTTTTTTGGTACTGGGGACTGAAACCAGGGGTACTTTACATACCCAGCCCTTTTAATATTTTATTTAGAGACAGGATCTTGTGAGCTGCTTAGTGCCTCAGCCTCCTGAGCTGCTGGGATTCTAAGTGTGAGCTATTGCACCCGGCTCTTATGCCCGTCTTGATAAAATGCAGTAGAAATGATGCTGTATGACTTCTTTAGCTCAGTTAAAATAGACAATACAGTTTCTATCTGTCTATTTCTCTTAGAATATATGCCACTGAAATTCTGAGCTTTCATGTAAAAAGTGAAAAGGCTCGATACCACCTGAAAAGACTACACACAGATAGCAATGCCTAAGAAGCCCTTGCTATTCCCTCCCCAGCTCTTTTCAGTTTGCTCAGTTAGAGGACAGACATGGCAGAGAGCAAGCCCCAGGTAATTCTGGCCCTAGCTACCATCTGACTGTACCACATGTGCTCTTGAACAAGAACCACCTACCTGACCCCATTCAACCCCTAACTATGAGAAATACAGTAACTGTGATAGTTTTCATGTCTTTGATTTCTTACACAATAACAGAACACTAGAAGATTTAATTTAAAACAAAACCTTTGGATACATAAATGAAGAGAAAAGGCTGTAAAAGATTTCTCCCCAAATCTTTACCACAACTTGTGGAGAAGAAAGGACTGAGAGGGAAGAGAAGGGGATTCAAACTTCACTTTTTACTCTATATTCTTATATACTGCCCAAGTTTTTTTCAGCAAGCATGGATTTCTTTTGTAATAAAAAATGAAATCATAAAAACATATATAAATCAGCTGGAAAATACAATGATAGAATGAGAAAGAACTAATTAATAGTGAAAATAGAAATTAATGGATTAGAAAACAAAGCCCTATTCTCAAAGTTCAATCTGTACCAAGTGTGATCAATATTTAATAAGTGCACAGTATTATAGATGAGGACAGTGAGATTTTAAAAAGCTGCAACAGAAAGTTGTCATACAACTCTAGTCTAAAAGATCTGAATGAGGGCTGGGGTTGTGGCTCAATGGTAGATTGCTCACCTAGCACTTGTGAGGCCCTGGGTTTGATCCTCAGAACCACATAAAAATAAATAAAATAAAGATATTGTGTCCATTTACAACTTAAAAAAAAAAAATCTGAATGACATGATTTCCAGCTGGGCACCTTTGTAGTCCAAGCAACCTAGGAGGCTAAGGTAGGAGGATTACAAGTTCCAGGCCATCCTGGGTAACATAACCACACAAACAATCAAAACACAAACACAAAAAGGGCTTAGACTGTAGCTAAGTGGTTCAATTCCCAGTACTACAAACAATAACAACAACAACAACAATGACAACTTTCTATATGGCAAACAGCTTTGAGAAACAAACAAAAAACCCCAATTAATTAAAAACAAAAAATTTCAAAAAAGGGTCAATGTCCTAACCCTATTAAAAAAGATATGAAACAACAAAAAATGGAAAACAGAAAATTGGGCAAAGGACACGAATAGGTAGTCATAACAGTTCAAATAAAACTTGATACTTCTTTCCTTCTTAAAAATACAGATTTGAGATGAGTTGTACTGTCTATCTGAAAAGGACTGAGAACATGTGCAGGGTTAGCAAGAGGAAGAGGGTTCCCTTACATAAGGCCAGAGGATAGGTCCTGGAGGTCAATTTTACAGTATGTGGAATATAGTAGATACTGTAACAAAACAACTCCAAAATTTATCCTAACTAAGTAAATGAACAAGAGTACAAAGAGATATTAGGACATTTATAATATTGTTGCTATAACATAGAAATAATCTAAATTAGTAAGATATTGGTGAAATTATGGTACGAATTATGATATGTTTAAAAAATGGAATACCATGCAACCACCTTAAAATGTTTTACATTTCTACTGTCATTGAGTGTAGTATGGAACGTATATTGTCAAATTAAAAAAACACCAAGTGGGCTGGGATTGTGGCTCAGTGAAAGAGCGCTTGCCTAGCATGGGCGGGACCTAGGTTCAATCCTCAGCACCACATAAAAAATAAAGACATTGTGTTGTGTCCATCTACACCTAAAAAATAAATATTTAAAAACAAACACAACAACAACAACAATAAAAAAACACCAAGTGCTGGGGTTGTGGCCTAGTGGTAGAGCACTTACAGAGCATGCATGAGGCACTGGGTTTAATCCCGGTGCTACATACAAATAAACAAAATAGGTGCTGGGGTTGTGGCTCAGTGGCAGAGTGCTTGCCTAGCATGTGTGAGGTACTGGGTTCAATCCCTGGCACTACATAAAAATAAAAAAGTAAAAAACAGGTATTGTGTCCATCTACAACTAAAAAAAAAAAATCAAAAAAAAAAAAAAAAAAAAAATCAAAAAACCACCAAAATGTTGTACCTAGGATATTTTATTAATGTATTCACTTTTATTCATGTACCAGATATGTACCTTGGAGTAATGACATTATGCGTGGTTTAGTTTCATTTTAAAAATACTTCTAGGGGTTGGGGTTATGGCTCAGAGGAAAGAGTGCTCGCCTCACATGCATGAGGCACTGGGTTTGATCCTTAGCACCTCATAAAAATAAAATAAAGGTATTGTGTCCACCTACAACTAAAAAATAAATGTTAAAAAAATACTTCTATTACTGAAAAAACTTCAACAGTAAAAACAATAAAAAGTATTTTTCAAAAAAAGGTATGTAGGGCTGGGGATATAGCTCAGTTGGTAAAGTGCGTGCCTCACATGCACAGGCCCAGGGTTCGATCCCCAGAACCAATAAGGAAAAAAAAAAAGTTGTGTGTATGGGCAGGGAGATATTATAAAAAAAATGTGAGGCCCTGAGTTTGATCCCCAGTACCATGCATACACTGACATCAACAAAAGTTGATATGGACATAGAGGGATTTGGGAAGCTTTAGTTTTTTTTCCCCGTGGTACTGGGGATTGAACCCAGGGGTACGTTATCACGATGCTATCTCTAGCCACCCTCTCCTTTTAAAATATCTTTATTTTGTTTCTTTATTTTTATGTGGTGCTAAGAATCGAACCCAGTGCCTCACATGTGCAAGGCAAGTGCTCTACCACTGAGCCACAACCCCAGTCCCCATCTCTAGCCCTTTTTGAATATTTTGTTTTAAGACAGGGTCTTACTAAGTTGCTAAAGATACTGCTAAATTGCTGAGGCTGATGGGAGAGGGGAGGAAGAATGAAGGGAAAAGGTAGGGAATCATGAACTAAAATAGATTTCCATGCACATAATGTTTGCTGGGATGAAGCCAACTACTATAAAGTAAAGTAACTATAAAGTTCTAAAAAAAACCCAAAAATCAGGAAAAAGAAAAAAAATTGCTGAGGCTGGCCTTGAACTTGTGATCTTCCTGCATAAGCCTCCCCAGCAGCTGAAAGTATAGGCACATATCACTCCATCTGGCTTATACTTTACTGCTTACTCTAATCTGTGTCCCATTTTATCAACCTGACTTCCCACCTGACTCTATTTTCCCATTTCTCATCCAACTTTCTGGAACTTTTGGACTAGTCTTCTCAATGTTTTTGCTATGTCTACTCTAGGCCACTTCTAACTCATGGCCTGAATGGCTACTAGATCAGTCTTTCTCAAATCCAGGCCTGGTCATTTTAGTACAGTGCTTAAAAACCTCCAGCAGCTTTCCTAGTTTTAAAGGGTAAGAACTAAACCCTTTAATGTGACACTAATGGTCTAATAACCTGCCAGTTTTCTAAAACCTTTACCTCACTGGGCAAACTCTATTCCGGTATGAAGAACATACTAGGCTTTCTGGTGTGTCTCTGTCCATCACCTTCTGTGAGTTGCTTTCCCCACTACTTTCCTCTCTGCCACAGCACAGCACTTTGTTCAGTTTTCCACCAAAAGACTTTTGACCTCTGTCCCGTTTTAGATTCAGTACATGTTTACAGATTCCATGTAAAATTCCAGGGCTAATTCATTCATCTAGAGCCAAAATCCCATTTTACCTGAGAATCCAAGTCTTCTCCTTTTAAGCAGATGTTGGCATCAAGAACATTGAGTCCCACCAGCAGTCCAACAATCACCATCCCTTCTTCTTCCATCATCAATGCCTCAGGTTCATAGAACTCACTAAAAGAGATTGACATGACAAAGGAGATGCTCAGAAATAACTTTTAGACTCCTTCACCACAACCTGCTCTGCTTTTTCAACTGTTAGCTGATAGGCTAGCTACTAACCTCATCCAGGAGCCAGTAGCTACATGGTGGCAAGTTCTTTTCATTTATTTCCACTATGTCAAGTACTACTATTCCTTCTGTGCTACTCTTTGGATATTAAGTATCTCCTAAAGATCTGTGTGATAAAGGATTGATGCTATTGGGAGGTGGTGGAACCTTTAAGAGGTAGGGCTGAATGAGAGATCTTTAGGTCATGACAGGTGTGCCCCAGAAGGGAATATTGGGATCTTGGTTTCTTCTCTCTTTTGTTTCCTGTCCAGGAGGTGAGTGGTTTTTATTTTGCAACATGCTCCTGTTGCCTTGCCAGAGACCCAAAGCAACACGGTCAACTGATTTTTTTTTAGAGTTGAAACCTCTAAAAAATTATAAACCAAAATTAACTTCTTCTAGGATGATTCTCTCAGGATTCCCCCCCCCCTTCTGACTGGGAATTGAACTCAGAAGTGCTTTACTACTAAACTACATCCTTAATCCTTTTTTAAAAAAAAATTATTTTTATTTTTTATTTGGAAGACAGGGTTTTGCTAAGTTGCTGAGGGTCTTGATAAAATGCTGAGACTGGGGCTGGGGTTGTGGCTCAGAGAGAGGCGCTCGCCTAGCATGTGTGAGGCCCTAGGTTTGATCCTCAGCACCATATAAAAATAAAATAAATATATTGTGTCCACTTATAACTAAAAAGTAAATATTAAAAAAAAAATGCTGAGACTGGCCCTGAACTTGTGATCCTCCTTCCTCAGGCTCATAAATTGCTGGGATTATAGGTGTGCCCCATTGTGCCCAATTTTAGGTATTTGGTATAGTGATGGAAAGCTGACTGATATATTCTCCATCCTTTCCTCTTTCTGTGGTTTAGGATGGGCTCTTCCCTCTTTCTGTTTAAGGCTAATTCCTCCATTCAGATCTTGAACCCCAGTCCTTCTCATTATCTCTTGAACACTGCGTTTCTGAGCATCACTCTGCCTCTCCTACTCTACATTAGTTCCCCATTTGCAATGATATGAACTACTTCTACATTTATGCTCTTGATAAAGAGGAAATAGGAATCCACAGCCTCCCCACATCCAAGAATAAAACCCTTTCCTCTTCCTGTGTCCCACCAAGCGATCTGTGCTGTAAAAACTTCCTTACCGCCTAGTCATCTTAGTCATTTACAGTGGGGCTCCACCCCCTTTGCTATTAATTCTTATCACTAATGATTTACTAGTTTATCAAATCCACTGGCACCCAGGCAATTCTGTGTGTGTGTGTGTGTGTGTGTGTGTGTGTACACATACATTTGTGCATTCAGAACTTAATGTCTTAAGAATTAGCATATTAGAACAAAATCTGTAGCTCAATTTACTCAGTATAATTATATTCAGAGTACAATGTATATGAAGTATTTGAAATAAGTATTTATTACATAAAAAGATGTTCAATAATAGGCTGTGACTTAAAAACACTGAAAATTTTGGGGTTTAGACCACACTGTAAAAAATATTTGTATCTCACTCCCTAAAAGAATTAACTCCAAAGTGATTCCTGAGTTGTAAATTCTTGTAGTCTAGAGAAAATTCCTTTTATAATGACTACTTAATTATACAGATACAAATATAAAAAATGAGCCAGTTATAAATTTCAGTGATAGGCAAATTAAGTTTTTACTAATATAAAATTTTATAAACTGGATATGGAATCCTGAACTAGGTAATATAGATGTGTTCTGTTACAAAAAGCAGGATTTTATACTTTTAAAATTGCCCACTGTGGGCTGGGGTTGTAGCTCAGTGTTAGAGTGCTTGCCGCGCATGTGTAAGGCACTGGGTTTGATCCTCAGCACCACATAAAAAATAAGTAAATAAAATAAAGATATTGTGTCTATCTACAACTAAAAAAAAAAAAAAAATTGCCCACTGTATCTAGTTTTAAACTCATTTCTTTCTTGTTATCATTCAATGTAATAAATACCATTTCATAGAAACTGGAATAGTTTTGTCAGTTATCAAATCTTAGATATTGGTACTTTTAAAGAATTATATTCCAAAATTTTTCAAAATGAAGTCATGTGAATATTCTCTCATAATGACTTTCAGATATCAGTGCTCAAAAGAGAAACATTGCTATTTTAAAACTATGCCACAGAATAAATATTTAAGATGATAATTTCAATAAAACATTATGTACTCATATTTTAACTCAAAATGACCTACAGAACTATGCTCTAATTATTTACAAAGCAAAAGATAAGCAAAGATAGATGATGAAATACCTTAAGAGATGTTTATTGTCTACAAGTACTTTCAGATAATCTGCCAGTTTCTTTTGCATGAGAGCAAGATAAAGCCAAGCTCTGCCTCTTCCCACAGCTGTCCTAGAATTCAAACAGAACCAAACTGTTGTGTCATAACCATAACAACATATAGAAAAAACCAAACCAAACCAAACCAAACCCCCCAAAACCAACCTTCAGTTAAGCCAGAGTGATATACATGATTGCGCTCTTGAATGCACAGAACAGTGTGAACAGGTGCTTTAGGGTGGAAGGAGGGATGTACATCATTTGGGCATGCAGAGAAAAAGGCCCACTGCATAATACCTTTGTGTATTATTTAAATTTTATACCACGGGCATGATATATTTCAATAAAAGGAAAATATCTTTTTATTTATTTATTTATTCATTTATTTTTTTTTTAAAGAAAGAGTGAGAGAGACGGAGAGAGAGGGAGAGAAAGAGAGAGAATTTTAATATTTAGTTTTTAGTTTTCGGCGGACACAACATCTTTGTTTGTATGTGGTGCTGAGGATCGAACCCGGGCGGCACGTATGCCAGGCAAGCGCGCTACCGCGTGAGCCACATCCCCAGCCCAAAGGAAAATATCTTAAAGCCAAAAAATACAATTTCTAGAATGAAACAAGATAAAATTTCATGGAGAGCCAGAAAACATTAGGTTAGATTTGTATAGGAAAAATTTTTTTCAAAAGACTGATCATCATGCATGTTAAAGTGCTGATGTCTCATAAGTTTTCTAAGGCATTGGCTAAAAGGGGCAATTTTGTTTTATTTTTAATTGTAGTTAAATACACGCAATATAAAATTTATCTTCTTAACCATTTTTATTTATTTTGCTTATTTTTTTGGCATTGGGGATTGTTTGTTTTTGTGTGGGGTGCTGGGGATTGAACCCAGGGATACTTTGTCACTGAGCTACATCCCCAGCTCTTATTTTTTATTTTGAGACAGGGTCTTGTTAAGTTGCTTACAGCCTCACTAAACTGTGTAAGCTGGCCTCTACCTTGGATCCTCCTGCCTCAGGCTCCTGAGTTGCTGAGATTACAGGGTGGCTGAACCCAATTTTAAACATATACTTTCAGTAGTATTAAGTAATTTACACGTTTCCCAGCTGGTCACGAACTGCACAAAGATGCAACTTGGAAAAGGCCTGCATTAAACATTAAAAGAAAAAAAGCCTTCCTATTGTAGATCTAAAACCACTTAAAGAAAAAAAGATTGTTTCTAAGCACAGCAACTGCATTTGTAACATCAAAGAAAGTAGTGAAGGTAATCAATAATCTGCATAAAAGGAAGGTCTTCGGGCCAAAGACCTTGATACAAAGGTCAAATGCAGTCTAGTTTCAGAAGCCAGGCTCAGAAAAGTTAATCTAATTTCATCAATAAAAAAGGCTTTGAGCCAGGCTTGGTGGCACATGTCTACAATCACAACTACTTGGAGGCTGAAGCGGAGGGATTATAAGTTTTGGCAAATTAGGGAGACCCTGTCTCAAAAAAAAAAAAAGTCAGTATTGTGGGCTGAGTAGTGTGTGCTACCAGGTCTGACTTCAGTGGTAGAACACTTGCCTCTCACGTGGCACTGGGTCGATTCTGAGCACCACATAAAAATAAATAAATAAAATAAAGGTATTGTGTCCATTTATAACTAATATATATAATTTTTTAAAACATTTTTTTAGTTGTAGATGGACACAATACCTTTATTTATTTGTGTTTATATTTTATGTGGTGCTGGGAATTGAAACCAGTGCTTCACAAATGCTAGGCAAGTGCTCTACCACTGAGCCACAACCCCAGCCCCCTACAACTAAAATATATTAAAAAAAATGGTCAGAATTGAACTGTACATACAGTTTTATAGTTTTTTTCATTTGATTTTTAATTTCTTTCCATATCAAATATTCATTCACATCTTTTTAATTAAATGACGTAAGAATTACATATATTTATACGGTACCTATATCAGCATTTTATGCATATGAAAATAAGTACACAAACTCTTACTGTCCTCCTTAAAAAAAAAAAAAAAAACTAACTAGCTGTTCTGCAACTTGCTTATTTCATTGACTATCTGTCATCTTGAAAATCTTCCCATATTAATACACAGATGATTTAACTCAATTTTCTATACCTTTAGTGTTTTATTATTATAGACTGCACCATTGTTTATTTAGCTTTTCTTTTTTTTTTTTTTGATACAGGGTATTGAACCCAGGGACACTCAACTACTGAGCTACATCCCCAGCACTTTTTTACATTTTATTTAAATACAGGTTCTTACTGAGTTGCTTAGGGCCTTGTTAATTTGCTGAGACTGGCTTTGAACTCTCAATCCTCCTCCTGCCTCAGCCTCTAGAACTGCTGAGATTATAGGCATTTGCCACTGTGCCCAGCTAGCTTTTTTTTTTTTTTTTAAAAAAAATAAGGTGGTTCTAATCTACTGTCAAATATAATTCTATATACTATATGCATCTCTCCCCCTTTCTCTCTCTCTCTCTTTTTTTTTTTTTTTCCTCTGTTGCTGAGATGGTCTGGCACTTCTTGGCTCAAGTTATCTTCCTGCCTCAGCCTCTCAGGTAGCGTGTGCCATTAGGTCTGACTCTGTGTCATTTTCACATTACTTTTCTGTAGGATAATATGCCTAGAAATGAAATTGCTGGGTCAATGGGAAGATGTATTTGTAATTCTGGTGTATAGTACCAAGCTATCCTCCACAAGAATGAGTGCAATATGATGTTATGTGAGGGTTGGGACAATCAAAAAAGTATAAAATCTATTTGGCTAATTATACACTAAAAGGACCTGAAAGGATACTGACCAAGACATTAATAGCATTTTTTGTTTTTTATTATCTTTGCTTTTGTTGTGTTGGGGATGGAACCCAGGGCCCTGTGCATTTAAACACCTGCTCTATCACTGAGCTGCACTCCCCAGTCCCAAAGTTTTTACCTAGCTAGTAGGAAGGTGGAAGTTTGAAATTTTAATTTTTTTTTTGCCTTGTTTTTATGTCTCAGTGAAAAATTAGCACTTAGGAAAAAAAGTTATTTTTAATTTTCATGAAAGAGAAAAGGCTTGTCTAGGTTTAAGTGCCAATATGAGCAAGTGGTTTTTATCATATATAGTTATGTTCAATAATTAAACCATGGTGAAAACAAATAAGAATTTTGGATATTAGGTCATGCTATAAAGAATAGTTTATGCCAGGTGTGGTGGTGCATGCCTGTACTCCCACCAGCTCGGGAGGCTGAGGCAGGAGGATAGTGAGTTCAAAGCCAGCCTCAGCAATTTAGCAAGATTCTAAGCAACTCAGTGACACCCTGTCTCTAAATAAAATACAAAAAAGGGCTGGGGATGTGGCTCATTGGTTAAGTGCCACCAGGTTTAATCTCTGGTACAAAAAAAAAAGGGGGGGGGATATTTTATGTCAATTAGATAGGGGTATTAAACTAGAGATTCCTCCTAGGATGCAAAACTCATCCTATAAGTTTCAAACTACCTTAAACAATCCTCCACATCCCTAAAAAACAACAACAACAAAAAAAAAAACATGAGCCATAATACTTTGTAAATACTGTAGTAATTTTAGAACTTTTGTTAATATTTAATAAAATAGTAAAAACATTGGAGCTCTTTATGAAATAAAACAGCCTTCAACACGGCTCCTCCTTCTAAAAGGTGGGGAACTGTTATATATCTTTTTTGGATATACATAAGCTTGTGGCTTGTTTAACAACCACAGAATTAACAAGGAAACAGATGTGGTAAATTTGGGTGAGAGTATGCTCTAAGTAAAATAAGACTTCAGAAATGCCTTAGGGTTGGGGGTGTGAGGCCCTGGATTCTATTTCCAACATATGATGGGAGAGTCATTAAACAAACACTTGAAAAGCAGGGTCTGCAAAAACTTTAAAACTTATGTGGTATAGGCCAGAAGGTTGAACTAGGGATAGGGACAGAAGGCTTAAGTCCAATCTTAAGAATCCAATCTTAAGAAGAATGCACAGGGCTCAGCAGCAATGAAGTTTAGTGGAATTTAAATGACTTTAGAATTCAACTGATCTTCCTGGCTGCATCACTCCCTTGCCAAGGAACAATGGACAAGTCACTTAAACACTCTAAGTCTCAGTTTCCACACTAGCATATGGGGATGTCAACAGCTATCCTAGAAGATGGGTATGCAGAATTATACAATGAAATGTCCTCAGTACAATGTAGCATGTAGCAGATCCTTAGGGTGGCAGCTGTTATTATTATCTGAAAATGACATAGGCTGGCTCCACAGAAGTGTCAAAAAAAAAAAAAAAAAAAAAAAAAGGCTTAAAAGTCAGGTTTTACATCAGTGTAAAGATCCCTAAGGTCCCTTCTAAATGCCAGATTCCATGATGATGCCTTGTGTGTGTTTTGCCTAGTTTTTGATCTTAAGCCTATGTATAGTAGTCCCAAGGGCATAGCTAGTCTTTACATAATAATCTGTTGGTCCCAGCCTGTTCACAAATGCCCCTTGCCTGGAATCTAAAATATGGCCTGAATTTTATTATTCAAACTGCTCAATTGTATTTAAAATAGATTCTAGGAGAGTAACAATTCCTTTTCCTCCTGTTCTTTGGTTGACAATATCTTCATAACCTATTTGACTTGCATGGCAAGTAGGAATCACTGTCCTCATGTTAAAGAAAAGGAAACTGAGTCTCAGAAAGGTGCAAATCTTGCTGAAGATCGTGTACATAATGAGCAGCAGAGCTTAAAAGTTTAAATTGAATGTGGTTAATGCTATAATTTGTTTCAAATTAGAAAAAGTTTCATTAGCAAGGAACTGAGAAATGGGTAAACAGAAGGAAGATTTTTTTTTTTTTAAATATCAAATTAGTAAAACTATTTCTCACTCACTTTAATTCTGGCAGATTTCTGACACTAGTAGCTATATCTGATGCTTCTGGACAAAGTTTCTCCACCAGCTCCAAAGGACCAAAGAAAGATTTATTTTGGCCAATAAAACTCTTCTTAACTAAAAGGGAAAACAAAAGCGTTATTCATAAGAACAGGTTGCAAAATTTCTTCTCCCAAAAGGTAACAGAAAGTTGCAGAGCTTCACTGCTTAATCCTTCTGATTCAATCTTTTTCTTCTTCTTCTTCTTCTTTTTTTTTTTCCTGATTCAATTTTGGGGACTGGGAAAGACCAAAGAACTAAGTAGCACTCTTTTCCCCTGGCAACTGAGTTTCTCTGACAAACCTATTCTGCTCTTTCTCCAAGTATTATTACTGCTTCTCAAATAAAAAAGCTGCTTTCTGTGCCCACCTGTGAAATCCTTCCCCCTTTACCTTCTTGATGTCAGTATCAATAATTTTTTTCAAATCATCATTGCTTTTTTTTTTTTTTAAACCCAAACTGCTGTAATAATTGTTGGTCTTCTTACACTTCATTTCATCACCTTCCCACTCTTCCAGTCTGTTTTGGATATACATAGCTAGAAGTTCTTTTAAAAATATAAGTTAGATCATGTTTCTTCCTTGTTTAAAATCCCCCAAATACACATAGAATTAAATCAAACTCCTTATCATGACCTCTAGAGGCATCCGTTATTCAACCCCTTCTCACTTCCATACGTTATTCAACCCCTTTTCACTTCCCTGACCTCATCTTGTTTCAGTTTCCCTCTCAGCATGCTTCAATTATCAGGAGTTTTCCTCAAACCAAGGTTGGTCACATTCAGGAGCTCTACATGTTGTTGGTGGTATGTATTGTTTTTTTCTCCTGTGGTAGGAATGGTCTTGCCTCAAATCTTTGTAGGAGTGTTTAACTTCTCCTCAGTAGCTAAAAGTTTCCTTCCTTGATTCTACTTTCTTGAATTTGTAGCATTCTGTAATTGTTTAAACATTTACTATCTTCTTATCCTCTAGAATTTTGCTGTCCAAAGTGCTCACTCTGTAGGTAGCCACATATGCTACCTACAGAGTGAGCACTTGCAGCATGGCTAAGTAAAATTGAGGAACTGAATTGAGATGTGCTATAAGTGTAATACACATGGACTTTAAAGCCTTAGGATAAAGAATGCAAAATATGACATTAATAAGGCTTCAAAATAATGATTATGTGTCAAAATGATAACACTGTGGATATTACAGGGTTCAACAAAATGCACTACTGATATTAGTTTTAGCTGTTTTTTTTTTACTTTTAAACATGCCTAGCATAAAATTTTAAAATGCCTATGTGGCTTACAGACCATTTCTTTTAGACAGCACTGATCTAGAAAGAATGCTGCTTCTCGAGGGCAGAAAGTTCTTCTGTATTCTGCTGTTATCCCTTCACTAAGAACAATGTTGGGCACTGGTGAAAAATGATGAGGAAACACCTAACCCATATTTCCACACTCCCGAACGCCCCCTCAGGCTCACCTTTCAGCCCATGTTTGAGGCAGTGTTCCATCACTACAAAAAATTGCTGCAAGGGGGCATGGTCCGCATCCAGGCTGCGACCCAGGCTCAGAGCAGACTGGAGCAAGACCTTGATACTGAGTTTCATCATGTGCATCAAGTTGGCACGCTCCTCCATCATCTGGCCCTTGGAAGCTGTGGGGCACAAGCAGGGAGAGCTTCGTTAGTGGACTGTGTGTGTTCCAGGAATGGGGGATTTGAGGCTGGATAATGGAGGGAAGTCAAACAAAGCAGGGAGTCAGACGGTATGCTCAGGTGCGAACGTGCCGAGTTGCAGGTAACTGGGGTTCGCAGTCATCGGGTCACTGATTTCTGGAGGCTAGAGTCCCACCTGCACCGCCAGGGCCTTAGGTCAGAAGAAATGTAGGGCTTCCTACTTCAGAAGCCTCTCCCAGGGGGCTCCGCGCGTTGCTAGGGCGACACTACCAAGACTCACGGCAATTGGTCTCTCCTTATTCCATTTCCAACCAATGAAAGGGTGCAAACTCCAGGAAGCCCTGCCCCAAGCTAGAGGGCTTGCTGGGAAAGCGACTGTCCTGTGAGTATTGCTATGGAAAAATTCAGCTCAAGGGGACTGGGCGACGCACGCGCGCCGTATGGCGGCTGGGACCGGCAGACTCCAAGCCACACAGGATGCTCCCGGGGTTCTTTTGTTCGGTGGTGTGGGCTGGGTCGCAGTAGAGAAGCATTCTTCCCCCCAGTTCCTGACTCAAATTCCTGTCAACGAACTTTCTTCCACAACTAGTGGGCAGCTCTCAGTTTTAAACACAATTTTTGTGGAGAGGGAGATAAAAAATGTCAGAATCAAGGCTGGGGCTGTAGCTCAGTGGTAGAGCGCTTGCCTAGCATGTGTGAGGCACTGGGTTCGATCCTCAGCACCACATTCATAACATACATAGTGTCAATCTACAGCTAAAAATATATATTTTTTAAATGTCAAAATCAAATCAGCTACATACCGACATCTATGACAAGCGCCTACCAAATGCTCTCGCAACCTAGAAAACTGCCATGCCAGAAATTAAAAATTTAGATCCGAAATTCAGAGCCCCATCAGGAAAACTAAACTCAGGTGAGAAGGGGGCTCTCCCTGGGGGCCGAAGTGCCCCTTTCACGGCACCTATGCCATCATTCAATGTTTTCACTTTCCCAGTTTGGCTGAGGCGCGCAGGGTGGTGGTGAGGAAGAGGATATGGTATTGTTTCAATTTGCAGCTGATTACTATTGAGGTTAAGCCCCTTTTCATAAGTTCATTGCCTTCTAGCATTTCTTTGTGAATTGCTTGTTCAATCTTCTAATTTTTGTACAGAATTGTTTGCCCTGTATATTCCAGATACTGCATTAATATGGATATATAGTTAAAAGAACATGTATACACATGTACACAAACTCTTTTGTATAGCTATAAGTAAAACTATTTAAATCTAAAAAAATGATGCTGTTATGACTGAACTTTAATGAAGGTCTTAAGAAAATAGGGTGATAATCTGGGACTCTATATCTGCAAAACCCAAGAAGATAGGGAGAGAGCTGCTGGGAAAGACAGTATAATCGTTTTATCTTGGTTGTGAAGAGGAAAACATAGGTTAAGTAAAGCATTTGGATATGGGTGGTATAATTATGTTTAAATTTTTAGAGAACCCTGTTCATTAAATTTATAAATTTAAAAAATTTTTAATGAAGTGATGATTAGAAATGGAAAAGGAAATAAAAATTGTAAAATCTCTTCAAGAGAAGGGAGAAACCATTAATTATCACAGAAACAGTTTGTAAAGATTTATCTTTTAAATTAAAGACACCAATCCCAGTTGTATAAGCTAGTGGTTTTCATATCAGATACATATAGGGTAAGTCTTGCCAAGGACTGGTCATGCCCCGATATTTTAAGGAACTCAATTTCCATATCCTCAGGTTTCACACGCAGTTTTTTCCCCCTCTCATTTTATAGAAAGGCAATTCATTTCCCATCCCATATCTTTCCTATATGCAGTGACCTAAGGTGCAGAATATCTCCCATACTAAAAGGAGGTGAAGCCTCCTTTGATGATTAATCAAGTCACCAAAAAAATGTGAAGAATTTCCAATCTCTTATTGCTTAATGTACTTCCCACAAATACAATGTCCCTCCTTATCTGTGAGACATATGATCCAAAATGTTCCAAGGATGTCTGAAACCTCAACAGTACCAAACCCTATATATGTTTTTTCTTATACATACATATGTTTTTCTTATACATACATACCTATGATAGTTTAATGTATAAAGTAGGCACAGTAAGAAATAGAATAATTATAACAATAAACTGTAATAAGTTATCTAGTTTTGTCCATTTAATATTTTCAGACCACAGTTGATTGCAGGTAACTGAAGTCACAAAGTGAAACTGTGCATAAGGGGAGACTATTATTTAAGTTTTAGTCGGTTCTATATGTATCTCTATGATGTGCCATTAACTTGATTGACATTTTCCATAAATTGAGCCAAAACTATAGCTTCAAGTTTTCGATGAAAATGGATTTAAGGTACAATAAGCTAAAAAACTGTTCATCAAAATATATTCCATTGGCAAAAGTGTAATGAAATAAGAAATATTTACATGTCCACAACTATTCAGAGTATTCTGGGTTAAACAGGGTGCCTAATTATCATTTGACAAGTCTTGGTAGAGCTTTTTTTTTGGTATATTGCTAGAAGTTGAATTTTTTTTTTTTTTTTTTTTTTTTTTTTTTGGTGGTGGTTCGGGGTTTTGAATCCAGCTCTACCACTGAACTATACCTCTTTTCATTTCTGAGACAGGGTCTTGCTAAATTATGCCAAGGTTGGTCTTGAACTTGTGATCCTCTGCTTCAACCTCCCAAGTCGCTGGGATTATGGGTGTGCACCCCTATGCCTGGTGCAATATTTCTTGAATATATCCAGATTGCATACTTTTGCAAGGCAGGTAATTTTCAATTATTTGCTTTCTTTATTGAAAGGAGCAAAAATAACTTTTGATATTAGAGCAATGCTATGCAGTATATAGCTTGGAAGGAGTTCAAAGATGAGCAATATTGTTATAACAAAACTCCATTTCTATTTCTTATTTATGTATAGCAGATATCTCAGTGATCACATCTATAAAAAACAAAACAAAAAAATAGGTCTAAATTTGATGGTGAATTCTATCCTATTTTAGCAGTAAGTCAATCATACATACTAAGGAAAAAATCAACACCATTCAACATCATTCAGCACTATTCAGCTTGTTAGGAGATGTAAAGACAAATTTATTCATGTTTAATAATAATTTAGAAAAATTACATTCCTTTTATCAATGAAACATCACTAATAGCTTTAATGGTAATTTATTCCAGGAGAAAAAAAATCTTTATATACTTAAGCTTTAGTTATGAGAAAAATATATAAAATTTTGACTTATTTACATATTTTTACCAAGATTTATGATAGGTTATCCAGCAATATTTGTAAAAAATAAAGATAAAATTCTATTGCAGCAGTAGTATGGAAATTCAAGTTCAAGGAATAAGTGGGAAAATGGATGATGGAGCCAGGCATGATGTTACAGGTCTGCAATCCCAGTGACTTGGGAGGCTGAGGCAGCAGGATGGCAAGTTCAAAGCCAGCTTTAGAAATTTAGCAAGGACTTAAGCAACTTAATGAGACCCAGTCTCAATAAATAAATAAATAAATAAATAAATAAATAAATAAATAAATAAATAAAGGGCTAGGGATGTGGCTCAGTGTATAGCACTCTTTGGTTGAATCCCCTACACCAAAAAAAAAAAAAAAAAGGACAACAGTGCTTATCAAATCATTAAGGTATTTATATACCAATTGATTCACTCAAGGAAACCTGTATCAGCTTTATTTTTAAAGGTCAATATTTACAATAAAGCAGAAAATGTTTTCTGAATAACTTCAAAATATGATGAATTTTATGTGTCAACTGTAAAAGCTGCAGTGTTCTCCCCCCGCTGCCTTGGTTCTAGGGATTAAACCCAGGGCTTTGTGCATGATAGGCAAGCACTTTACCACGGAACCATACCCCCAGCTCTCAAAGATGGAGTCTTTTAAGAAGTCACATGAACAAAAACATAAGACCAGTGTCCCAGGCAGTTGGAGCTGGGTGGCAGTAGCTTTTTTCACTGTTTCTGGGAGCACAGCAAGTATTTGCAATCACCTGACACATCCCTTGTTTTTTCAGTACCTATTTCCATTTGTATTCAGTATAGAGGATCATGGAAATTAAGAGCATAGGTATAATCCCAGCGATCCGAGTCACTGAGGCAGGACGACTGCAATTTTGAGGTCAGTCTCAGCAATTTAGTGAGACCCTTGGCGACTTAGCAAAACCCCGTCTCAAAATAGAAAATAAAAAGGGCTGGGAATGTAGTTCAGTGGTACAGTATCTCAGGTTCAATCTTCAGTGCCCCCCAAAAAGAAAAAAAAATATGAATTTGAATAATCTTTTGGCCATTCAATTTTTCCAGATTTGTGATCTTGGCCAAACTAAACTCCTTTAAAAACAGTTTAATGGTTAGGGCGAGATGGCACACGCCTGTAATCTCAGAAGCTAGGGAGACCAAGAAACGAGGATCAGGAGTTCAAAGCCAGCCTTAGCAAAAGCAAGACACTAAGCAACTCAGGGAGACCCTATCTTTAAATAAAATACAAAATAGGGATGGGGATGTGGCTCAGTGTTCAAGTGGGCCCCTGAGTTCAATCCCTGGTGCCCCCCCCCAAAAAGTAGTTTAATGGTGGGTGTGTAGTGGCTCACACCTGTAATCCCAGGGATTTGGGAGGCTGAGGCAGTAGGATTGAAAATTCAAGGTCAGCCTAGGCAATTTAGCAAGACCCTGTCTCAAAATTTAAATAAATAAATAGTGCTGGAGACCTACCATAGTGGTAGGGCACCCCTAGGTTCATGTCCCAGTTAAAACAAAACAAAACAAAAACAAACACACAAACACACACACAATGCAATTTACAGAACATCACAAAGCTCTACACTTTCTGAATTACCAAATAAATGATCTGATCAGGGATATCAATCTTGACTATTTTATAGGGTCCAGGCCTGTCATCTAAAGGAGTAAAGCTGAACAAAGACTGAATTAGAAAAAAACATGTCCAATCTCAAGGAATTTTAGGGATTCTTGTTGGTTTCTGAATTACAGAAAAGTGATGGAATTTCTTACAGTGGTCCATGTTATGCTTTGAATATACCTTGCTGCTCTGTCACTGCAATTTATTTTTAAAATGGACATGTTTCTTTCTCTCCCTCTTTCCCTGCTCCTCCCTAATCTCTCTGTCCCTAATCTCAGGGGAAACAGGATTACCTTTCTTCCCCATCCTAGGGAGATGTCCTTGAGCATACATCCACCATAGGAATGACTTTGGGGATGGTACCAGATCTCAGAAATGACTATCTCCTAAGTAAATTACAACTCCAATAGAGAACAGGTGGAATGTAGCCTTTGATTCACCTCTTAAAAGTCTCCTGCTCCTTGATGTGCAGAATCACAGCCTCTGGGACAGGGCTGTGCTTCTTCTTTGCTAGCAAAGCAATAAACCTTTTTCTTTTTTTCTCAAAATGATCTCCTTATTATTGGATTGGCATCAGAGACAAGGACTGAGCTTTTGGTAACAAATTCTTTATAAACTTTTTTGAGTTGTGAGTAACCCTTTGGTGTCTTGCATAATCTTTTAATACAGTGGTGTTATTGTGTAAGGAATTGATAATAAAACATTTCTGTACTTGCCTAGATTTCACTTATCTCTGTGGCTAACTTGAGGAAAGGGGAAAAGTGTGCTTCACTTTGAAAGGAGCTGCATCAATTATGCAGGGGCCTTTTGACGCATGGAAAATAAAATTTGTCATGGAAGGTAACAGAAAAAAGCATGATATGTACTACCAACCTAATGAGAAATATACAGCTAACTAATGTTATGTTTTGTTTTTAGTTTTTGTTTTGTTAATGACTTCTCACATGAGCACATTCATATGAGTATGTACACAAAACATTACTCATCCTTTAGGACGTCTCATCCTGTTTGTATGAAATTAGTGTGTTAGGAGAAGAAAGTACTCAGGCTATATGCAAAGACACTTGGAAAGATATAAGAGTGCTGAAGGCAGTTTTGGGGAAGGAATATAATATGCTGAATGTTCTTTTATGTGTTTGGATTTTTTTTTTTAAACTATGTGCATTTCTTTAACAACAACCCCCTCCGCCCCTGCCCACCCCCCACTCAAAATACAGAATAACTGTGGACAACACAATCCCTGTGGGGCCAGATCCCACATTGGATAACTTTAACTGTTATTTATTTATTTATTTATTTTTTGAACTGGGGATTTAACTCAAGGATGCTTTTTCATTGAGTTACACCTACAGCCCTTTTTATTTTTATTTTTTTAAAATTTTGAGACAGGGCCTCACTAAGTAGCTGAGGCTGGCTTCAAACTTGCAATCTTTCTGCCTCAACCTCCTGAGTCACTGGGATTACAGGCAAGCACCATACCCAGCCTTTTGGATAACATTTTAAAACAAGCATTCAAAGCATTATCCAAGAGTCCTTTAAAATTGTTTCTGAAAAAAATGTTATCTGGCAGGGGTGCTACTCACATTCAACCATCTCCACTTCTAAACTGCTCTCTGAAAACTCTTACTGTCTTATTACTTGGATTAGCCAGCTATGGCCCTGGTCCTGGATCAAGTGGGATACTCTTTCTTCCAATTTACTTCTCGGAGGCCTCTGCAGAATGTGTTTTGCAGGGCCCATTTCCTTCTTGTCCCACCTGATGGCTTCAGTTCCTGGTGACCTTTTGGGACCAGCCACACTGCTCATCCCTATAGTTATTTGAATTTCAGTCCTTTGGAAGTCATGTTCATAATTTTGGCCAGATTGAGCAGAGCAGTTCATTACTTATTTATTTTTTGTATTGGGGTTGAACTCAGCGATGCTTAACCACTAAGCCACATTTTGATTTCTTTTTATATTTTATTTTAAGATAGGACAGTTTTTTTTTTTTTTTTCGAGAGAGAGAGAGAGAATTTTTAATATTTATTTTTTTAGTTTTTGGCAGACACAACATCTTTGTTTGTATGTGGTGCTGAGGATCGAACCTGGTCCACACGTATGCCAGGCGAGTGCACTACCTCTTGAGCCACATCCCCAGCCCAAGATAGGACAGTTTTAACTACATGCATTTCTGTCTCTTGAGGAAACTGTCCTCTTGCTAAACTGCTTAGGGCCTTGTTAAATTGCTGTAGTTGGCTTGGAATTTGCAATCCTCTTGCCTCAGCCTCCTGAGTTGCTCAGATTACAGCTATGTGCTACCAAGCCTAGCACTTACTTCTTTCTTTAAATTGACTAATTAAAAAATAATCTACATAGTACCTATTATGACCTTTTATATATAAAGTTATTTAAAAAGAGAAGCTGAGAATAGGCTCAAAAGATACACTGTCCTGATTCAAGTTTCCTTCTTTGTAAAATGGAATAATGATGTTACCCACACAATTTGTCAAGATCAGTGCAAAATCTTGGACCAGGGCCTGGACCAAAGTACAGAAGTCAATCTCCTTTTCCCAATCCTAATGGATTGCAACTTTGCTGCAATGATGGTGTGGGTAGGAGGCCCCCCGCCTACATGCCTGCCTAATATGCTGCCTTGCCCTGAGATTCAGAGGGTTCTGACCTTAACCTCCCTGGCCACCTGTGGTTGCGTGGGGTTAAGGAGGGTAGAGAGAAACCCCAAGACTTCCAGAGTGAGCCATAGCACCAGGGAGGAAGTAGAAGGTGAGACCCCACTGGAGTCTGGCTCTAAGGCCCCTTCATGTGCTCCTTGGTCCCAACAGACTTCACTTATGAGACAAACTTAAAGAAAAAAAAATTAAGAATTTCAAGCATGGGGCAGTTTTGACTGGCTCTTTGAACCACACTGATTAGACTGAATTGATTGCACACCCATGAAGCCAGTCTTGCTACCTTCAAGGATCACTGTGAAGATTAAATAGATGGTCCATGTACAGATAGTACATGTACTAAATTGCTAAATTGCTTAGGGCCTCGCTAAATTGCTGAAGATGGCTTGGAATCTGCAATCCTCCTGCCTCAATACCAGAAAAAAAGATAGTACATGTAGAGTCTCACAAAGTTGCTTAGGACTTTGCTGAGGCTGATTTCAAACTTGAAATCTTCTTGCCTCAAACTTCCGAGTTGCTGGGGTTATATGACCAGCTATTGTTTTTTGTCAGTACTGGGGATCAAACCCAGGGCCTCATGCATGCTAGGCAAGTGCTCTATCAATGAGCTACAATGAGCTATCAGTGAGTCCTGGCCCTTTGTTTTGAGAGAGATTCTTGCTAAATTGCCTAGGCTGGCCTTGAACTGTGATCCTCCTAATCTAGCCTCCTGAGTCCCAGCTGCCTGGCAAATATTGGCTATTTTTATGACATTATCCTAAGTGGAAAACCAGAAATTTTTCAAATATGTATTTATTCATCAAATATTGATTACTTATTATTCTTGCTAGGCACTGGCTTATTTTATTTATCAATAAAACAGCTCATGTTTATTATAGTCAGGCATGGTGAAATGTTTCTTTTAGTCAATGACAGACCAATGCACACCTCATATTTGTGGTGATACTGGTATAAACAGACCTCCTGTGCTTCCAGTTATATAAAAGTACAGCACATACAGTTATGTACTATAACTGTAATACTATAATACTTGATACTGTAATACTATAATATTTGATAGTGGTAATAAATGACATTAATGGTTTATGTATTTATTATACTAGCTTTTTATTATTTTAGTGTTTAATCTGTTTAAAAAAGTTAACTGTAAAACCTCAGACAAGTCTTTTGGGGGTGTTCTAGAAGAAGGCATATTGCTATCATAGGAGATGACAGTTCCAAGTGTGTTCCTACCCCTGAAAAACGTGTTAGTGGGATAAGACTGGGAGGTGGAAGAAGTGGTATGATGAACTTGACCTTGCATAGGCCTAAGCTATATGTGTATTTTATTTTATGGTATTGCGAATTGAACTCAGGGGTGCTCTACTACTGAATTACACCCCCAGCCCTTTTTATTTTTATTTCTCAGTCTGGCTTCGAACTTGTGATCCCCCTGCCTCAGTCTCCCAAGTTGTTGGGATTACAGGCATATGCCACTGTACCCTATTGTATTTTATATCTTTTTTTTTTTTTTGGTACCGGAGACTGAACTCGGGGCACTTGATCACTGAGCCACATCCCCAGCCGTTTTTCGTATTTTATTTAGAGACAGGGTCTCACTGAGTTGCTTAGCGCCTTGCTTTTTGCTAAGGCTGGCTTTGAACTTGTGATCCTCCTGCCTCAGCTTCCCAAGCTGCTGGGATTACAGGCCACCGTGCACCCAGCATATCTTCATTCTTAATTGACATATAGTAATTATACATATTTATGGGGATATAGTGTGACTTTTCAATACATATATACAAAGTAATGACCAGTCCAAGGTAATTGGCATATCTAGCACCTCAGATAGTATTAGTTCCCTGTGCTGAGAAAATTCCAAATTTCTGTTAGCCATTATGGAACATTCAATCAATTGTTGCCAATTAGGCAGGGGATGTGGCTCAGGGGTAGAGTGTTTGCTTGACATGTGTAAGGCCCTGGGTTCAATCCTTAGCATCACCACCAAGAAAGAAAGAAAGACAGAAAGAAAGACAAAAAAGAAAGAAAGAAAGAAGTCAGTAATTACCAATCATAGTTATCCTAGTGTACTACAGAACATTAGTAGTTTTTCCTCCTATCAAAATGCACCCCATATCCTTTAACCATTCTCTTTCTATCACCCTCTCTCATCCCTGGCTCTGGTAATTACCACTCTATTTTCTATGAACCTTAGGTTTTAACAAAAAAGCTTAAAAAGTAAAAAAATAAATAAAAATAAAGATAGGGCTGGGGATGTAGCTTAGTGGTAGTGCACTTCCCTAGCATATACAAAGTACTGGATTTCATCACTAGCACAGCAAAATAAATCCATCAATACATATACCCAGCAAAAAAATCAATAAAAACAAAAATAGAGCTGGGGATGTAACTCAGTGGTAGAGCACTTGCCTAGCACATGCAAGGCCCTGGGGTTTGATCCCTAGCATTGCAAAATCAATCAATCAATCAATCAATCAATCAATATTAAAAATTTCAAAAACAGATAAAGGATATAAAGAAAATATTTCTGCACAGCTATGTAATGTGTTATTATGAGAATCACATAGTAAAAAAAAATTTAAAGTTTATTAAGCCAAAAAAGTTACAGTAAGCTAAGGTTCATTTATTACTGAGGAAAGACAAAAATTTTTGTAAACTTAGTGCAGTACAAGTATACAGTGTTTATAAAGTTTACAGGGACATATAGTAATGTCCTCGGTCTTCATCACTCATTACTCACGCCTAACTTAGAGCAATTTCCAAGCTTGTAAGCTCCATTCATAGTTAAGTGTCCTCTACAGGTATACAATTTTTACCTTTTATATTTTATTTTACAGTACTGTAGATGTGTTTAGATACACAAAAACCACTGTGTTACAGCTCCTACTGTATTCAGTAAAATATCATGCCATACAGGTTTGCAGCTTAGGAACAATTGGCTATACCATGTAGCCTAGGTGCATAGTATGCTAGACCACCCTGGTTTCTGTAAGTACACATTATGTTCACACAATGATGCAAGTGCCTAACAATGCATTTCTTAAAATGTACCCTCATTGTTAAGGGCTGCATGACTATATTTGCTTACTTTGTCATCTGAGCTAAGAGGTTACCAGGAGATCCTGTGTCTTGACTCTAAAGACTGTTGTACAATCAAACTTTCACTTACATGTGGAAAAGTCTCCAGAAAGGGGTCATCTTAGAGGGCAGTGGAGTCCTGGATTGAGCAGGCTCTTTCCTTACTTTGTAGTCCTACTTTGCACTGCCTGAATCTGATATCGACAGATGTACCAGTGGGTAGAAGGGAATCAAAAAACCTCAAAGGCACCTTACAGTATTTTTTTTTTCTTTTTTTGGTGCTGGGGATTGAACCTAGGACCTTGTGCATGCGAGACAAGCACTTTACCAACTGAGATATATCCATAACCCACATTATAGTATTTCTTAGAAAGCACTATAGTCTTTAGTCAGCTCTGTCCCATAGCCATTGTGGATGTTCTACACTGCACTATCCAATACACTATCCAATAGCCATATGCAAGTTACTAGGCACTTCAAAGTGTGGCTGCTGTGACTAAGAAACTCATTGTTAAATTCAATAAAATAGTGTCCTTCATTATCCACAAGGGGATTTGTTCCAGGATTCCTAAGATACCAAAATCCACAGATGTTCAAGTCCCTTCTCTAAAATTATACATACTTTAAATCATCTTTAGATTACTTATAACACCTAAAACAATGTAAATACTCTGTATATAGCTTCCATATCACAGTTTAGGAAATGACAAGAAAATCAGTACATGTTCAGCACAGACACAATTTTTTCCCCTGAATACCTCACTTTTCATCTGCAGTTGGTTGAATTCAGGGGAATTCAACCCATGTATAGAACTGCCAAATGTATTCAATTTCAATTTTTAAATTCAATTTAAAAAATCAGCCAGGCATGGTGGCATATGCTTGTTGTTCCTACTACTCAGGAAGCCGAGGAAGAAGGATGGTGAATTTCAGGCCAGCGTGTGTAACATATAGAAATGTGGAAATAAAATAACAAATGAAAACAAAACAACAACAACAAAAAAAAAAAAAAAAAAGAAGAAGAAGAAGAAGGAATTCAATATATATTCTTTTAACCCAGGGGTGCTGTAACACTGAGTTATATTCCAGTCCTTTATTTTTTGACACAGGGTCTCACTAAGTTTCTAAGGCTGGCCTGCGACTTGTGTCTTCCTGCCTCAGTCTCCCTAGTTGCTGGGATTATAGGCAAGCATCATCATGCCAAGCAAGAAATTCAATTTTAATAGAATCTTAATTAATTTTACATTTAAATATCACTCAGGTCTAATGATTACTGTATTGGATAGCACAGCTCTAAATATCTGGATTATAGGACTAGGTAAAATCTTAATATCATAATCATTTAATGTTTCCTTTCTTCTCATAGACATGCTGAAACATTAGATTACAAGGGTTTAAATAGATTTCTTTCTTTCTGTACTGGAGATTGAACCCAGGAGCGCTTTACCACTGAGCCACATCCCCAGTCCTTTTTATTTTGAGACAGGGTCTCCCTAAATTGCTGAGGTTGGTCTTGAACTTTGGATCCCTGCTGGGATTACAGGCATGCGCCACCATGCCCGGCTGTTTAAATGGATTTCAAGAGCTCATTGGGTGATTAAAAAAAAAAAAAAAAAAAAAAAATCCCCATTTTTACAGGCTGGAAACTGTAAGTGTGAGGGGTGATGGCTTCTCCCGTTAGTGGCAGTGCCTGAGGAGAACCAAAACCTACTGTCTCCCGACTTTATTGTTCTTACTCCACTGTGAGTCACAGATGCTCTTTCAACACCCGCGGGAGGAAGGTGGGAGACCCACTGGATTTTGAGTTTTAACAGCAAGAGAATGGTATTGTGTACGATTCTTGTTTTTATTTTTTTGTACTGGGGTTTGAACCCAGAGACGCTTTACCATTGAGCAACACTACCAACCCTTTTTTTTATTTTGAGACAGGGTCTCGCAAAATTGCTCAGAGCCTCCTTAAATTGCTGAGACCGCCCTCAAATTTGCGAACCTCCTGCCTCCGCCTCCCAAATCGCTGGGATCACACGCGTGGGCCACCGCGCCCTACGATACTTAAGTATTCAAAAGTTAATACGGATTACTTAAATCTAAATCCGTACCTTTTCTTATCTACAGTCAAATCCGTGAGAATAGTGCTGCTGTTCTGGGGCGTACAATTACTAATGCAAAAGGACGAATGGCCGTGGCCCAACTTCGGGCGGTCCAATCCCATGGCCGTATCCCGTTCCAGCAGTGCAGCGTAAGGACCGCCGGCGAGCAGCGAGGCGTGTAACAGGTTGTTTGTTTTGACAACTCGTCCGACCAGCTGAACTGGACGTACACCCTCGCCAGCCCGGACCCCACCGCGACCCGGAGCCTCAGGGACCAGCCACCCACGCGCAGCGCGGCAGCAGCACCACACGGGCGCCCCCGGGCAGAGCCTACCTGCGCGCACCGCGCCGTCCCCGCCGCCGTTCCCGCCGCTCAGCCCCGCAGCCGCACGCAGCGCGCTCCCGCAGCTCGCCGACAAGTTCCCGGTGGCCTTTCGCGCCAGGGTCAGGATGGGCACAGACCAGCCCTCGGCCGTCGCCCGGGACCTCGCGGCGCTCCGCAGCTCCCCCGGGCTTGGCAGCTGGCTCCGGTCCACTATCTCAAACTCCTCTCCCGGCTCCGACGCGGACCCTGGCCCTGGCTCCGGCTCCCGCTCCGCCGGGCAGCCGTCTTCCCCGTCGGCCATCTTGGCCGCGTCACGTGGCCGGCGGGCTGGCGGCGGCCGGCGTGTGGGCGCGGTGCGGGCGGGCGCTCCAGTTCCCTCCTAGCCCTTTTATTTCTGTTCCCCAGATTTATCTCACTTCTCACCGCCCGCCTTGCTTTTCTTTCGCATTCAAAAGTTCAGGAAAGTACAGATCACCATATAAGAAACCCCCATAATCCCACCAGCTGGGAAGACTTACTTGCACGGAAGTTGCTCTTGAACTGTCTGTCTTCCAGGACTCTGCACCCAGGCAGGAATGTAATGGGCTCCCTAGACCTTCTTTTTCTTAGTGACACGATTTCCTCTTTTTAATTTCATTTCCTGTCTAATATTTTCCACTGTATCATTTTTCTGCAACATTCTTAAGAATGAGCCCTAAACTGGGCGCGGTGGTGCAAGCCTGTAATCCCGGCAGATCGGGAGGCTGAGACCGGAGGATCGCGAGTTCAAAGCCAGCCGCAGCAATTTAGCGAGGCGCTTAAGCAACTCAGTGAGACCCTGTCTCTATTTAAAATACAAATGATAGGGTTGGAGACGTGGCTCAGTGGTCCAGTGCTCCTGAGCTCAATCCACGGTACCCGTCGCCACGCCCCTCCCCCTAAAAGAATAAGCCCCAAACTGGCGGCTAAGCAAACTTGGACAGATAAGTAAAAAAAATGATTTTTTTTTCTTTTTAAATCAAATGACTACATACGACAGCTTGGCAGGAAAGTGTTTAATACTGTGGTGGACTGGGAATTAGAAGATCTAGGTTTTGCTATTAATTAGTTAAGTAGGATAATAATAGGACTGGCCTCATTGCTAAATAAGATTTTGCAGTAAGGACTACATAGCAGATGTTAGACATTGTGAGAAACCACTGGCTCTAGTTACCAACCATACGGTTTGAGCAGTTCACCTAGAGTTATTCAGTCTGGATTTTTATCCGGAAAAGGAGGAAATTTGGCTAAATAGCAACTCAAATTTCACTAGCGTTTAACACTGTAAAGTGAGGCATGTGGGCTAGCAGAAGAGCCAGAACGGTGGCACACATCTCTAATCCCAACTACTAGAAATGCTGGGACAGAAAAATCACAAGTTCTAGCCAGATTGAGCAATTTAGTGAGATTCCCTCTCAATTTTTTAAAAGAGGGCTGTGAACCATGAAACAAACAAACAAGCTGAATATTTGACAAAAGATTTAAAAAGTTGTCAATGTTTAGAAATAAGATATTTCACCTAAAAGTCTGTATTTTAGCTTTCTCTTGAATCATTGTAAGATTTGAAAATTTGGTGTATATTCCCTGTTGATAATAAACTATTGGGGTGGGCGGTGGCAGCTGTCAAAAAGTATTCAATGACACTTGTAATGAAAAATAATAATCAGGTAAAGGGACCGTTGTAACCAGGTCTAGCATTGGGAGAGATTGGGCTCAACTCCCAGTATGGTAGGAGCCAGTGTGAATTTTATAGCCAAGGATAGAAAATTACCAAGCAGAAACATCATAAGAAAGATTTTGGCCTCATTAACCTAACAATTCTTGCTGAAGACAAGCCAGGGTGATCAGGATCACTGGGGGGATAGGAAAGGATGAAGATCCTGATCAGATATGGCGGATGGGGTTCTTGTTAAACTGACTTAAAACAAGGCCTCCTGGCTGAGGCAGGAAGATCACAAGTTCAAGGCTGGCCTCAGCAATTTAGTAAGGCCATAAGCAACTTAATGAGTCTCTGTTTCAAATAAAAATAGAAAGGGCTAGTGATGTAGTTTAGTGGTTAAGAACCCCTGGGTTTAATCCCTAATACCAAAATAAAACAAAAAACTGAGGTAAAGCAGTTAAAACTGGATTTTACAAGGTTGTACACAGAAGGACAAAGAGATTTAGATGCCTCATTGAAAGTCAGTGAAGAAAAATATTGTGTCATTTCCCCTTAAAAACCCCTGGCACACCAGGCATGGTGGCACATGCCTGTAATACCAGTGCCTTGGGTGGCTGAGGCAGGAGGATAGTGAGTTCAAAGCCAGCCTCAGCAACAGCGAGGTGCTAAGCAACTCAATGAGACCCTGTCTTTAAATAAAATACCAAACTAGCCCTGAGGTTGTGGCTCAGCAGTAAAGCACTCCCCTGGAACAGGCAAGGACCTGGGTTTGATTCTTAGCACCATATAAAAATAAATAAATTAATTAAAGATATTGTATCAATTACAACTAAAACATAAATATTAAAAAAAAAAAACAAAAACTAGAGCTGGGGATGTGTCTCAGTGTTCAAGTACCTCTGAATTCAATCCCTGTACCAAGAAAAAAAAGAAAAAGGAAAAAAAAAAAAAAAAATCCCAGGCACTCCCTGGGTTTCAGTGTTGGTCCAGCCCACTTCATCAATTTTGACAATCTGTCTGATCTCTGATCTTTGAAAGACATTTGTGGAGCCACTGCCCTCAGTGGGGTGGTCCTACTTCATAGGAATTTGTGGAGATGTTGTTTGGGTTGTTTCAATAATAGAGGGCATGCCACTACTTCTTTATTGGAGGTGGACAGAAATGAAGATTGCCTGGAATCACAAAAAATTGTCCAAACTCCTTTGTGACTTTCCAATGTTACTAGACATTATGTAGGTGAAACTGTTTTTGTATAAAGTTTTTTTTGGTGAACAGTTTTATTATTATATCAGGAAGTTATGCTTCAGTAACAAATAATTCCCAAATCTTAGTGACTTAACATAAAAGTAAGTTCCTCATCATTCTGCATGACCATGTGGATGGAAGGAGTACTTGCTCTAATGATCATAGGCTCTTGTGTTGGAATGTTGAGTTAATGTTAAATATGCCAAACTTTGCTTATGCACATTTCATTTGGAAAAGCAAGTCATGTGGCCATATCCAACTTGAAGAGAGTTGGGAAGTTCAGTCCTGCTGGTGTTTTGGATAAGGTACAATGACTACCGTAAGTGTACCCTGAATTGTTCCAGAATGCAGTTAAACTGGTTTGTCAGAATTTAAGCATTTCAGAAAATCATGTTGCTCTCAAAAGCACTGCTTTGGGAAGTTGAAACTTCAAAGCAATACCTGAAATCAACACTTGTGCTATTAACAGTAATGGCTATTTAACATAAAGGTACAAATGTCTGGCTACATTATTTCTTTTAGAGGTAATTGTGTCACATTTATGTATTGAAATATATATATTTGTTTCATATACATATGTTTTGTGGTAATGGTATTAGGTACTGGATAGACATGAGCAATGGGTCAAGGGTGTAAGAAAATACTTAGTATATCTGGGCACTGTGGTGCACACCTGTAAACCCAGCGACTCGGGAGGCTCACACAGGAGAATCGAAAGTTCAAGGCCAGCATCAGCAATTTAGTGAAGTCCTAGGTAACTTAATGAGAGCTTATTTCAAAATAAAAATAGAAAGGACTGGGGATTTAGCTCAGTAGTAAAGCATCTCTGGGACAAATTCCAGAACTCCCCCCACCCCACAACAAAAGAAAGAACTTAGTACAGAACAAATCAGTTAATCAACAGTCCTGCCTCATTGGTGCCACAAAGTCTGACAAGCTTAAGGACCTTTTCCTGATCTCAGCCCTATAAACTATTTCTTTTGCAACAAGAGGAAGACAAATTAAACTCAGAGTGAGAGCCAAAGGGCAAGAGTATTATTGCTCAAAAGGACCTAATTGCTAAAATATCTTCACCAAGTTCCTGCACAAACAACGCTGACCAGACTGTGGCCTAAGATAAACATGACACAACCATAAAGCTCACGATGGTCACAAGATGCTGAGTCCCTGGGAAAGCAGATAATTAAGACCAGAGCCTACTGATCATAAATTGTGTAAAACCAGTTCCAATTAAGACCTGTGAGCAGGGCCAGGATGACCAAGAGTCACCCTTAAGTTATTAGCATAGCCTTATAATATCATTGTAAATATAGCTTTTCTTCCTGCTCATGGGTTTCTCTTAGATATCTATGGGTATATAAACATCAGCAGAGGTTTAGTAATCTAATGTAGTCTGTCATCCAGAGCCAAGAGAGGATAGTTGAGTAGGACCTTCTAACAACTTCCCCTACTCCGAAAACACTGAACTCACCAGAAGTGAGTTGTGGGTCTCCTCTTTGAAATGATCCACCTTCTCCGTTAGGGATGCCTTCTTTCTTTCTTTCTTTCTTTTTTTAAAAAAATTTTTTTGTAGGTGTAGATGGACAGAATGCCTTTATTTTATTTGTTTATTTTATGTGGTGCTGAGAATTGAACCCAGTGCCTCACGCATGCTAGGCAAGTGCTCTGCCACTGAGCTACAGCCCCAGCCCTGCCTCCTTTCTTTATAAACTTTATTGTTCTTCTACTATACCTTGTGTCTTGCTGGAAATTCTCTTATGAGATCACAAGAACCAAGAAACACATTGTGACCCCTGGTAACATTAACATGATGCCAGATCCCTTCTAACACCAGGGATTGAATGAACCCAGGAGCTTTCTACCTCTGAATTACAACCCCAGAACTTTTTGTTTTGAGGCAGGTTCTCACTAGGTTGCCCCAGCTGGCCTCAAACTTTCCATCCTCCTTTCTTAATCTTCCAAATATCTGGGATTACAGGTGTGCCCTAGTGCATCCCAGGAGGCTTGACTTTCTTGGTTCTGTGTTCTATTCTCCAGACTCAGCTCAAGGTCTTTCTAAAACTCAGATTTGACCTCTTTACCTTCCTGCTTACAAATCTCCTGTGGCCTTCTCTGCTGCAGAAGGGTCTTGCCCAGGTGGTGCAGCTGCAGACTGCTCATTTTCTACTTGGTATATATGAAAAATAGTTATGTAGAACCACGGGTAGTTTGGGTGCCTTGCCTCAGCCCAAAGGAGCATCCAAAAAGATGGGTCCACATGGTTTTATTGATATTGTAAGTTGACCACATCTACTGAGAGAGGCTGGAGATTTACTAATTTTATTCCATGTGAAAATTTTTTTTTTTTAAGGTGGTAGTTATTGAACTCGTGGCCCTGCATCTGGTAGGAAAGGGCTCCAACACTTAGCTGTATCAGTGGCCCACATATGTAAAAGTTTTATACTTGGTTTGGTATTTTATAATGTAGGAGATTCTCACTGTATGGACATAATTGATATCAGGAACAGGCAATTAAAATAAATTACTGAGTGTGGTGGCACATATCTATAATTCCAATAACTTGAAAGTCTAAGGCAGGAGGATCACAAGTTCAAGACCAGCCTCAGCAACTTACGAGACACCATTTCAAAATAAAAATAAATAAATAAAAAGCATTGAGAATGCAGCTTAAGGGCAGAGCATCCCTGGGTTAAATCCCTAGTAACTACAATAAATAAATAAATAAATAAATAAATAAATAAATAGAATAAATTCAGTGTTCTAAGTACACATCATTAGTTATAGTTTCTTGCCACAAATGTTTGCCTAAAAACAAATCAAGCCTTTCAAGCAATGCTATTCAATAGAATCTTCTGAGCCAATGGAAATTTTCTACTTTTCCACTCACCAACATGATAGCCACTAACCGCAGGTGGTGACTGAGCCCTTGAAATGTGGTCCATGTGACTGAAGAACTGAATTTTTACTTCAAATAAATTAATTTGAATTTAGATGTGACTAGTGGCTAGTATATCAGCACAGCTTTAGATCTTTCCATTTGCAGAAAATACACAGAAAAGAAAAACAACGCTTGTAGCAGCAATAAGACATAGCCAGAGGAGGCAGCATGCTACAGGGCCTTGTGCGACAAACGACAAACCTGGTAGATAAGAACAGCCTGGGAAGAAAGGCTTTTTTTTTTTTTTTTTTAAATTTAGGAAATTTTAACACGGACTGGATATTAGATGAAATTATAGAATTATCGTTATTTGTATTAGATGTAATAATGGATTGAAATTAAGTCAGATAATATCCCCCCTCCCTTTTTGAGCTACATTAGAGTTGTGGCAAAATATCATGATATTTACAGAAAATAAAACAGAGTTGGAACTGGGGCTCAGTGGCACATCAGTTGCTTATCATATGTGAGGCTCTGGGTTTGATTTCTAGCACTGCCACCTGTCCTCCCCCAAGTAAAATGCAGTTATGGCAAAAGATTGAAGAATTTTATATCTAGGCTGGGGTTTGGCTCAGTGATAGAGTGCCTGCATGCAACCCCCAGCTCTTCACCGGGAAAAGAGTTTAAGAAAAGTACCTGTGTTTAGCGTATGCATTTCTCTACTTTTCTGAATGTGTGGATTTTCATACTGAAGAGTGAAATTATGTATACCAATGTGAATCTATATGAAAAAGGAACCAGGTTTTCATACATAGTGAAAAAAATTTTACAAAAGACTTGATTGATATTTTATTTTGAATTGTAAAGACAAAAATTGTGGAAATAAATGTATTTTCTCCTGTATTTAACAAAATGTAGAATGTATTTAAAAATGTGGAATCATCAAGTATTGATTTTTTGCATATTTTTTTCTGAAAAATTATATTATACCAAGGTACAGCATCATTCATTTCTTTGTAAATATTTTTTTAGCTGTAGATGGACACAGTATCTTTATTTTTACTTATTTATTTTTTTATGTGGTGCTGAGGATTGAACCCAGGACCTCAACGCGTGCGAGGCAAATGCTCTCTCTACCACTGAGCTACAACCCCAGCCCACAGCAGCATTCATTTTATAGAATGAATCCAGTGGAGTCAGGAAAAGGATCCAAAATATTTCTCTTCCCCCCTTTCTCTCTCTCTCTCTCTCTCTCTCTCTTTTGATGTGTCTACTACTTCATTTTATTTAGATGTCGCTAGTACTCAAGCTATTTGGCCCAAAGTGGTAATTATTCCATTCTTCTTGCTATTTATCATTCTGACTATTTTTGTGGGATCTCATACTATAAAATAAGCTATTTTATGATATTGTTACTCAATTCAGTATTTTGTGCTGAAAAGTATCCAAGCTCACTCTCTGCTTTACAAAGCTTGTTTTAAATTTTTAATTTTTTTCTAACTATTCTATTTAGAAGTGTTTATTGAGTTTCAACATCAATTTTCTTGTCTTCAATTGTTGACTGGTCCATAATTCTGCCAAACTCATATGCCATTGGCTGTGTGTGGGGAGATGAGTAGCTTTGTGTGAGCTTGATCATGACTTTTATTTGTAAAATCTTCCATTGTGTGCAATATTGATTCACAATTTCACTGTGAAATCCAGATGATTTGTACTGTAGGCATCTGGGACAATAGGGAATAGACAAGCTTGCCATTGGTATAGTACATTGGGAATGATGCTTTGTGGTTCAGTAGGGAGTGAACTTTGAGTAGGGAACTTTCTTTTTCTTTTTTTGACCCTCATATTGGGGATTGGATCCAAGGGCATTCTACCACTGAACTACATCCTCACCCCTCAGCTTTTTAAAATAGTTTTTGGTATTGAGACAGGGTCTTGCTAAGTTGCCCAGGCTGGCCTTGAACTTGTGATCTTCCTGCCTCAGACTCCCAAGTGGTTGAGATTATAGGGAGCACTATCTTGCCCAGGTAGTAGGGGCTTATTTTAAAAGTGATTTATTCCTGCCAGGCATGGTGGCACATGCCTGTGATCCCAGCGGCTCTGAAGGCTGAGATAGGAGGATTGCAAGTTCAAAACAAGCCACAGCAAAAAGCAAGGCACTAAGCAACTCAGTGAGACCCTGACTCTAAATAAAATACAAAACAGGGGTGGGAATGTGGCTCAGTGATTGAGTGCCCCTGAATTCAATCCCTGGTACCAAAAAAAAAAAAAAAAAGAAGTGATTTTTTTCCTTAGTAAATTTTTTAGTTGTTGATGTACTTTTATTTTTTATTTATTTATATGTGGTGATGAGGATCAAACCCAGTGCCTCACACATGCTAGGCAAGTGCTATTCCACTGAACCAGAACCCCGGCCCCATAAATATTTTAACATTATAAAAACTTTTGCTTCTCTTTGTGTGTGTGTGTGTGTGTGTGTGTGTGTGTGTGTTGGGGGGTTGGGTACTGGGGATTGAACTCAGGGGCACTTAGCCACTGAGCCACATCCCCATCCCTATTCTGTATTTTATTTAGAGACAGGGTCTCACTGAGTTGCTTAGTGCTTCATTTTTGCTGAGGCTGGCTTTGAACTTGTGATCCTCCTGTCTCAGCCTCCCAAGCCACTGGGATCATAGGTGTGCATCACCATACCCAGCAAACTTCTGCTTCTGTAAATGGCCTTGTAACTGCAGGGACTTGGGTAAAATATCCTCAGATAACATGAACCCTTTCTATTTTGAGTTCAGAAACTTTAGAGCTTAGTTGGATACAAGTAAACGGGATATAGGCACTGTTGCTGAGATGGCATCAAAATATAGCACTCAATTTATGAAAATAATCTTGTATTCATCCCCAAATAGATAGCTTAAAGCAAGAAAGTTAACCTGAGAATTTGCATAATGGATCCCCAATAGAGAGAGCTGTCATGTCAACTGAATGACTTGTGACATTTTCCTACTTGGCGTCTCACACTGGCCACAGAATACCAGAATTATTATTTATTTATTTATTTTTATTGTTGTGCTAGGGATCAAACCCAGGACCTTGTGCATGTTGGGTAAGTGCTCCACCACCAAGCTACATCCCCAACCTGGAAAGAATCTTTAAGTTCAGCCAGTCATGCTTTCAGATGAAATGCTAGGAGCCAACAGGACCACGAAGGTGGCCTTAAAGTCCCTGTTGGCAGCTTCTAAATGATGACCTTTCTGATTTGATAGCATTTCCCATGACAGGCCATATAAATTTACTTAGTTCTCCCTCTGCCCTATAACATTTTGAAGCAGAGCTGGGGATATAGCTCAGTTGTTAGGGTGTTTGCCTCGCATGTACAAGGCCCTGGGTTTAATCCCCAGCACCACCCACACAAAAAAATTCAAGCAAGGAGTATAACATTTTACCATCTCTATTCATTTATCATTTTAAAAATTCCTTCATTAATCCATTGCTTTTTGATGTATTTCAAAATAGGAATTCCAAATTCTAATACATAAAACAAACTTTTTATATAGAATTTATTTCAATCTGGGTTGGGGTTGTGGCTCAGTGGTAGAGCACTTGCCTGGTACATGTGAAGCACTGGGTTTGATCCTCAGTACCACATAAAAATAAATAAATAAAAACAAAGGTATTGTGTTCATTCACAACTAAAAAAATTTAAAAAATAAATTATTTCATTCTTACAGGAAAGTTACAAGAATAAAGATAGTACAAAGTACATCTGTTTACCCTTTACATTAGTTATCATTTCACTATAGTTAATATTTCACTATGCTAGTTTTATCATCTTTATGTGTATATGCTTTCTCTGTAACTATATTTATATATGTATATTTTTTTCTTGGACTTTATTTTTCTTTCACTGCTGGGCATGGAACCCAGGGCTTCATACGTGATAGGCAAATACTCCACTACTGAGCTGTACTCTCAGACCTCCTTGGACTTAGTTAGAGCAAATTATATAAATATGACCTCTTATCTTTTAATCCTTCAGGATACATTTGTTTAAAAAATCATATTCAGATTTTATTGTATTAAAACGATATATGAGGTTGTGGCTCAGCAGGAGAGCACTCACCTAGCAAGGCGCTGGGTTCAATCCTCAGCACCACATAAAAATAAATAAATAAAATGAAGGTATTGTGTTAAACTACAACTAAAAAAATAGAATATTTGGGACTGGGGTTGTGGCTCAGTGGTAGAGCGCTTGCCTAGCATGTGTGAGGCCCTGGGTTTTGATCCTCAGCACCACATATAAATAAATAAATAAAGTGAAAAATCCATTGGCAACTAAAAAATATTTAAAGAATATTAAACAACAACAACAAAAGATGTGTGAAATATATAACCCATCAATTAGGACTTGAAGAACTTTGATTTATAAAAATTATTCTCTTTTGCTGTTGATTATTTTTCAGCTTTATTAAGGGCTAATAGGCAAACAAAAATTATATTTATGGTATACAATATAATCTTTTGATGTATGTATACATTGCAAAATGATTAAATCAACCTACTTAACATATACATCATCTCACTTTTGTTTTTTTCCTGTAGTGAGAATGTTTACAATCCACTTAGCAACTTTTTTTTTTTTTTTTTTTTTAATATTGGGGATTGAACCTAGGGGCACCTAACTACTGAGCCACAGCTCCAGACCTTTTTAAAAATTTTTATTTTTTATTTTGAGACAGGGTTTTGATAAGTTGCTTAGGGCCTTGCTAAGTTGCTGAGCCTGGCTTTGAAGTTGCAATACTCTTGACTCAGCCTTTCCAGCTGCTGGGACTACAGGCGTGTGCCACCATGCCTGGCTCTCTTAGCAATTTTTAAGTGTACATTATTAACTATAGTTAATATAGTTATGATATTAGGTCTCCAGGGTTTATTTTTAACTGAAACTTTATACATTTTAACCAGCATTGCCTCATTTCTCACCCCACATCTTCAAATCCCCATTCTTAGTCCCTAGTAACCATCCTTTTCTCTGATTTTATGAATTTGACCTTTTTGCATCCTATATGTAAATGGGATCATGCAGTATTTGTCTTTCTGTGCTTGCCTTATTTACTTAGCAAAATGTCCTCCAATTTAATTAATGTTGAAAATGACAGGATTTCCTTTATTTTTAAAGGCTGAAGAGTTTCATTGTGTATGAATACCACATTTTTTTTGTCCATTTATCTATTGTGGGATAGATTGATTCTATATCTTGGCTTTTGTGAATGAAGTTATGAGGAATAGGAAAGTGGAAATATTTATTTGAGATTCTTATTTTAATTCTTTTGAATAAGTATGCAGAAGTGGGATTGGTGGGTCATACAATAGTTCTATTTTTAATTTTTTGGAGGAACTCATACTGTTTCCATAATGGCTATATGAATTCATTTTTCCACCAACTGGAATATTCTCTGTATAACCATGGTAAAATTCTGAACATCAGTAATTTAATACACTTTTTTTTTTTTTTTTTTTTTTGGTACTAGGGATTGAACTCAGGGGTACTTGCCTACTGAGCCACATCCCCAGCCCTATTTTGTATTTTATTTAGAGTGCCTGGCTTTGAACTCGTGATCCTCCTACCTCAGCCTCCCAAACAGCTGGGATTACAGGCGAGTGCCACCATGCCCAGATCATTTTGTACTCTTATTCTAATCTTGCATTTGTATCCAATTCCTAGTTCTAAAAATGACCATATTTCATTGCATTGTATGGAAGTATCTTCATGGATTTTTGCCAATTTCCTATCATAGGATATGTAGATAGTTTCCAAATTTTCTTTTTCTTTTGAGAAAGGTCTCACTCAGACTGAGTTTGCTCAAGCTGGTCTCAAACTCCTGCAATTGAGTGGTCTTCCCATCTCAGCTTCCTGAATGCTGGGCTTATAGGCATGTGCATCATGTTATGTTCTAATTTTTGTTGCAGAGTGATACAAAGTGGACATTATGTTTTGAAGGAATGAATAATGTAATTTAATTCAATATGCAAATTACTTTTCTGATAGAGAGTTCAGGATGAATATTTATTTTTCTAGAGTAAATAGCTCTCCCAGTCATTTCCTGAGCCAATGTCCTTAAACTTTTGATTTTTTTTTTTTTTTTTTGGTGAGTACTGGGGATTGAACACAGGGCCTCATGCATCTTAAGCAGGTGCTATACAGCTGAGTTAACTGAGTTACACCTCTGCCCAAACTATTTGAGCTTTTTTACTTTTTTTAGCAGGACCAAGGATTTTTATACTTGAAGACTGCATCTCATATTTTTCCTATCATGACCCTCCTAGGATGCAAAGATATTTTTGTACATTGTATATGGGTGGATGCTGCTTGCTGCAGAGGTAATACTCAGAATCTGGCTTCTCCAGACTTTTCTGGGGTTCCTTGGACCAAAGACATTAATACCTCTGTACAGCCAATTTTCCCAGTAGCCATACTAGTCAGGAAACTCTGCTTTGCTCTTCGGAGAGTGAGGTATTGTCTACTTCCTGGTGAAGAATATCCTGAATGCTTTTAAATTTGTGCTAATATACAAAAACAGCTATGTAGCAAATGTAAATATTTGCTGCCATCTTGTGTCCTAAAATGGATTTGAGTTTCTAACTATTCAAGATGTGATAGTTACCATCTCATGCACGCATACATCCATCCTTTGGTTCTCCCATGCATTTATGTTTATCCATCCTCCAATCCATCCATACTCATCCATCTGGCCATCCTGAATAACAAAGCTCTATGTGATCTGGCCCCTGCCAATCTTTCTGACCCCAGTTCATATCACAATGTAGTATGTGCATCTGCAGAGTCCCACATGACTTTTTTTCTGTTCTTTAAACACACCAAGCTTTTTCTTTGTATATACTTTTCCCTCTGCATGAAATAATTTTCTCCCAGTCTTTGCACATCTGGATTTTTATTATCATTTATATTCTAGTTCATGATTCATATTCTAGTTCAACTTAATTTTTCAAAAAGATTTTCTCCAAATCATTCTAAAATATGCACCCCTCCCAACCTCCAGTTCCTCTTGGTCACATTACTCAGCTTCACTTCATGCACAGTATGTATCCCTTCCTAATATCTTCCTGTTGAAGTCTTATTTGATCTTGTCTGCTTTCCCCCTACCAGAATGTAGCTCAGAGGGAAACTTATCTACCTTATTCACTGCTTAATCCTCTGTACTCAGAATAAACTACTCCAATATTAGTGACTTTAAACAGCAGCATTTATTTTGTGTTTACACTACACAGCCATGTTGGGTGAGCAGAGTAGTTCCTCTAACTTCCACCCTTTGGAACTTCCTTTCTCACCACTGAAGTGGAAAGGGTACAGAAGGACCTCCTGGAAGTGACTTACACCCTTCAGCTCACATTCAACCACTAGAGTGAACATACGCATTTACATAACTTAATTCTCAGGTACCCCCTTCTTCTCCTCTGGCTCAAAAGCCAAGGTGTATGTCTTCTGTTTCTTCTGTGCCTTTTCTGTGACCAGGTGTACCTTTGTGGTCAAGTGGTGGGAAAAAAAAAGAATAAAAAACAAAGAGTTGTAGCTTCAGAACTGTCTCGCCTTGGACCAGAACTTGAGAGGAAAATGAAAAACAGATAGGGAATATCCCTCATTCTCTCTGTCCTTCTGGGGTTCCCTTCTTGCTTTTTAGGCAAGAAAGGGAAGTCTTTTTATTTACTTATTTATTTTTAAAGCTCCATTTTAGTCAGTTTTGCATTACTGTGAAAAAATACTTAAGATAATCAATTTAGTAAGGGAAAAGGTTTATTTTAAATGCTTATTTATTTATTTATTTTGTTATTGGGGATTGAACTCAGGGGCACTTGAACACGGAGCCACATCCCCAGCTCTATTTTGTATTTTATTTAGAGGGTCTCATTGAATTGCTTAGTGCCTTGCAGTTGCTGAGGCTGACTTTGAACTTGTGATCCTCTTGCCTCAGTCTCCCAAGCCTCTGGGATTACAGGTGTGCACCACCATGCCTGGCTCATTTATCTTTAACATTTTTTTGTTTTGTTTTGTTTTCTGATAAATCTGTTTTCCATCCTTCCTTCCTTTTGGGTACTGGGGTTTGAACCCAGGGATGCTTTACCACTGACTTACTTCCCCAGTCATTTTTATTTTTTATTTTGAAACAGGGTATCACTAAGTTGCTTCAGGCTTCACTAAGTTGCCGAGGCTGGCCTCAAACTTGTGATCCTCCAGCTTTAGCCTTTCAATTGCAGGGATTGCAGGTGTGTGCCACTGCAGCCAGGTCATGTTTTTCTTGAAGTATTGTGCTAGTTGAGACCCACAAATTTTGACATTTATATGGTTCAGTTTTAAATATTTCATAATTTGCTTTTTACTATGAATTGTTTATAAATGCATTATTTCCTTTCTAATAATTCCTTTTTGTTTTTATCCCTTCCTTTTCTCTCTTCTTCCTTTTTCTGCTCTTTTCCCTTCCTTTCCTTTCCCCCTTCCTTCCTGCTATGGATGGATAACATAGTACAAGATTGACTTTTTGGAATTATTAAAACTTCCTTTAAGGTACAACACATGCCAGGCACGGTGGCACATGCTTGTAATCCTAGCGGCTCTGGAGGCTGAAGCAGGAGGATGGCAGGTTCAAAGCTAGCCTCAGTAACTTAGTGAGGCACTAAGCAACTCAATGAGACCCGTCTCTAAACAAAATATTAAAAAATGGCCGGAGAGGGCTGGGGATGTGGCTCAAGCGGTAGCGCGATCGCCTGGCATGCGTGTGGCCCAGGTTTGATCCTCAGTACCACTTACAAAGATGTTGTGTCCGCCGAAAACTAAAAACTAAATATTAAAAAAAAATTCTTTCTCAATTCTCTCCCTCTCTCTCTTTAAAAAAAAAAAAAAATGGCCGGGAATGTGGCTCAATGGTTAAGCACCCCTGGGTTCAAGCTCCTGTAGCCCTGCCCCCTGCCAAAAAAAAATTAAGATGCAACACATATGTTTGATTCTTGTATATGTTCAGAGTACTTAAAAATCATACAGTTCTTTATTGATAATGAAAATCTTCAGATCTCTGCTTTTTTTTTTTTTTTTTTTTAATCTGCTTGGTTTATTGGTTTCTAAGAAAGGTATGTTAAAACTGTTGATGGCATACCAACATTATTGACTTATTTCTCCAAGAAATTCTTTCCGCTGTGACTTTCCATAACTTGAGACTCTTTGTTTGGGCATATATGTCTATGTGGATATATATGTTTTTTCTATTAGGGTAAATGTATTTGTAATTTTGCTAGATATTGCCCATTTCTGCTCCACAGATTTTATCTCACTGCATTGCTGGTAGATATATGAGAGTGATGATTTCTCCATAACCTTACCAGTAAGGTGTATGGGAAGTTTGAGAAATTCTGTTACTATAATGCCTGAGAGAGTATATGTCAATGTAGTTTTAATGTGTATTCTTCTTTATTTGTGTTGCTACTTTACTTACTTTACTTGTTTTGCTATATAAAAAATGAGACTAGGTAATTTATAAAGAACAGAAATTTATTTCTCACAGTTCTGAAGACCGGGGAAATTGAAAATCAAGGAGCCAGCAAATTGGATTGTCTGATGCAGTTGTTCTCTGCTTCCAAGATGGTGTGTTATTGCTGAATTCTTCAGAAGGGAGGAACACTATGTCTGATACCAATAGATGGTCCTTTTCCTCAATCCCATCCAGTAATGAGGACAAGGATTTGAGAAAAAGAAATAAAGAAGTTTTTTTTTTTCTTTGTTAACAAAGGAGAAAGGAAATGGACTCATGTTACAGAGGCTTGGGAGGAGGAATGGAAGGCTTTAAAAAGGGACTACAAGAGCTGTTTTCCAGTTATTATCAGTAGATGCCAAGTGTTCAACTTTATGCTTAAGAGAGCTGCTTTCCCATTTCAAGGTTTGGAGTTTCTTTATTTAGGTGGGCAGTAAACAGGACAATAACTCCACCTAGGATAGGAAGAATGTTAATCTTGCCTCCCTCACCCTTGTCTGCTGCCCTGCAGTTGCGGGGTGAGAGGGAGAAGAAGAAGAAAAAAGCCAGTTTAAAATAAGCTTCCAACCGTTTATATGTTTAAGATAGCTCCAAGAGGAGGTAGATGTTGTAATCCACCAGCTTTGGGGATTAGAGGTTGCGATGGTGGACAAATGATGCTCTGTGGCTTTTGATGGCTGGATACCTCACTTCATCAACTTATTTTCCTTAAAGTACTTTTAATCTTGTGATAAAATATTCATAGCATAATATTTATCATTTTAGCCACTTGTAAGTGTAGAATTTGGTGGTAATAAATGCATTCATAATGATGTGTACTCACTACAACTATCTATAACTAGAACTTTTTCATCCTCCCAAACATAAACACCGATTTTCTACCACTGTGACAAATTCTGGAGAGAATCAACTTAAAAGGAAAAAAGGTTTATTTTGGCTCTTTGTTTCAAAGATTTCAGACCATGGTTGGTTAGCTCCGTTACCTTTGGACTTGTGGCAAATAAGCACATCATGGCAGGAGCATTTGATGTAGTAAGAGGTTTACTTTATGGTGGCCAGGAAGCAAAGGGAGAAGTAGGAAAAGGCTAGGGTATAAATACCCCTTCAAGAGCACATCTCCAATGATCTAACTTCTTTTCAATAGGCCCTACCTCTTAATAGCTCCACAGGCTGGGGAGGAGGGGACATTTTATGAAAATGCAGAAGTCATAAAATTAAAGAACAATATAAGTTCCAGAAAGTCAAATCAAAGAAAATCAAGCAGACTGGTGGCACATGGAGGTGGGACAGATTATCAAAGAACTACTTTGAGATCTGGAGTTGTGGCTCAGTGGTGGAGTGCTTGCTTCACCTGTGAGGCACTGGGTTCCATCCTCAGCATCACATAAAAATGAACAAATAAAGGTATTGGGTCCATCAATAACTTTTAAAATGTTAAGAAAGAAAAGAAAGAAAGATTTTGAAACCAATTCCATAAAATTAGGATCATGAGGTTCTAGATTGAAAGTGATCATCAAGTGCAAGGAAGGTCTTTCAAGTTATAATGCAAAATCTGGAGGCCACAATGACACTGCTTCCTGCCCAGTTGCCAAACCGGCAAGCACTGTAAATGGGTTCTGAGGAACAGAGAAGAGAAAATGGAATACATTTTTAAGTATAATGTGACGCAAGAATTTAACTGAATTTCTCCTCAAAATATTAGCCATTTATGAAAATACCACTTATTCAATAGTCCATCTTTTCTCCACTGACTTGAAATGTGAAGGATTGATTTTTGTTTCTGTCTACTTTATTGTTCTGTTGTTTCTATTCATTTATCAATTGATTCTTTTGAACTTTATATACAGACAATCACATCTTTTGCAAAATATTGTCAGGTTTTTTTTCTTATTTTATCAACATTTATATCTTTGCCTTTTTCTCATCTTTTTCCTGCTTAGAAACTTCAACTGTGGCACTTCTTTCTTTTTTAAATTTTTTTTTGTTCTTTTTAGTTATATATGACAATAGAATATATTTTAACATATTATGTATATGTGAAGTATAATTTCCCATTCTTTTGTATATGATTTGGAGTTTCACATCATATGCAATTTTAAATATTTTAAGTCAGTTGGAGGACAGGAGTAAATTCTAAGGCATATCCATTAAATATCTTTTTCTATGTTACCTTTATAATTTCAAAAATAGTTACACTGGTCCTGTGTGGTACTTGTTTCTTGCTATAGGTTTATAAGAAGATACTTTTTAATTTTATCAAGTTAAGCAAGTTTCCTTTTATTGTTCAACTTTAAAATAAATGTTATACAATGCCTTAAAAATATTTATCAAGGTATAAAGAAAAATTTTCTCACTGATTTATTAATGCAGTAAATTCCATTAAGAGACTTTCTAAACAAATAAAAAATAAAAAAGAGACTTTCTACTCTTGAGCCATCCTTTTACTCTAGAAATAAACTTGGTTATGATTATTATTTTTTAATAGGATGTTGGATTCTATTTACTAATATTTTATTTAAGTTTTTTCATTTGTGTTTGTAAGCACATTGTTATATCCCTCTTTTCCTACCCCTTCCCTTCCTTTGTTCTTTCTTCCTCCCTCTCTACCTCTCTTTCTTTCTTCCTTCTTTCCTTCATTCACCCTCCCATCTCTCTCTCTATTATTATCATTATTATCATTATTTTGGCAATGGGGATTGAACTAAAGGGTGTTTAACCCCTGAGCTACATCCCCAGCCATTTTTTCTTTTTTATTTGGGGACAGGGCCTTGTTAAGTTGCTGAGGTTGGCCTTGAACTTGTGATCCTCCTGACTCAGCCTCCTGAGTTGCTGGGATTACAGGCATGTGCCACCATGCTTGGCTCATTTTTCCCTTTTAAAAACTTGTTCTTGTTTGTCTAGTTTGATAGCAGGATTAGGATAGTCTCCAAGAGTATCATACTCAGGGAAGACAAATTCATATCCCAGCTATACATCTATCACTGTAAGAATAAATTCCTGCCCTCTCCATGATAGAATTGACTCAGTGTAATCAGTCTACCTTGAGTAGTCTGAGTGGTCTTTCCAGGAAGTGTTGTCATCATTGCATCTGTCTGGAAGACTGGGCACTCAACAGTGGCTGTATCCAGAGCAGGCTTGATGGAGAAAGGCTGTACAAGAGCCTCCATCCTTACTTCCATGGCCACTTTGAGCCTAGACCTAAGCAGCTGAAGAAGAGGCTTGGACAACAACAATGGGATAGTTCATTTGATACCCTGGTTGATGAGAGCTTTTTCTCTCTAGAGATGGAGGCCATCTGATGAGTATTCTGCTACTTTCCAAACTCTTGACCAACTGTTCCAATGGTAAACCACTGAACTACTGTAGATCTATATCACAGGGCATCTTTCTTTTCTTTTTAAAATTTATTTTCACTTCATTTGTTCTTTTTAGATATACATGACAGTAAAGTGTTTTTTTGTTTTTTTTTTTTTAGTTGTGGTGGACATAATAACTTTATTTTATTTTATTGTTTTCTTATGCGGTACTAAGAATCAAACCCAGTTCCTTACACATGCTAGGCACGTGCTCTACCACTCACGAGCAGTAGGTTTTGACATATTATGCATATGTGGAGTATCACTTATCCTAATTAGGATCCTGTTCTTGTGGTTGTGCATGATGTGGAGTTTTACTGTGGAGTTTCATGCCCGCCATCACCAGTATTTCTTTTTTTCTTTTTTTGGGAGAGTACCGGGGATTGAACTCAGGGGCGCCCAACCACTGAGTCATATACTCAGCCCTATTTTGTATTTTATTTAGAGACAGGGTTTCACTGAGTTGCTGTGTGCCTCACCAAATTGCTGAGGATGACTTTGAACTTGAGATCCTCCTGCTTCAGACTCTGGAACTACTAGGATTAAAGGTGTGCACCACTGCACCCGGCACCAGTATTTCTTGTATACTTTATCTTTTCCCATCTTGAGGTTATTCTGATTTAACTTTTTATGATAATTTCCTTAGAAAGTATACTTATGGTGGACTTCCTGAGAAATGTTGGAAATCTGCTTTTCTTGTGTTGGAAACTCATAAGATTTTTCCTTTGATCATGGTTGTTAAAATTAATTTTGTAAGATATGTCAACATTTATGACTTTGAAAACTAATTTTCTCTATTAGCTTGGTTTGGCATTTTCAGTCAGAAAATACAAATCTTTTTTCAAAAGCTAAAGGAAGTTTTCCTGTATTTCATCTTGTATTATTGCTTTCCCCTACCTATTCCTTTCTATCACTCTGGGGTTCCTATTATTCATCATCATTTCATTCATTTTCTTTTAATGAATTATCCTTTTGTGTGTATGTGTGTTTGGGGAGTTGCTTTATGTATTTTTTCAACAAACATTATCCAGCACCCATTTATGCTCAAATTTAGGTACTGAAGTTAGATTAGTAGAAGTACAAATAATACTGCCCTCATGGAAATTATTTGTTAGTGGAAAGAGATAATAAATATATTAGAAGGTGAAAACTATTACCGAAAAAAAAAAGCAGCAAGTAAAAACAGGGTAAGAGAATCAGGAGTGTCAGGCAGGGGATAATTTACAAATTTTAAATGGTATGTTCAAGTCTCATTGAGATGAGATTAGAGAAACACAGGTAGGGAGTGAACCATACAGAAAGTGGGGCTGGATATTCTAGAAAGCAGCTGGTGCAAAGACGCCAAGACGGGAGTGTGCCTGGAGTGTTGGATGATAAACAAGGAGGCTGATGTGATTAAAACAAGGGACTTTGAATGGGTATCAGGCCACAGGTCCTTTTTGGGCCTATGAACGTGTGTGTCCTTACCTTCCGAAATTTGTACATTGACCCCTAATCACCAAAGTGATGATGTTGGGATATGGGACCATTGGGCAGTGATCAGGTTAGAACGTTCATAAATAGGATTAGTGCCCTTATAAAAGAGATCCCAAGGAACTACTTTACCACTTCCACCATGTGAGGACACAGCTACAAGTTACCACGTATGAACCAGGAAGTAGAACCTCACCAGACACTGAATCTGCTGGTACCTTGATCTTGGACTTACCATGCACTGGATCTGGGAGAAATAAACATATGTTATCTATAAGCTACTGAGTTGATGGCATTTTGTTATAGAAGACTGAGTGGATTAAGACAGAAGCCATTGTAAGGTTTTTTTTTTTTTTTTTTCTTTTTTGGGTGGGAGTGGTACTGGGGATAGAACTCAGGGGCACTTGACCACCGAGCCACATCCCCAGCCCTATTTTGTATTTTATTTAGAGAGAGAGTCTCACTGAGTTGCTTAGTGCCTTGCTAAGTTGCTGAGGCTGGCTTTGAACTCACGATCCTCCTGCTTCAGCCTCCCAAGCCACTGGGATTACAGGCACATGCCACCACGCCTGGACATTGTAAGGTTTGAGACATAAGAATGACTTGATCTGACATAGATTACGAAAGGATCTCTTTGGCTGACCTATGGAGATTAGACTGCACTTGAGCAAAGATTGAAGCACAAGACCGGACAGGAGGCATTCTGGCAATGCAGGTAATAATTGATTGATTTGAAGCAGGGTGGGAGCATTCAGAAAAACTGAAATTGACCATTTGGAATTGGGGTTGCTGTCAGCTGAAATGGGAAGTGTGATGGAGGTAAAATAAAAAATTCAGTTTGGGACATGTTGATTTTGAGATGTCTGACATCCAAGTGGAGTGTCAAGTAGACAACTGGATAGCTGAGTCTAGAGACTGGGAGAATCTATAAATTTGGAAATTATTGGCATGTGTACAATATTTAAAACTGCAAGCCTGGACAAGATAACTATACTGGTCATGATAGACTTGGGCTTTGGCCTTGGTAACAAACAGCTTCCATTTTCCAGTGGCCAGATACAGGAGAAATTTTGTTTCTTGATCATATGAAGCCTGTTACAGGTCTGGGCTCCTTTCCAGGACATCTGTCTTTCATGGAGTGACTCAGCGATCCAACTGCTTTGGTTTTTTGATCTCACGTCTCAATGTGAGGACCTTTTCAAATAGCTGCAGCAGGAGAAAAGACAGCTGGAGAGTGGTGTGCCAGGCTGTGCTGGGAAATGACCTGATTCTTCTGCTTGCAAACCACCGTCTAGAATCAGTTGCATATGGTTGTCTACTTGCTGGAAAGAGATGGGAGGAGAGAAAGATGAATCAAGAGACCAAACAAGGGAGGGTAGACAGGAGCAAAGAAGGTCATAGAGAAGAGAAGGAGCGTGTAAAGGAGATAGAGAAGGAGTGTTGAGGGAGTGGGGAAGGAGAGCCAGGAGATGGTATAATGAATCCAAGGAGAGAGTGATCAAAATGAGATAGTAAGGTGAAGACTGAGGACTTGCTATTGGATCTAGCCAGGGGGCAGTGACCTGTGATCTTGAGAAGAACAATTTCTCAAAGCCACACATACATAAAAGGAAATTCTTATGTGGAGTAGGTTTAAGAGAGATGGTGGAGGATGAAGAGGAATTAGAGGGAATTAGAGACAAGTATTGCCAAGTAGCTGGCAGAGGAAGTAGGTTTAAGACAAGGGTGGTTTTGTTTGTTCTTTTCAGCTGGAAGAGGTAACAGCATCTTTCTATGCTGTTGAAGAAGGTGGTAGAGTTAAAACTGATGATGTTGGAGAGAGGGTGGAGCAGTGCCCTTGGATAGACAAGAGGGGTGGCCTGCAGAGGGCTGGGTGTAGACAGGATGCCCAACTATGGGTGGCAGGTGGAAGGTGGAGACAGTGATGCAGATTCTAGTGGAGGAGGGCTGGAGAAGGCAGAGTCCTGGGGGCTGGGAGGAGAGGGGAGAAAGTGTGAAATTGCCTTCCGTTGAGGGGGGTGAGGTGGGGTGGGGTGAATGTAGAAATATTGGGGAAGCACAGTGTGAGCAGGGCAGGAAGAAGAGGCTGTTGAAAGTCATGAGTTGAAGTGAGACCCAGGTTGATGTGGCTTGTAACTGTGAAAAACACGCTCACCTGCCCAAACCCAGAGAATGGGCTCAGAGACACAGGTAGATCCGGAGTGAGACTTTAATGCCAGTCTTGCAAAGTCAGGTATCTGGTGAACAGACACAACCAGAGCAGTTACAATCTGTATTTTGTCTCCTAATGTTCAAGTTTCCTCCCCTGGTTCCTCATTGGCTGAGTACTATGGGGTGGTGCACAATCTTGCCTGAAGGTCTCCTAGGTTTTACTGGGTTATTTAAAGAAATGCACCTTTGTCTGACTCCACTCCCTTTGTGCTCTTGTGGTGGGAAAGCCTTCCTGGGGTGAATGCATTTTGGCATTGTTCCAGGAAAGCAGGGCGCTGAAACTCCAGACCTTGGTTCTAAATCTTGGTTCTTTTGTTCCAAAGAAAATTTAAAGTCAGACACCAAAAGCTATGCGAGAGAACTTGATTATAAGTGAAAGTAAAGAGAAAGTGAGGTAAAAGTAAAGTAAGAGCAAAGAGAGGCTTAAGCAGAGAATACTCTCAGAGAGATAGTGGGACATCTCCAAGCCGAGAAGGACAAAGGAGACAGTGCTGTCTCCAGGTTTGTTACTGTTTGATGTTTACCAGGAGATCTGGGGGACCATCTTCTGTACTCTGTGCCAATCAGGTGTCCAACTCCTCCTTCACTTCCCGTGGTGCAGTTTTTGATCTTACTTGTTCCTTTCCAGAACTGTCAGGGTGGCCATCCTGTTTAGGGTGGTGGTGGGGGGGCTATATCTACAAATCAATCCTATGCTAATGTGGGTGGGTGCTGGAGTCAAGAGCTGGTCAGAAGTTACCTTCGTGCACTAAGGAATCTAAAGGAATCTTACTAAAGGAATCTTGCTTCCCAGACAAATGGAGTCACTTACAGCTACAATTCCTAACTTCACATAACCTCAGTGAACTCTGTCTAGAGTTAGCCCCATTAATCCTTTTTTTTTCATGTATTTTCCCGTTAGCTCCTTTGCTTCTGTTTATTTTCTACAAATTAACTACCACCCTTTGCTTTCTTATCTACTTTGAAAGTAGTTTAAAGAAGGCTCTAAAGTAATTTAAAGAACACTTGTGACCTTGTCATGGATTTCTGTGCTCATTGCGAGTTACTACTTAACAGTGCATATGCAGTTCTCACTTCTTCATTTAAAATTATGATTTCTTAACAGAGATATTTCTATTTCTGTTGGTCAGACTGACCCCTCCCCCCACCTCCTGGTTGAGAAGGGACTGTTTAGGTGCAGGAACTTTGAATCTACCACATCCACAGGCTATGGGGCTATTGTGTGAGTTAACTGGTCATTTTCCACTCCACTCTATTTCCTCTCTGGTTGTTTGTCTTATATCCCCAGTAATTTTACATTTAAGGTTAAATACTGTATTCTGAAAATGGGCCTCTGGACTATTTATAGCATGACTTACCGAGTCTCATTCCGCTAGAGAGTTGGATTTAACCAAGCTGAGAGGTCAAGGAAGTGAGAGGGCAGGGAGTTGGGGGGGGGGCGGGGGGTGAGAAGCTGATGGTAATTATGATCATATTAGTTCTTTTTTAAAATATTATTTTTGGTTGTAGATGAACACAATACCTTTATTTTATTTGTTTATTTTTATCTGGTGCCAGGGATCGAACCCAGTGCCTCACGCATGTTAGGCAAGCGCTCTATCACTGAGCCACAACCTTGGCCCCTCATGTTAGTTCTTCTATTCAATATTTTGGATCATAAATTATGTGGCGAGCAGCATCCATTTTATTTTTCACTTCCTAAATAAATATATATAATTACTTATTTACTTATTTTTGGTACCCAGGATTGAACTCAGGGGTGCTTAACCATTGAGCCACATCCCCATTCCTTTTTTTTTGTATTTTTATTTTGAGACAAGGTTTCTAAATTGCTTAGGGCCTCACTAAGTTGATGAGCTTGGCTTTGAATCTGTGATCCTCCGGCCTTAGCCTTACCTGCTGGGATTATAAGCCTGTGCCACATAACTAGTGAGAAACTAGGGAGAGTTTCTCCTGGAATGTACCCCCCCACCCCCACCACAGTCTTTGACAGGATAGTTCAACTTAAAATTTTTTGACTTTACCATGGTGCAAAAGAATACCCACACAACCATTCAGATTTTCATTTTTAGTACAGTATTCAATAAATTCCATCAGATATTCAACACTTATTATGAAATAAGCTTTGTATTAGATGATTTTGGTCTAACTGTAGGCTAATATAAATGTTCTGAGCTTGCTTAAGGTAGGCTACGCGAAACTATGATATTTAATAAGAGGTGTATTAGATACATCTTGGCTTGTGATATTTTCAACTTAAAATGAGTTTTTTTGAAATGTAAACCTCATCATAATTTGGGGAGATCTGTCTATCTATCTATCTATGCTCACAAACACAGACACATACACACACCACACACACATAGAGATTTGGAATACACACACATTTTTTTTAAAAAAAAATATATTCCAAATATCTATCTCCTTAAGGGTTCTAGTTATAGTTATTTTTTTTAATGCTATCTCTTATTTCCAACTCTGAAGCCTCCCTCTCTGGGCTACCTGCTCTGGTTGACCTTGGCCCCCCTTCCTTGAGCCACTGGATTTTCCATCCTGCTGCTCACTGTGATTCTGACAATGATTAGTGTTAGCATCACCTGGGAGGCTTTTGCAAATGCAGATCCTCAGGCTGCATCCCAACCACCCCAAACACACCTCTGGTGTGGGGCCCAGGAACGTGCATATTCACTAACTCCCCAGGGGATTCTGTCGAGAAGCACTGTTTTATTTCCTGTAGCCTCACCTTTTCTGTCTTTGTCAGGAGCATGGACACCTGCAGATCTGTGGTGATTGGGATCTGGGGCTCTCAGAGACTATACTGGGAAGTAGAGAAGCAAGTCCCTCTCTAGAGGAAGGTGGAAGGCAGTGGTGGGTGAACGGGCAAAGGAGCCATCTGAGGGGTGTCCCCTACTTCACAGGATTCTTCATGGGCACATTTTGTTGAACTGAGCACCCACCAACTCTACGAGTGTTAGTTACCCTTCCTTCCTAGTTTCATGGTGGTCCCTGTGGCTTTTTCAATGTTCTTCCCTGGCCCAGCAAAAGGAAGACAATGACTCTTAGCCCAGAGGAAACAGAAGTATTTCTAAATGAATTTGCAGAAATCATGGCAGAAGACATGCAAGTTTGAAAATCAACACATGTCTGATTTGCTTTGGCTGTCAAGACACAAATACTGAAAGACTGACTAAGCATTTTTCTGAGGCTGGGGTTGTGGCTCAGCGGTAGAGCGCTCACCTCACATGTATGAGGCTCTGGGTTTGATCCTCAGCACCACATAAAAATAAATAAATAAAATAAAGGTGTTGTGTCCAACTACAACTAAAAAATAAATATTAAAAAAAAAACTGACTGGGGAGGGGATGGAGGTAGGAGCTAGGAGGTCAGTCCCATGGACTGGAGGGGACCCTCCTAGGCTAGATTGAGTGTGGGAACACCAATTTCAGAAGGAAAGTCTGCTGGCTGCAGTGTCCCAGCACCCAGGAACCAGTGAGGGGGACAGGGAGAGCAGCTGTATGTCTCTGGGTCTCTTGATCAAAGACTGGTGCATTTTAGGGACACTGCTGTCACAAATGTATTAGAGTGATTCCCTGTCAGCCAGTGGCTGTGGCTAGGGTTGGGGCTTCAGTGGACTCCAGCCCATCATATGCTGACTGGGCAGATACTGGGGAACCAGGGACCAGGCATTGTTCTCCCCGATGTCAGGGCACCACACTGTGGAATGGAAGAGAACAGGGTGAGGATGAATCCATCTGAGGTGTCAGTGACCATAAACTGGTCTTAGATTTCCTGGGAGAGTATGTTTTACCTTTTAAGAAACCGGGAACAAATTAAAATTATGAAAATTAGAGTTACATTTTGTTTATATGACTTTTGAGGCTGAAAATTTGTATTTGTTATGTTTATATGTGAACATGAAAGTATCTTGCACAACGGCTGGCTTATCATCCAGTGCCCAGTAATTGCTAGCTAATGCTTTTCCAATATTATACATGGCCTAATGATGTGCACACACACCAGTGGAAAGGGTGATTGAAAAGAGAGGATGCTCCTGGTGATGTTGTTGTTTTATTTTCATTTAGAAATTTGTTTGTTTTTTACACATTACTATTTTGCTGGGAATTGAACCTAGGCCCTCAGGCATGCTAGGCAAGCACTCTACCACTGAGCTACACCTCCAACCCTACACATATTTGATTGTAGCGTATAAGTGATTTTCTTGAATTTTTATAACTTGGAGGATTTTTACAAAAACATTTTCATGTTTATGATAAACATTGGTGTTATAATGTGACGTTTCTATTTTATGTCACAGTTAGTGTTAATGTTAGAACTGACATTAATATGTTGGTACAAGATTATTAAATTCTTTGCAGATCAGAAGACTTAAATTAGAATCCTAGATCCACAATTATTCATTGGAGGAAGACACTTCATCTCCAAGAGTCCTCATTGTAAAATGCATGCAATGTCTAAGTCACGAAGCTGGTAGAGTAAAGCTGCTGGAGAGGAAAGAACATCTTTTGAGGACTTGTGCCTCTCTGGTACTCTCTGAGCAGTTTAATGTACGCTTTCTGAATACTAAAGAACTGAGCACAGAGCAGGCACATGTGCAGAAGGTGGTGAAAAATTAATTCCATTCTTCTATGTGCAAGTTCAAAACATGTACCACACCCCCCTTATACAGACATATGACACATGCAATACACACCATACATAATGTACACATAATACATGTACATATACATACATGCACTGCAGCAATACATTGTAGGCACACACATGCACCATACAGAACATTACACAATGCAACATATCTAGGTGCATGAACACATACCACATAAACACACGATCCAGGTAAACATACATATGTTCTACATACTGCATGCATGTACATATACACCACACACACAACACACAAACATAACCATAGGCACAAGCTACATGTGCACATATTTATACCACACCACTTGTGCACACACATGTTCACGTCCCCACATACTTGTATACACACAACCTATACACAAATATCATGTACATTTGTACACACTCCATATGCGCACACACAACACAGTTATGAACACATATCATATACTACATGCACATATGCAAGTTTGTTGATCAGGAATGGCAATAATTAGACATACCGCTAGGTGGCATTATGGTATTTGTTCAGAAATTTTTATTTGCCTATTTTTATATAGTTATGATCCTACTGCACATCAGTCGTTTCCAAAGTGTAGTCTAAACTATTTTCATAATAATACTAAGATGTCATTTGCCTTTTTTTACTCTCATTCTCCTCAGTATACAGTGGAATTTTTCCAGAGATTGCAAGATGTGTGACATTGCAATAGACAGAAGGCTGAAGCAGATGTGAGAATCCAGCTGTCTTCTATTAAACCAGACATTTTAAAAAAGAGATTTTCAAATGTAAAAATGTTATTCTTTGCTCTAATTTTTAGAGTATGTAGTTATTTTTTCATAAAATAGTATTTATGTAATATGAAAGATGTTTACTATTTTATTTAAAATATTTTTTTAAAATTTAAGTATTTTGAGCAACTTGAATTCTCAAAATTACATACATCTGTGGCATATAACATGTTGTTTTGAATTATAAGTACATTTTCACAGACATGTGGAATGTTTAGGGACATGTGGAATGGCTCATTAACATATATAATTACCTCACATTTATTTTTTGTGTGATAAGCACACTTAAAATCCCTCTCAGCATTTTGCAAGTATAAATTGTTAGTTTCTTTTAAATAAAGAAATATTTCAAAATCTAATTTTCTACATCTACCACAGTAAAATATTTTTGGAAAGGAGGTTACTAGGAATTGAATCCAGGGTGTTTTACCACGGAGCTACATCCCCAACACTTTTTTAAAATCTTGAGATAGATTCTAAGTTGTTGAGAGCCTAAGATGCTGAGGTTGACCTCGAACTTGTAATGCTCCTGCCTCAGCCTCTCTAGTCATTGAGATTATAGGCATATCCCACTGTGCTTGACTCTGCTACAATAAAATTGATAGCTATAACACTCAGAAGCAAAATAAGTTTTTAAGCATATTAAGCTATCCTGAGGGGCTGGGGTCATGGCTCAGTGGTAGAGTACTTACCTCACAGTGTGGGTCACTGGGTTCAGTTCTCAGCACCACAGAGAAATAAATGAATAAAACAAAGGTCCATCAGCAACTAAATTTTTTTTTTTAAAAAAAAGCTATCCTGAGGCGAAAATGTTTGACAAGTACTATTCTCTATGTAATCACACGTTCATATCGTACACTTTAAGGTTTTTCTTGTATTATAAATTTATAAAGAACAGATGAAAACAATGAAGTGGGGAAACTGCTTGCAATTTTGTTGCCCAGGGACAAGAGACAATCACCGTGGAGCTTTTTGTTATTTTTCTTTGGTTAGTGTGTTCTTTCTGTAAGCTCCATGTTCTAGGTTGTGCCAGCCTATGAGTCCAAATGCCATCTTATTGAATTGACACAGAAACCTCACAGCTGGAAGACTTGGAAACTTCACCTGCTCTCACTTGTAGCTCAGGAAGCATCTCTGTTTCCTTCAGTATTTTTAGGGCCTTCTAGGGGTCTTACTGGAGTAACCCCACTAGCTTTTAGAGTGTCATCTGTCAGGGTTTGGCTAATGTGTCACAAGTGCCTTTTCCTGCCATGTGGTGCCCCTTGGTTGGCTCTTTTGCCTTGATCTTTTCTGGCCTCCTTGGGATCTGGAGAGGCCTCATGTTCCTGGCAAAGCTGCCTCTGGCCTGCATTGCCCTGCTTAGGTGGCTGTTTTTGCTGTTCCAACTCTCCTGATCTCTGCTTGCTCTGCCTTCTTGGGTCAGGGTCCCTGCCCTGCCTTGCCACTATTTTCAGGCTCCGTCTGGGCCACTATCTGCTGCTCCCATAGTGTCCACTTCCTTAGCACCAGTGGCCAGGTGAGCTCTCTGACCAAGGATCTCCCCATGCATTTCTCTTCTATAAGAGAGCCAAGAAATATCTGCTTTGTCCATATTCAACTCTCTTGGAGGAAATAGATTGTGGAAATGCAATTACATGAAACCCTTGGGGGAGTTGTGTTAGTTTCTTTTCTGTTACCATAATGAAATACCTGAGGCTTAGCACTTTATAAAGAAAAGAGGTTCCCTAATTCTTAGTCATAGAGTTCTAAGAGCCTAGCACAGGTATCAGCTTGGCTGTGGTGAGAACCTTGTGGCAATTGACATCAGTTTGTTTATTCATTTACTTTGATGGCAATTTGAGTTGTTTTCACTTTTTTTCTATTACAAATACAATTGCAGTCAATTGTGCTAATTCTGTACAATTATGTATGGACATGTTTTCATTTCTTTTGGGTCAGTATCTAAGAGATAGAATTTCTGAGTCACAAGGTTAAAGTATACTTAATATTATAGGAAACTGCTAAAAAAATACCACAAAGCTTGTATTGATTTATATACTCCCACCTATAATGTATGAGATTTTGGTTTCCCATCCTAACAAACTCTGGGTAATGTACTGTCAGTCTTTTTAATGTGAGCATTTTTATGGGTGGGTAGTGTAGCTCATCCTTTTAATTTGCATTTGTATTTGATTTTATGAGTATTTACTTTTGTTTATTAACATTTATACTGTCTTATTCTAGGAATAATTTTAGAGAGCTAATTTTGTATTTTTCTTTTTTCCTATGTAGTCTTATAATCTATTTTTGAAGAATTTAAAAGACATTGCTGTACTTTCTTTTAAGTGACTTCCTTACCATTCCAGAATCTGAGTGAATCGTGCAGCTTTTTGTTGGCTATTTTAGGCCAGATAGCATGGAGTTTAGGCTGTGGACTCTGAAACCAGAGGTCTTGGTTTGAAGCCCACTGCCAGTCATCGTCTGACTTTTGGAAAGTGACCCATTCTCTGGATCCCTGTAAAACCTCAGAGTTGTGAGCATTGAATGAGAAAGTGCAGGTTAAAATCTTAGAGGATAAGTGTTCAGTAAATGCTCCTGTCTATTATAAGCCACATTACCACTGTGCATAAAGTCTTATACTCTATTTAGGGTTACTCCTTTAGGATCAATATCCAGAAGTGAAATGACTGGGCCAGTGGGTGCCAGCCTTTTTAAGAATCTTGATAGCTATCCCCATTGCTTTCTAAAAGGTTCCCCCCTTAATCCTCCTGCCAGCAGCATATCAGAGTGCCCACGTCACTCTGCCATTCCTGGAAGGCAGCGGCTTTTTACCTGCATGGAAAGTTCTATCTATAGTGGGAGCAGTCATTTTAATATAAAAGCTCAGAAATTACTCTTCGTATTTGCTGCAGTGTTATCTGCCACCTGCTTCCCAAGTATCAGCTAGCTATTGTGCCATAGTTATGCTGCATAACAAACCATCCCCAAATCTCAATGGCATCCAGTAATAAACATTCTGTTTTACTCATGAGTTTACATATTTCTCATATTCCTTCTAGCGGAGGCATGCTCATCTGTGGATGATAGCAGGGGACAGAGAGAGGGCATATCCAATCATGTAAATACACTAGGTTTCTGCTTGTGTCACATCTGTAACACCCCCTTGGCCAAATCCAAAATCAAGGGGTGGTAAAGTTCATCTTGCTATGGCAAGAGTGGGTGCAGGTGAAGAACTGGAGCCAAGGACTCAATCTACCACATCCTATTTCCTCTTGCTCTAAGTTAAAAGAAAGTTCTTTATTGGACTTGAAAGGATGAAAGAGAGATTCGTTCAACTTAATATGTGGATACATATTGACTGACTTACAATGACTTGACTTAACACATTTCAACTTATGATGGTGTGAAGTATGTATTCACTAAAAATCATACTTTGAATTTTGAATTTTTATTTTTTCTTGGGCTAGCAATATACAGTATGTTATTCTCTTGTGATGCTGGGCAAGGCATTGATTCCCAACTCCCAGTCAGACATATAATCTCAAGGAGAAAACCATGACTCTGGTATACCATGTTGCTAAGCTATGATGTTCAGTAGATTAGGTGTAGTTGATGTATCTTAGACTTAAAATATTTTAAATTTATGGTGGGTTTACCCAGGACTTAGCTTTCATTGTAAATCTAAGAGCAAATGTATTAGGAACTCATGGTTTTTATATTTTAGCAACTGAGTACTCTCTTTAAGAGAACTGTGGTAGAGTGTGTATCTGGCATTTGCAGGGCCCTGGGTTCAATCCCAAGCATGGAGAAAAAAATAAAAATAAAAATAAAAAAAGAACCTGTTTGGATTTAGCTTTTTCTGTACTGTTCCTGATCATATCTGATCTATTTTGCACCCAGGAATCTCTCTAGGCAGCACAGCTGATGGATGTAGTTTATTTACTTATTTATTTATGCTCTGTAATTTTTATTGGTGTGTTATAGTTGTATACAACAGTAGGACTTTTTATATTCATACAAGTACACAATAATATAATTTGGCCAATATCATTTGATCTAATATAGTTTAAGGGGAACTGAAAAGGATATATGATAATTTAATGTTTGATGTTTCCCTCTCTTATTCCTGCCTTTGAGTGAATTTGAAGACACAAAATTTACAAACACTTTTATTACTTAAAACAACAAACTGGTTTGCTAGTCCAATTATTTAGTAATCACTGCAGCTTATTAAAAATCCCAAATTACAAACCTGGTGTGGTGGTGCACATCTCTAATCCCAGCAGCTCGAGAGGCTGAGGCAGGAGGATCATGAGTTCAAAGCCAGCTTCATTAACTCTAAGGCACTAAGCAACTCAGTGAGACCCTGTCTCTAAATAAAATACAAAATAGGGCTGGAGATGTGGCTCAGTGGTTAAGTGCCCCCGGGTTCAAACCCCAGTAATCCTCCCCCCTGCAAATCCCCAATTACAATATTTTCAAAAGTGTGGTAGTTCCAACTGGATAATTTGCAAAAAAGCCTCTTCTTTCATTTGAATAGTAAGGCTTGCACTTAGAGTGTAATTTTACTTCAATTTCTCCCTCCTTGCAACCAATTCCCTTCCAGGTTGAGCTCATTTGAGATTTTATTTTCAGATTGATATTTAAAACTTTTTAGACCAGCTTAATGCATATCCAGCATAAGTTTTTAGGTTATTTCTCTCTTCATTATTATATTTTGGTTCTGGGGATTGAGCCCAGGGACTCACATATGCTAAGGATGTGCTCAACTGCTTGAGCTAAGCTCCCAGCCCCTCTCCCTCTGATGTTGGATGTATTATAAAATTTTTATTTTCTTAGATTCTTTCTGGGGGGCAATTTAGAGATGGTAAGAACCTTTACATGCTTGAAAATGTTTTTACCTTGCATCCCAACTTTAATGCTAGTTTGGCTGGGTATTAGATTCTAGATTAAAAAGTTTTTCCTTCAGAATATTAGAGAAATTGCTCCACTACTTTCTAGCATATGGAATTGAAGATACATTTGATATCAAGTTGATTTTAATTCTATTATTACAACCTATTTTTTTCTCCTCTGGAAGCTATAAGGATTTTCCTTGGTATTCTAACATTTTACAGCGTTGCACCTAGATTTTGAAAATTCTTTTTTTTTTTTTTCTTTTTGTGGTGCTGGGGATTGAACACAGGGTCTTGTGCATGTGAGGCAAGCACTGTATCAACTGAGCTATATCCCCAGCCCTTGAAAATTCTTTTTCATGTTTCATTCCATCTGCTTGATATGGACCCTGTCAATCTGAAGACTAAAGGCTTTCTTCAGTTCTGGAATTCCCCTCATTGCACTCCATTATTTCTTTATTTCTTCACTTCAATTTTAACTGCTCTTTCCCTTTGGAATTTCTCATATACTGATATTAGGATTTCTAGGTCTGTTCTCCACGTCTGGTGACATTTGACCCATATTGATTCTTCCTTTCTTTTTTCTTCTCCTCTCCTCTCTCCTTCCTCTCCTTCCCCCTCCCTCCCTCCCTTCCTTCCTTCCTTCCTTCCTTCCTCTCTTTCTCTAACAGAGTCTTGCTAAGTTGTCCAGGCTGGCCTTCAACTTGCAGTTCTCTTGCCTCAGTTTCCCAAGTACCCGGGATTACAGGTGTGCAACAACACGTTCAGTTCATATAGTTGATTTCTTTGTCTTTGAAGGTTAAGCACATTAAGCTTTGGGAGAATTCCTTGTTTTGATCTTCTATGTCACTAATTCCCCTTAACTTTATTTATTTCAGTATCTATCTCATCTATTGAGTTATTTGTTTGTTTGTTTATTTTGGCATTAGGGATTGAACCCAGGGGCGTTTAACCACTGAGCCACATCCCCAGTTGTTTCTTTCTTTCTATCTATCTATCTATCTATTTATTGTTTTGAGACAGGGTCTTGCTAAATTGCTTAGGGCCTCACTAAGTTGCTAAGCCTGGCTTTGAACTTGTGATCCTCCTGCTTTAGCCTTCCAAGCTGCTGGGATTACAGGTGTGCAGTACTGTGCCCAACCCATCTATTGAATTTTGAAGTTATCTTCAATTTCTATTGTTTATAATTAATATTTTTATGGATGAAATATCCTCTACTATCTCTTGGAATATAGAAATCGTATTTATTGGTCTGAGACTCTAGCTCCGCAGTAGAACACTTGCCTAGGGTTTAATCTCCAGCACTGAAAAGAAATATAATTATATATAATTATATCTAAATTATATCTATTATAATGTTCTCTTCATTTTATCTATTAATTTCCTTTGGTTATAATTCTTCATTGTTATGTATATTATCTTTTTTTTTTTTAAATCATGGTGTTGGTTTTTCTAAAATATTTGGAGACTCTTGGCCCATCTCTAAATGTAAGAATGCCTATTAACCTTATTCTATTTATCATATCTACCTCTGATGATTTTGGGTTGGGGAAGGCTCTATTCCTCAGAGTGGTATAGGAGTTTCTTCTCCTTCCTGGGGATGGGGAGTTGGCAATCACTGGGGATACTCTTCTTGCTTCACTGGAGTAAGTATTCATACTTGAAGATTCAGATTGGGACAAAGGCTGTGGTTCAATGATGGTGGCCTTTCTTATTTCCCTATAACATTACAGATTTGCTTTCCTTTCCTCTTCTTTCCCTTTTATGCTTCTTCTACTTAGAGAAGACTTTTGAGCCATTTGTGGGACTTTGGTTGGGAGGAAGGTCAGATGGGGGTGCTAGGTCCTCCATCTGGCTCTAATCTGCATTTTTAGCAAAACAACTAAGTTTGGAAGTTTGAAAGTAACGACATTAGGGCTGAGAGATTTCTTAATGTAAATATATTTCAGCAGAGTTAATGAAAACTTGGAGTGCTTACAAAGTTGGATATATTACATGTGTGACAAATTATATATAAACCAGATTTCATTTCCTGTTTTTTTCTCTTTTTTTTCTTTTAATCAGCAAAGGAAAAAAAGAATGGCAAGAAAACCAAGTCTCCTATATTATAGCTACACATTTTAAGAGATAATGCATATTTAAACATTTTCAACATGTGCTGTTAAAATGAAAACTTTACCAAAAAAAAAAAAAAAAATCCCCCTAAAGCATAAAGTTCCAGACAGAATGGGCCCTTCATTTAGATGTGGTACTGGCTTTGCCTCCGGGGACCCATCAGCCCCAGGTTGCTGCTGTTAGCAACCGCAGTACCATTTCTCTCACTTGTCTCTTATCACTATGGTGATTCTTGTTAAATAAAGTGAACATTCCTGACCATGTGTCCTAGTACCTTATTTGGCATTTTTATCTGTGGCTGTCAGTTTCCACAAAACAACAGCCATCTATTCAATAAATATTTGCTGAATATCTACTACATGCTCAGTGTTAACAACACATGGACGAACAGGACAAGAGGCTGATTCCCAGGAAGCTTTCTACAGGAAAGAAGAGGCAAAATTTGCAGATTCAATGGATCATCCAGCAAGTAGAGCCCAACTTTACATGTCTGTGTGAAGTTACTGACTTAACAATTGTTTCGTGTTTGTATAAGTAGAATTATTTTTAAAGATTATGTTTAACTTTTCAATGGGATTGTAAACCCAGCTATTTGGGAGGCTGAGGCAGGGGGATCACAAATTTATAGCCACCCTGGGCAACTTAGGGAGACCCTGTCTCAAAATAAAAGGGATGTGGATATAGCTCAGTGGTAGAGCATCCCTGGGTTCAATTCCTAGGACCAGAAAGCAAAAACAAAAACAAAAACAAAACAACTTTCTAGTGGGAGATATATTACATGGTTCAACAATCAAAATGATATGAAACGATATCCCCATTTGCTCGTTCCCTTTTTTCCCACCTCCCCTCTAGCTAATCATTTTATTAGATTCTTGTTTATACTTCTTGTGTTTCCTTATGCAATTATATATAAACCTGTGTTTTAATTTTCCTTTCCTAAAACGGGTGGTGTGCTATATACTTACTGTGTATCCTAAGTTCATATTGGTCCATAGAGACCTTCCTCATTGTCTTTGATAGCACTAAGTATTCCACTATGTGGATGAATCATAGAACATTAACCAGTTCCTATTGATAGCCACTTGGGATATTTCCAATCTTTTGCTATTACAATGAGTGTCCCAGTGAATAATCTTGTACGTGTGCCATTTGTATGCATGCAGGGGTATTTGTAGAATTGATTTACAGAAGTGGGATTGCTGAATCAAAGGGCACTTGCAATTATAATTTTGGCAGATTTTGCCAGCTGTCCCTAGGCAGGGTTTGTACCATCTTGCCTTCTCCCAGCAGTATCTGAGAAAGTCTCTTTCTCCTGAGTAAAAATATTTCTAATCCTTCCTTGTCTTTTAGTACCAATAATATGTATGCATCTTTTCCTTATAGTACTGTATTTGTTTTGGGGTATTATCAAAGTTTATATGAGCACAAGTAAAGCCATCCTAAGTAGATAATGCTTTGTGGTGTTTCAGATGAGAAATTCTTGAAGGGAACTCAAAATGTTTAAGGAATGATGTAGAGGGCAAGCTAGGGTGGGGGGTGCAATTCAAGCCATTGGGTAGTGGGAGGGAGGATCAGGGCTAGACTGTGGAGAGGACTTGGGCTGTCAGGTACTTAGAGCTTTGGATTTTTCTTGCGGGCTATATGCAGCCAGTGAAGGTTTCACTGAGGAGAAAGGGGTTGGTTAAAACTCAGTCAAGGCAGATTTTAATTCTAGTAGCCTGTGCAGGATGTGACGGAAAAGACAAGAGACTGTGACTTTTAATTCTTAAACTTCCCTGTTGTGGCTTGTTACAGAAGTAAACGTGGAAGATTTCTATTTAGGAGTTTTCTGTTGCATTACACGGAGGCGGAGGCTGGGGAAGAAATCCTTAGCCAGGAGGGATAATTTCACTATTATGCTTTCTAGCTGGAAGGCTTGAGGGGCCCACTTGGTTCCTCAAGAGCTGTCCTTGTCATTGTCATTCAAATGCACACTAATCAAGACGTTGTGTGAGCCACTTCCAGCCCACAGAGCCGCCGGGTGCCTCAGAACCTCCCATCTTGGAGATATCATTTCCCACTTTCAACGCAGAAGCACTTATTAGTGGGACAATACCTCGTCCAAGACACTGCGAAGAGAGGGTGTCAGACCTGAAAAAAGAAGGCCAGCTTCCCGAAGTTTTGCTCAGTTGTTTTTTTTTTTTTAACCAGTGAGTGGCCTCGCCAAACGAGGTCGTCTGGCTCCTCGCGGGTGCGAGGAGCAGGCGATGCTGTGTGCGGTTTCCATGGCAGTGGCCAAGGAGCCCGCGGGGACGCGCAGCCAGGTGGCTCGCGCTGGCTCACCTGCTTGCTGTTGGCAGCCTCCGTAACGAGGAGGCAGGAGGCCCCCTTCTGCCTCTCGGTTCCTGGAGCTTTTAGATTGTCTTTGGTTACTCCCTTTATGAGTATGATCCCTGTGTGAGAGAACTTTAAAGTTCTGATCTCATAAAAAGTGCGACTTTATCTCGGAGAGGATTGAATGGCAGCCATTCAAAAGGCGAGGGTGGAAAAGTACCAGGAGCATGCGCGCCTCTGGGAAGAGCGGCTAGAACTGAGAGGGGAGGCTGGTGCCAAAGACTGAGCTTCCTGCAAAAAGGAGGTTTTCGCTCCACCCTCGAAAGGGCCACAGGAATCCTTTTCTCAGTGTCCTTGACCTCAGCCATCGGAATCCAGAACTGGTCATCTTCGCTTGATCTGGTCTCTTCATTTAAGGAGCTCACCATGGCGTGTTGGTTACTTGCTGCAGCCCAGAAATGTCTGTTTAATCACTGTCCCGTAATTTCCCAGTGAGGACATTAGGAATTCAGAGTCATGGGAGCGGGGGCGGGACCTAGGAACTCAGCGCAGGACGTCAAAGTCAGGTCCAAGTTCAAAGTGTGCTTTTTCAGCAGGTGCTTTCTGTTTCCAGGTCAGCAGGCGCAGCTGCTGTTTGCAGCCCAGTGGTGTTGGAGACATCAGGCTTGGGGCTTGGCCCTAAGGGCGGGTGCTAGCAGATCACAGGTTTTTATCTAAGGAGCAAACCTTGGAAGAATTCCATGGCAGGGAGAAAGGAGAGGCTTGGGGTCAGGGGCTTGGTCTCTGGCTTAGGAAATAAAGATGTTCTAAGTGAATTCCACCCAATATAGTTATGAAGGCAGGAATGATAGGGATCGCTGGAGCAGAGGGGCAGAACAAGACTCCCCCAACTGCTTAAGACCCTGAAGAAGTGACCCTAAGGCCACATGTTCTTCTTGGACATATTGAAGAATCAACAAACAGAATGGAACATATTTTAGTGTCAAGCTCTGCCGGGAAACAGCAATAACAATCAAACTCAATTTAACACTACCTGTGAGTCAAAAGCGGATTTTTTTTTTTTAAGGGCAAAATTGCCCTACTATTTGCCATTAAATCATAAACCAAGACAATGAAACTCCCATTGGCAAGACCCCCAAACTAACTAAATACCTTTCTTTGATTCTTTATTATGACCAGTTAAAGGAAAAGGAGAGAGAAGTAGAGGTAAATCAGATCATGCAATCACTCCTCTGGTGAATATTTTTAAAAGTACTTATTCTGTTTTGGGCTTCAAAGCAGGAACTAAGTGATTTAGCCTTTATTCCCAGAGGCTGTTTGCTGGAGACTCAGGGAGGCAAGCAACAGACAGGTGATAGATGGAGGCCTGGTGTCTTGGGCTTGGGGCCAATGGCTGGACTAAGAGGGCTCATTAGCTTGGAGGCATGGACTCCATGCTGCAGGATAGGCCTTTAAACAGGAGGGATCAGTTTCTCTAAGCCCATTCTAGTTGGTGGATGGAAGAGGGTAGAAAAGGAATCCAGTGAAATGGCAGCAGTAGAAAGCCAGAGAGAGAACAAGTGGAGGCATGAGCAGGGGCAGAGTCATAAGACTCTGGACCAGGCCCAGTGGTTGGGGATAAGAGGAGTGAAAGGAGGTGGGTCAAACTGCTGGGCTTCTGCTTGGGCAATGGTAAGGCAAATCACATCGATCCCTGGGACGGGGCCGTGGAAGGGCACCTGGATGGGCATTGTGGTTAGTGGGGGGCAGAGACAGGGAGAGTGATGAATTTGAATACTTAATTTTATCAGGTAGTGTATTAGTTGGGGTTCTACCAGAGAAACAGAACAAGTACACATAAGGAATTGGTTTACATGATTGTGAGTGGCTGGGCAAGTCTAAAAAGCCCTGGGGCAGGCTGTCTAGAAGGACAGCTGGAACTCTCAGGCAGAAGTCAACACTGAAGGTGGAATTTCTTCTTCCTTTGGGAAATTTGCTCTTAAGGTTTTTCATCCCATTAGATGAGGACACCTCAGATCATTGAGAATAATCTCTTCTACTTAAAGTCAATTGATTGTAGATGAGAATTAGATCAATGAAACACTGACACAGAGACACCTAAGTTTGTGTTACATTGGGCAAGTAGGTGAAAATGGAGACCAGGCTTGAAGAAATCCTGTGTAAAGCCAGTCAGACCCCATAAGTGACTTTAACCTTGCTTGATTTGCAAACACTAGTGAAACTTAACTTGAGCTATTTCTTATAAATACCTATATGAAAGAAAAGCAGAACTTAAGTTCAACCAATCAAAGGCATGCAATGAACATACAACTAGGGACTTTTCAGCAGTGGACCAACTAAGGCAACTTTATAACGGTAACGAAATATTTTCATTGCATTACTTTGGCATTTACTCTATAAAAGCCTGTTTTTATATTTCTTCAAACTTCTTGTAGTTTGGAGCTTCCTATACATGAATTGATATTTGTGCAAATAAGCTCTTTAAATTTGTGCCTCGGTTTACTTTTTTAATAGGTTGAAAAACTGGATACTGTAATTCAGTCAAGTTGACATAAGACTAATCATCTGCTATAGTTTGGATTTGGAATGTCTCCCAAAGACCTAGGTTATTAAAGTTTGGTCCCCAGTGTGGTACAATATATTGGGAAGTGATGGAATAGGGTGAGGCTTCGGTGGGAGATCTTAAGGTTATAGAGGATGTGCCCTTGAAAGGGACAGTGGGACTCCAGACCCTTCTCTTTCTCTCTCTTTTGCTTCCTGGTCACAAGAAAAGCTACTAGGCCTTCCTTCATCATGTACCATGATGCATTGCCTCACTACAGGCCCCAAAGCAATGGGACCAGTGGATTTTGGACTGAAGGTTCCAAAACTGTGAGCCCAAACAACCTTTTTCTCTTTATAAGATGATTGTCTCAGATGTTTATTACAGTGTCAGAAAGCTGACTAACACACCATATCTGGGTAAACCATGCATAAACGGAAATATTAGAGGGTGATGAAAAAAAATGTTTTAATTTTGTCTCAAACTCCTAGTACTTCCCCCTGGGAGAAATACAGTAAAATTTCAGTGGCTCAATCATGGATGAGAGAGGGATTTGGATAGGAAATAGGGTCTGGAGGTCTTTAGAATTTGGGTAAGATGCAAGGCCTTGGGACTGAGTGAAACTACCCAAGGAGAGAATGACAATTATGAGAGAGAGGGGAGAGAAGGGCCGAACTCTGGGGACATCATGAAGAGAACAGGAACCAGGAGACAGGGCACCATGGAAGCTTCAGTTCATAGTTTCCAATGAGCTAATGCAGAGTGAGTCCAGAGCAAGTACCTAAGAGGCCAGGCTGGATGTGCAGCAGAGGGAGAGAGACAGTCCAGATGCCAGGAGGATGGTATTCTTCACACTTTTTTGTGGCAGGAAGAAACACCTGTCTACCAACAGAAACACAGAAAGGTCAAAATCAAAGTAAAGTCAGTTTTTATTTGAGAATAGAATTGCAACAAGAATGGCAAAGCACTGCAATGGGAATACATATGCCATAGTAAACTGTGGGTGTATTCAAAGAGGCTGAAGCAAAGGGAAGCTTTTAAAGGCAAAAAGAAAATAATCTTTGATCACAGTGATTAATTATAAGGGTGATGTCAATCTGAGGTTGTGTGGACAGATGCTGGGCAGATGTCCTTGCTGAAGTACATTTTGCATAAGGTTGTTGTGGTCTCTCTGTAGGTTATGACCTAGGCAGAGTCTTTTGTGATAGTTATATCAGGCAATTACATGTTCAGAAGCCTTTCTAACTCCTTTAGTTATTTTTTTCTTTCTGGAGTTGATATAAGCAACTCCATTTTTATTTTGGCAAATTTCACACACCTCATACCACTCCATACGTGAGGTTAAAGAAAGTAAAATAGGCCCAGGGTTTGCTTAAAATAGGCCCAGGGTTTGTTGAAGAAGAAGTAGTCAAAGCATCTACATTGTATTGCCAAGAACAGAGGAACTGTGGTGGTGGGAACTGTGCTTAGAGTTCACCATAGTAAATCTCTGGTCAAGCAAAGTTTGACCTGGAGCTTCATTGGGGATTGTGTACAAGATTTGAGTATGAATAGCTAGCACTGTGGGAAAAGAGAGGACATACAACCTGTAGCAAGAGAAGGCCTGAAGAGAAAGGATGGTTAGAGATCTCTGAGGGGCCTCCTGTCTAGGGACTTTGACAGACATTCCTTATTATTCAAATTTATACCGTAGCTTATTGTGTACAATGGTGGATCCAACCCAACTGCTATGGTTTGAATACAGATTTATCCTCTCTGAACTCATGTTGGGGTTTAATTACCATTGTGAGATATTAAGAGAGTATAAACAATCTGACTATGGTGTTTAGAGGTGATGCTTTTGGTAGGTGATTAGAGTTAGATTAAGCAATCAGGGCAGAGCCCCCATGGCTGAATCCTGGTGATATTATTATTATTATTATTATTATTATTATTATTTTGGTTCTGGGGATTGAGCCTATGTTCACTTTACCATTGAGCTACATCCCCAGCTCTTTTTATTTTTTGCTTTGGGACAGGGTCTCAGTAAGTTGTGTAGGGCCTCACTAAGTTGCTGAGGCTGGCCTTAAAATTTGTGATCCCCCTGCCTCAGCCTCTTTAGTGGCTGGGATTATAGGCTTGTGTCACTGTGCCTGGATCCTGGTGGATTTTTTGGGAGAGGAAGGGAGGGAGGGGGAAATAGAGATAAAGATAGAGATAGATAGAGAGATATCAGAAGACATACATGAGTGCTCCATGTCTCTTGCCACGTGATGCCCTACACCAACTCAGGACTCTTTCAGTAAGAAGGCCATCACCAGATGTGGCCATTTGACTTTGGACCAGAACTGTGAATCAAAATAAACCTATTTATAAGTTACCCACTCTATGGTATTGTGTCAGGTTTAGCAAAACATAGACTAAGACTCCCACCCTCTCCATTACTCCAAAACCTGGAGGAACAGTCAACAAAACATGACAAAAAATATTTGCTGGAGGCAATTATGTTGAGGTCTGTGCACTGTGTTGGTCTCAGGAACTGTGATCAGTGACATAATAGTATAACTTCAGATTCATACAGAATATTCTAAGAAAAATCCTGAGGGAGAGAAACAGAATTTCTCTACAGATGAAGAAAATACATCAGGAAAATGTTTCTCAAAGTGGAGGATATTTGTATTCCAACCTTCCAACACATGTTAAGAGTGGTGGGAAAACCTCAACAAGTAGTTGTAACTATAAAGACTACAAAGCAGAAATTCAGGAACTCAGAATGAAAATAGCCAGATAAAAGGAGGGGATAACCAGATAGCAGGTGGACATCATGGACTAGGAAAGTTAGAAAAGAAATATAAGAAAGACAAATGCATTTCAGAGATGAACACTAAATTAAAAGGACTTCAAGGGAGACTAGGTGGAGCTGAAAGAACAGTAAAGCATCTAAAGCTTAGAAATGAGCAAAGAATGTGGCATAAACTAAGGGAAGAAACCCAGTATTATGGTTTTGATGTAAAGGGTTTCTTGGAAAAGCTCATGTGTTGGAAACATAATATGCAGCAATGTTCAGCAATGAAATGATTAGATTTTGAGAGCTGTAACCTCATCAATGGATCAATATGTTTGATACATTAGTAATTTGAATGGATTACTGGTCGCAACTGTAGGCAGGTGGGGTATAGCTGGAGGAAGGAGGTCACTGGGAGCATGTTCTTGAAGATTATATTTTGTCCCTGGTTTCCTCTTTCTCTTTCTCTCCTGCTTCTGGATGCCATGAGATGAGCAGTCTTCCTATGCCACACTTTTCCACCATGATGTTATGTCTCATTTGGTCCCAGAGTGATGGAATTGGCTGACCATGGACTGAAACTCTGAAACCATGAGCCTAAACCAAACTTTTCCTACTCTAAGTTGTTCTGGTCAGGTATTTTGGTCACAGTGACATAAAACTAACACAAACAGGTTAGAGAAATTAGGAAAAATTGTGAAAGGCTTGGATTGAGGGATTATTGTGTGTCTTCAATGGAAAACTGTACTTTGGAGTTCAATGGGAAACCAAGCATTCTTTTTTGGATTGCCCGCTCTGTGTTTGTGCCTTACAGTGTCTCTATGCTATTTTATAACTTTGCAAACTGTAGATAAGAATAGCAGTGCAAATGATTTTTTTTCTGGAAATGTGAGGATAAATTTTTAAAATTAATTCCCTATTGTGATAGGCAGAATAATGACCCCCCCCTCCAAGAGATGTCCTAAGAAGTCTAATCCCTGTAACCTTCAAACATGTTACTTTACATAGTAAGATATTTGTGATGTGATGAAATTAAAAATCTTGAGAAGGGATGTAGGGCATGATGTGGTATGTGGGGCATGTTGCGTCAGAAAGAAGGAAACCTAGCTTGTTGACTTGCTGCCCACTTCCCGGTCTTGGTGCCGCACATGTGGCTGGGATGGCGCCTGGTGATCAGCCAGGAGGTGGTGCTGTGGGTGGTGACGGAAAAAACAGACCACCTCCAGGAGAGGTCCAGGACTCTTCCGCCCTCGTGGACAGTTCGTGCCTTCCTTTATAGACCATGGGATGGGTGTACACTTGAACTCGCTCTACCCCTCTGACCTTTATCCTGATTGGCTCCTGTGCATTATATTAGCTGTGTGCACTTCCTCAATGAATGAGATCCTGCTTTGACTGGTCTCCCTGGCACTGTCTGATTGTCCTCCAGCGAGGGAGGGCTGGGTGCAGGCGGCCAGTCGACCTTTGCCTTTCTTGGCTCATCCTGGTCGGGGCATGCTTTCCCCATCTCTCCTGCAGGTCAGGAGGAAATGGGGAGCTCACACGGATTAACCTAGGAGGGCCCAGTGTAATCACAAAGATCCTCATAGGAGGAAAGTACAAGGTTAATGTTAGAGGAGGGGAGTATTGGAGAAGATATATAAATGGAAGCAGAGGTTGGTGTGATGCATGGTCATGAGCTAGGGGGTAAAGACAGCCTCTAGAAATTGGAAAAGACAAGAAAACAGATTCTTCCCTGGAGCCTCCAGAAGGAATGCAGTACTGCCAACTCATTTTAGACATCTGACCTCCAGAATGGCAAGATAATAAATTTGCTGTTTTAAGTCACTAAATTGGTAATAGTATTTCACAGCAGCAATAGGAAACTATGAGCCAATTATATGTTTGTGAATTCATTTCATGGTATGTATATGTCTCTGTTCTTTGAATTTAAACTGTTGTAGTTGTAATATGATATTGATTTTAAAGTTTATTGATGAGTGAAATATAATAGTTTAAATGTGTTTATCTTTTTATGAAGTCATGATTTTATTCTTTTAAAGAGTAATTATTTTCAACAAGGAAGCTAAGACCATTCAATGGGGGAGAAGATAGTCTTTTCAACAAACTGGGAGAAAACTGGATATCTATATGAATGTAAAAAAATGAAGTTGGACTTAATATCATATGCAAAATTAAGGCAAAATAGATAAAAACCCCAAATGTAAGAGCTTAAATGATAAAAATATAGGGGAAAACTTGATGATATTGAATTTGGCAATATTTCTTGAAATATGACAACAAAGTCAAAGACATCAAAAGAAAAACAATGGGTAAGTTAGATTTCACCAAAATTAAAAGCTTTTGTACATCAAAGGAGACTATATCACCTCAAAAAGCAAAAACACAACATAGAGAATGGGAGAAAATACTTTATAATCACATATCTGATGAGGAATTAATATCTGGTATAGATACAAAACTTCTAAAACTCAATAACACTCATACACACACACACACACACACACACACACACACACACACACACACACGAGATCACATTTCTCCAAAGAGGATTTATAAATGCCAAGAAACACACAAAAAGATGTTTAAAGTCACAAATAACTAGGGAAGCGCTAATCAGAACCACAGCAAGGCCCCATTTAACACCCGTTAGGATGGTTATTGCCAAAAACATCAGGAAACAAAAGTAGCATGGATGCAGAGAAATCGCAACCCTTGTGAATTTTTGTTGGGAATGTAAAATGGTGCAGCCACTGTGGAAAATAGTATGGAGGTTTCTCAAAAAATTAAGCATTTGATCCAGCAATTCTGCTTCTGGATATACACTTGAAAAAAATTGAAATCAGGTATTTAAACACCAATGTTCATAGTTGTATTATTCACTGTATTCAAAAAGTAGAAGCAATCCAAGTGTCCATCAATGAATGAATAAATGAATAAACAAAATGTAGTATATTCAGATAACAGCCTTAAAAAAGAAGGGAATGCAGATATATGGTACAACATGAACAAACCTTGAATATATTTTGTTAGGTGAAATAAGCCAGTCATAAAAGACAAATATTATATGAGGTACCTAAAGTTGTCAAATTTATAGAGATAGAAAGTAAATGGTGCTTATGGGCTGGGGATGTGGCTCAAGCGGTAGTGTGCTCACCTGCTATGCGCGGGGCTCTGGGTTCGATCCTCAGCATCACATAAAAGTAAAATAAACATGTTGTGTCCACCAAAAAACTAAAAAATAAATATAAAGTTAAAAAAAGAAAGTAAATAGTGCTTAGAAGAGGCAGGAAAGTGGGAAGTTTTTGTTTAATGGGTGCAAAATTTCACCAAAAGTTTGGGATGGTGGAAAAATTCTGGAGATGCTTAGTGATGATGGTTGCATAACACTGTAAATGTACTTAATACCACTGGATTGCACATTTAAAATGATTAAAAATGGTAAATATTATGTGCATTCTACTACAATAAGACGCTAAAATTAAAAAGCAATTATCCTTTTAGAGAGAAAGTGATAGGTGCAGAAAACAGGTAAGGGAGACCCAATATATGCATAATTGGAATCTACAAAGAAAACTGAAAGAGCAAATAAGAATAACTACATAAGAACATGCTTTAAGAAAGCTTTCCTGAAGCAAAGATTTTAATCTACATATGGGAGAGCACACAGTATTCCAGATAAAATTGCCATAGAATGTCAACACTGATGTATATCCTAGAAGATGATTGGACTTGCAATATAAAGGAAGAATCTTTTACTCAGTCAGGCAAAAATATTCCTTGAGGGAAATAAAATCAGGTTGGCATCACACTTCTTCACATTAACATTCAAAGTCAGAAGACAGTGGAATAACATCCACAAGAAATTCAATAAAAGAAAATGTGAGCCAAGGTTTATCCAGCTAAGCTGTGCTGCAAGTAGGAAGGCTGCAGACAAGTTTTAAATATTCAAGAACATCAACAACACTGTTCCCATGAGCACTTGCTGAGGAATCTTCTAGGGGATGAGACTCAACTAAAAAAGCAATAGTCAGGAAACTTCAGGGGAAGACGATGGTGAGCATTAAAAATAAGTAATTGTAGACCTGAAACTGTCAGGTAGACACAAGGGACCACAGAGTAGAATGTAAACATTGTATGTCCTGACAATGTAGATCTAATCAACTTACAAAACAAAGGGAGGAAAAGAAGAAAGCAAAGCAAGTTTGTTGATTGCCTCATCTGCAATAGAGTGAAAGGATAATTGTTTTCAGCTTCTTCAGTTGTTAATTTATTTTTTTTCTTAATCGATTTTGTTTTTTAAATACATGACAGTGAATGCATTACGATTCTTATTACACATATACAGCACAAATTTTCATACCTTTGTATATAAAGTATGTTCACACCGATTCATGTCTTCAAACATGTACTTTGGATAATGATGTCCATCCCATTCCACCATCCTTGCTAACCCCCTGCCCCCTCCCTTCCCCTCCCACCCCTCTGCACTATCTAGAGTTCATCTATTCCTCCCATGCTCCCCCTCCCTACCCCACTATCAACAAAACAAGCAACAGAATTTTGAGCATGTTCAAGATGACAAAGATAAATGAAGCTAAGAAATAAAGGTAAGCATAGGTAAGAAAAGACAACATTAATGTTTAAAATTGGATATAGGGGAGAAGGAGGAGAATGGGAAAGAAGAGACTAGACTTTAAGCATTTTTAAATTTTGCTATTCATAGTAGGGAAATAATACATACTATTTTTAAAGAAGAAAGAGCAAGAGTTGTCACATAAGATTTAACATGTAATCTAACATGTCATTTTGGTAATGAATTAAGTAAAAATATAAACCATTCTGAATTCAGCACAATAATAAAATAAGAAGCAATATAAGTGCATGAATGAAGAAATGCATATATATATACAATGGAGCATTATTAGCCATGATGAAGAGTGAAATTCTGTCATTATGTTAAGTGAAATATATCAGACACAGAAAGACAAGTACCACATGTTCTCTTTCATATGTGCAATATAAAAAAAAAAGTCAATCTGAAGGTAGAATGGAAGTTATTAGAGGTTGAGAAGAGAGAGATAAAGGGACGCTGTACTTGATCAGTACATGCTAGATGCATGTGTGGAAATATTACACTGAACCCAATCAATGTGTTTTCAAAATTTGCAATAATTTATATATACAAATTTTGAAACAATTTATATATGCAAGGAATATATAAATTGGCCTATAGGGTTTTTGTTGTTTGTTGTTCATTGTCTTGTTTGGCTATCAGTGTAATATTGACTTCATTAAATGAGTTGTGAAGTGTTCCTCTCCTATTTTCTGGTAGTAACTTTGGAAAAGTGTTGTTAATTCTTCATATTTGGTGAAATCAGGATCTGTTATATATAAATTTGTTTCAAAATCAAAATTGAAATAAAATAATTTTTAAAAATAAGCAAAGAGAACAATACCATATGTTATTATCTGATAAGTATTTTAAGGCCACTATCACAAAAATGCTGCAATGTGCAAATTATGAATGTGCTTTAAAAAAATGGAAAAAAGTAGAAAGTTTCAGCAAAGAAAAAAAAAAGATATAGAGAAGAACTAAAAGGGATTTTAGGGTAAAATATACAGTAACAAATAAAATAAACTGATTGTATGGACCTAAAATAAGAATGGAGAGGATAGAAGAATCAGTAAAGTTAAAAAAAATGATATATACCACACAATCTAAACAACAGAAAGAAAATAGATAAAAAAGAAGGAACAACAGAGCTTTGGGGATATGTAGGAAAGTATCAAAAGATCTAACATTTATATTAGAAGATTTCTAGAGGAAGAGGACAATTGGCAAGGCTGACAAAGTAAATATTCAAATTAACATTACGCATAAAATGGGACATCAGTACAGACCCCAAAGATATCAAAAGAATAAGAAAGAAACACTATGATAAATTCTACATGTGTGCATTTGGTAATTTAGTTGAAATGGGTCAATTCATAAAATCACAAATACTACAATTCACAAATATAAATAATTTAAGTAGCCATATCATTATTATTATTTTTTTTAGAGAGAGAGAATTTTAATATTTATTTTTTTAGTTTTTGGCAGACACCACATCTTTTTTTTTTGTATGTGGTGCTGAGGATCGAACCCGGGCTGCACGCATGTCAGGGGAGTGTGCTACAGCTTGAGCCACATTCCCAGCCCCACCATATCATTATTAAGATAATTGAATTCATAACTTAAAAAATCCCCCCAAATGGAATCTCTAGATCTTGATGATTTCACCAAATATGAACAATTAATAATACTTTTCCAAAGTTACTACCAGAAAATAGGAGAGTAACACTTCACAACTCGTTTAATGAAGTCAATATTACACTGATAGCCAAACAAGACAATGAACAACAAACAACAAAAACCCTAAAGGCCAATTTATATATTCCTTGTTTATATAAATATAAATATATATATATATATATATATATATATATATATATATATATATATTCCTTATGTATACAGATGTGAGATGTAGAAATTCTTAACAAAATATTAGCCAGTAGAATTCAGCAATATGTAAAAACAATTGTATGTTATAACCATATGGGTTTTTTTCCCAGGGATGTGGGGATGTTTCCACATTCAAAAATCAATCAGTATTAACAATGAAAAGAAGAAAAATCACATGATCACATCATGTAATGTAGAAAAAACATTTGAGAGTTTAATGTCTATTTATGATAAAAACTCCAATAACTAGCAATAGAGGGGGACTTCTTTAACTTGATAAAGAACATCTACAGAAAACATTTGTAACTGACTTTATACTTAGAGGTGAAAGATTGGATGCTTTCCCTCTAAGATCAGGAACAGGAGGGAGATGTTCATTTTTACCACTGCTATTCCACGTAGTACTGGAAGTTCTAGCCAGTGAGATAAATCAAGAAAAGGGAAAGAAAGGCATACTACTGGAAAAGAAGAAATAAAAATGGTTCCTATTTTCAAATAACATGCAGGGTTTACATAGAAAATCTCAAATACTCTACAAAAACATGTTATAATAAGTGAGTTCAATGAAGTTGCAAGATACAAACTCAATTGTAGTTCTATATACTAGCAATGAACACATGGACTAAAATTATATAATTACAGTTATTTTAAAAAAGAAATGTTTAGATGTAAACATAACATGCTATGTAAACATAGCATCCTGAAAAGTAAAAAATGCTGATGAAAGACATCAAGGAGGATTTAAATCGATGGAGAGATATACCATATTCATTGATTAGAAGACTCAACATTATAATAAAGATGTCAAATTGATATGTAAGTTTAATACATTGGTAGAAAAAACTCAGGAAGACTTTTTTTTGTAGATATAGACAAGATCATTCTTAGATTTAAATGGAAAGAGAAAGAATAGCCAAGACAATTTTGGACAAAATGAAGTAGGAGAAATCCTTCTACCTCCATGATTTACTGTATAGTTGCAATAATCAAAGAGTATGGTATTGGTGGGATCAATAGAACAGAATAGCCTGAAATAGGTATGACCAACTGATTTTGACAAAGGTGCAAAAGCAATTTGACAGAGGAAGAATGAATAATCTTTAAATTTTTTTTTTTAGTTGTCGATGGACCTTTATTTTATTTATTTATACATGGTCCTGAGAATCAAATCTAGTGCTTCACACATGATAGGCAAGCACTCTACCACTGAGCTACAACCCAGCCCAGGTAGGATAATCTTAAAAAAAAAAAAATGGTACTGGAATATTTGGATAGTCACGTACTAAGTTTGACTTAAACTTTGTACCTTATGCAAAAAATCAACTGAAAGTAGATTATAAATTTAAACATTGTTACAGTTTGTATATGACATGTTCCCCAAACCTCCTGTATGAATGCAGGAATGTTCTGAGGTGAAATGATCGGATTACGAGAGCTGTAATCTAATTGGTCCATCCAAGCTTGAATGGACTAATGGGGTGGTAATTATGGGCAGGTGGGGCATGGTTGGAGGAGGCGCCTCACTGAGGGTGTGCTCTGGATGGGTTCATCTTCCCTGTGGCACTTACCCTTTCTCTGCTTCCTGGCTGCCAGGAATAGAGCAATTTTCATCTACTGCTGCCTTTCTTCCATGATGTTCTGCCTCACCTTTGGCCCAGAGCCATGGACTTGGCTGACCATGGACTAAACCTCTCAGACCATGAGCCAAATAAACTTTCCCTCCTCTAAGCTGTTCTTGTCAGGTATTTTGGTCATGGTGACACAAAGCTGACTAACACTAGTGTAAAATATAAAACTATAACTGGTAGGAGATGACATGAGAAACTCCGAAGGACCTAGTACTTTGTGAAGCATTCTTAGATATAACACTGAAAGCATAATCCATAAAAACAATTGACAATTGATAATTGATAAATGTGACTTTTCTCTGTGAAAGACCTTGTTAAGAAGATGAAAGGACAGCTGCAGGTTGGGAGAACATATTTGTAAACCATGTACTTGACAAGGTGTTTATATCTAGAATACATAAATTATTGTTAAAACTCAGCAGTAAAAAATTCAACAAATAAAATGGGCAAAAGACAGAGACATTTTACCAAAGAAGAGATGGTGGCAAGTAAATACATGAAAATATGATTAGCATCACTTTAGTTTGGATATGCAATATTCCCTAAAGGCCCATGGGTTGAAGACTTGGTGCTCAGCCCCTAGGTATTATTGGAAAGTGGTAGGATCTCTAAGAGGTGGGGCCTAGTGGAAGAAAGCTCAGTGTGAGGTGTGTCTTTGGAGGGGATGTTAGGATCTCAGCCCCTTCCTCTCTCTGTTTGCTTGAGGTAAAAAGGCCTTTTTTACTACCTCATGCTCCCACTGTGATGTGCTGTGCTGCTACAGGTTCAAAGCAACAGGGCCAATCAACCTTGGACTGAAACCTCTGAAACCATGGGTCAAAATAAAACTTCTTTTCATTTGAGTTGATTATCTCAGGTATTTTGTCACAGAAACAGAAAACTGACTAACTAGACAATTGGGAAATGCCACTGAAGATATCACCACACACCTATTAGAACAGCTAAAATAAAAAAAAAAATAATTGCAGTATCAAATGTTAGTGAGGATGCAGAGAAAGTTGACCACTTACATTTTGTTGGTGGGAAGGTGAAATGGGATAGCTATTATGGAAAATAGTTGGTCAATTTATTTTATTTTTAATATGTACGTATGTGAATATAACAGAGTGAATTCCACCTATATGTATATCTATAAAGCACCAATTAAAAACAACAAATAAATGGAAGGAAGATCAGTAGAATAAGGAAGGGAAATGGGGAGGGAGAAGGAAAGATGAAGTACTGGGGACTGAAATGGAGCAAATGTTTTCCATGCATGTATGATCATGCCGAAATGAACCCCAGTGTTATGTACAACTATAGTGCTCTAATAAAAAAATTAAAAAAAACTAAACATATGCTTACGGTGACCTAACAAGTACATTCTTAGGCATCTATCCTAGAGAGATAAAGACTTATGTCCTCCCAAAAACCTCTACATCATTGTTCTTATCAGCTTTATTTGTAATAGTCAAATTTTGGAAACAACTGAAAGTTCTTCAGTAGCTGAATGGTTAGGTAAACTGCAGTATTCTAGAGTGATATGGACTATTTTATACATAACAACTTGGATGGATCAACAGGGGATTATGCCAAGTAAAAAAAGCCTATCTCAAAAGGTCATGTGCGGAATGATTCCAATTATATAACATTCTCAAAATGTCAAAATTATAGAGATTGTATTAGTTTCCTAGGGCTGCCATAATAAATTATCACAAACTTGATGGCTTAAAACAACAGAAATTATTCTCCCACAGTTCTGGAGGCCAGAGTCTGAAATCAAGGTGTCATCAGGGTTGGCTCCTTCCGAAGGCTCTGAGACAGTTATCTGTTCCACGCTTCTCTCCAAGGTTCTGGGGGCTGCCATCAGTTCTTTGCATCTGGCTTCTAGATGTGTCATTCCAGTCTCACAGCCTCCATCTTTATATTTATTCTTTCTGTGTCTTTAAGTCTTAAATGTTTCTCTGCCTTTCTCTTATAAGTATACCAGTCATTGGATTCAGGGCTTATCTTAATAAGCCCAGGTTGGTTTCATCTCAAGATCCTTATCTTAGAGTTGCAAAGACTTTTTTCCAAATGCTATGGCTCAAATACAGTTTGTCCCCTCCAAAACTCACGTTGAAATTGGATTGCCATTCTGGTGGTGTTGAGGGGTGGGACCTGTAACAAGTCATTAGGTCTTGAGGGGGATTGATGCCTTTCTTGTGGGAGCAACTTCTTGCTCTCAAGGGACTGGATCAGTTACTGTGAGAACAGTTTGTTATAAAATGAGACAACCCATTTGTTTGGTCTCCACTGCACACAGTCACTTACCTTTCTGCTTTCCAGTATGAGTTGAAGTAACACAAGGCCCTCGACAGATGGTATGGAATAGAATCCAGGCCCAATCTTGGACTTAGTCTCCAGAACCATGAGTCAACATAAACTTCTGTTCTTTAAAAGTTGCCTAGTCTCTCTTTCTCTCTCTCTCTCTCTGTCTTTGTCTCTGTCTCAATAGCCGTAGAAAAACTACTAAGGCGATAAATAAGATCATATTTGCAGATTCTGGAGGTTAGACATTTGACATGTCTTCTTGGAAGCCACTATTCAACCCTCTAAAGAGATGGAAAACAGATTTGTGGTTTCCAGGGATTTGGAGTGGTAGGAGGGTGTGACTATAATGGGATAGTTCCAGAGGGAGATCTCCATACTGATGGAGCAGTTCTAAATTGTGATCATCGTGGTGGTTGCGTGGATCACATATGTGACGAAAGGATACACATTGTTCCAATGTTGATTTTGCAGGTTTAGATAGTGTATGGTAGTTATATAAGATGCTATCATTGGGAAAAACTGAAGGGCACATGGAAACTTTTCTATAATATCCTTGAAACCTCTGTGAGTCTATATCTGCTTCAAATTAAATTGTTTTAAAAATCCTACATGATAAGCATATGCATGCACTAGACACACAGAGCCAGAAACATAGGCAGAGTCAAAATGCAAATGACAAATTGGCAAGAAATATTTCTGACTAGTTACATAGAGGAATAATATACCTAAAAATGTAGATGAGGTGGTAGATGGTTTTGAAGATGCCTGCCACCAATTCTTTCCTTCCCTGTCACATACCACTTCTCCCATCCAGGTGGAGTCTATTTCCTATTCCTTGAATTTAGCCCGCCTTGTGACTTACTGTGACCAAGAGAATGCAGAAGTGATATTCTGTGACTTCATAATCCACGCAGTAAGAGAACTGGCAGCTTCTTTTTCCTCCTTCTTCGAAGTCAGCTACCAGGTAAGAAGTCCATCTTCCCTGAGACCACAATGCTATGAAGAAGCCCAACTTTGCCACGTTAAGAGGTCCCACTGAGAAGCATTAAGGTATTGGCGTGTGAACAAAGTCTTCTTGGATTGTCCAGCTCTGCCCAGCTGCCAAATGAATGTCGCCAAGAGGGTAACCCCAGCTGGGGGCAAGTGGAATGAAAGAAGCTTCTTGATGAGCCCATTCAACCCACAGAATCCTAAGGAATTATGCATTATTGATGCTTTAAGCCACTAAGTTTTGAAGTAGCTTGTCATAAAGCAATAAGTAATTAAACCCACACGTTTGCATTTATAAGTATTATTATTGGGATCCTAAATAACCCCCAAATCCCATGGGTTGAAGCCTTAATCTGTAGATAATGGAGTGTTGAGAGCCACAGCTGAAGGGGCCCCAGCAAACTTTCAGACTGCCAGCTGATGATTGGCTCACAACGGCCCCAGCAACATCTAGCTGATTGGCTCCTCTGTGGTGATGCTCATTGGAGATGCTCATTGAGCTGTTTCCCCGCCCTTTCAGACTGCCAGCTGATGATTGGCTCACAGCTGCCCCAGCAACATCTAGCTGATTGGCTCCTCTGCGGTGATGCTCATTGGGCTGTTTCCCTGCCCTTTCAGACCACGGAGCTGCTCATTGGGGGACTTTTTTGGCTCCGCCCATGCGACCCAGCCAATCAGCCTCAAGAGCAGGAGGATTGTGGGAGGAAGAGGCTGGTGGGTGTGGGAGAGGCTTGTGGGAAGCTGGTGGTGGCAGTTGGGCTCTGAGGGTTTTTTCCTGAGGAGCTGTTTTGTTTGGCGTGTGTGGTTCTAAAAATAAAGTTCGTTTCTTTTGACAAGTGGCTCCTGAATTGTGCCCAGCCAGACTGCGGCAATGGAGTTAATGTGAAGTAGTAGAAACTTCAGGATGAAGCCTAGTTAGAAGAACTAAGTCACAGGGGACATGCCCTTGAGGGCATATTGGTATTCCAACCCCGTTCCCTTTTTTTTTTTTTTGCTTTCTGGCAGCAATGAGGCAAGCAGTTTTCCTTTTCTATGTGCTCCTGCCATGATGCACTGCCTCACCACAGGCTCAAAAGCAAATGAGGCTCAGTGATCACGGACTGAAGCTTCTGAAATTGTGAGCTGAAATAAACATTTCCTCCTTTTAAGTTGTTTACCTCAGGATATTTTGTCACAGTGAGAAAGAGTGCTAGAACAACTCAATAGGAAAACAGGCCAAGAAAAGAAATAGATAGGTCACAGAGAAAGAAAGGCAAATGGTTCTTAAACGTCAAGAAATACTCAACATCAGTCTTAATAAAAGTAATTCAAATGAAACTGCCCTTAGACACCATTTATAATAAATTGGATTGGCAAAAATCCAAAGTTTGAAAATGAATAGTGGGTGGGGAGGTGAAAAAATAGATTTGGTTGTAGAGAATACAAGATTGTACAGTTCTGAGAGAGAGCAGTTGGAGATACACACACACACACATACACTAACACACATTTGGGATATATATATATATATATATACACACACACACACACACATACATACACACACATGTGTATATGTACTATGTATACATACATGTATATATAAAGCCCAAATGTATTTATCCTTTGACTCAGCAATCCTACCTCTGGGAACCTATTCAATGGCTAGATCTTCACAAGTATTAAATGACCTGTGAATGAGGTTACACACTAGAGCATTGTTTGTAATGGCACAATCTTGGAAACAAGCCAAGGGTCTGTCAATAGGGAGCTGATTAAATAAACATGAACCACAACTGTAAGAAAGAATGAGGATGCTCTGCAGGATCTATTAAGTCAAAAAGGAAGGTGTAGAATACTGTATATATTATGTTATCTTTCTGTAAGGAAGGAAAATAGAAATAAGTGTACTTGCATTCCCTAGTATTTGCATAAGGAAATTCAGAAAAACAGAAAACTAATAAAAATGGTCACCTATGGTGGCAGCAGAAGTAAAGATGGGGAGAAGGTGAAAGTTAGAATTCTCTGGGTATATTTTTATACCTATTTTATACCTCTGAATGTCATTTGACCTTTGAACCATGTAACCATACAAATATTAAAAACCAGTTTCAGATGATAAGGCGGGAGTGGAAGTGGGGAATGCCAGTTAATGTTAAGAATGCGGGGGCTGGGGCTGCAGCACAGCAGTAGAGCGCTTGCCTGGCATGTGTGAGGCTCTGGGTTTGGTCCTCAGCACCACATGTAAATAATAAATAAAATAAAAGTCCATTGGCAACTCAAAGAAAGAAAAAGAATACCAAAAATGTTCTAAAATTAGATGGTGGTGATGGATGAAAACTCTGAATATACTGGAAACCTCTGAACTGTATACTTCAAATGGGTGTATTTTATGATATGTGAAATCTATCTCAATAAAGCTACTATAAAGAAGATGTAGAGCGAAAGTGTCCCAAAACTTTTAGGAATGATAAAAGGAGATATACTTCCTAGGCAATAGACTAAAATGATAGTAAAATAAAAAACAAGAATGACTTGCTGCCCATAAATTAAACACATTTTAAAAACATCTAGAAAACTCAATCCAAAGAAATTGGCTCAAGGAGAAATAGAAAACCTGAATGAATGGTCTAGATATTAAAGGAATTAAATCAGGAGTTAAAAAAAAAAAACCTTTCACAAAGAAAACAATAGACTGAGGTAAATTTAAGAAAACTTTAGGGCTGGAGATATAGCTCAGTACTACCACTAAACACGTGCTTGGCATGCCCTAGGCCCTAGCTTCCATCCCCAATACCACAAGAAAACAAAAATAAAACAAAAAAGAAACATCTTGAAAATTGTTTCAGTCTTATATAAAAATTCTTCTGGAGAAAAAGAAAAAAACCTTTTCCACTCATTTTATAATACCAAAACAACCTAGACCCTAAAACTAGACAAGAAAATCAGGAAAAAATAAATGACAAGTCAATCTAGTCATGAACATGGCGGCAAACATCACCAAAGTAAAACATCGACAAACCAAATCCAGGCAATACATGTAAATACGGTTCATGTCAAGGTTGTTAAATACCAGAAACTCAAGGTAGATTTAACATTAGAAAAGTCTACTAGTGAATTCAGTGCATGCTGTGGTTTTAATATGGTTTGTTTTCACCAAAACCCCTGTTGAACTTTGATTCCCAATGGAACATTATTTAGAAGTGGTGGATCCTTTCAAAGGGCTTAGGTCATAGAGCAGAGCTCCAACTCATGAATACAGTGATGCCATCTTCCAGGGAGTGAATGAGTTTTCACTTTCATGGGCCTGGATTAATTATCATGAGAATGGGTTTTGAAAGTGATTTCTGCTCTTGACTTTCTCTTGCTTCTCTCTCACCATTTGGCCTCTTCCTCAAATGATTGCTTGTCCTTCTGATTTTCTGCCATGAGGCCCTCACCAGAAGCAGAGCTGAAGCTGGAGCTGTGTCCTTGGATTTATAGAACTGTGAGCCAACTCTTTTTCTTTATAAATAACCCAGTCTCAAAGTATTCTATCATAGTAAGAGAAAATGGACTAAGGCACTACATTAACAGGCAGAAAGAGAAAATGGCAGTTGATATTCTCACAAGATGCAGAAAAATAATTTGATAAAATTCAAAAGAATCTCATGATTAAAAAAAGCAACCAAACCTCTAGCAAATGAAGACAAAAAGAAGATGTATACTAATGATCTATTGAAGATATTATACTTGACAGTTAGATGCTAGATGTCGTCCTTAGCCAATTAGTAATAAAATCAGATGCTCAGTATGATTTTTCCATCCAATATTTTCCTGGCGGTTCCAGACAGTGCTGGCAAAGGAGGAAAAGAAATTCAGTGTACAAAGGTTAGAAAAAAAGGACACCCAACTGTAATTGTTGCTTAATGATGTGATTGTATAAATAGAGCATCCCCCCAAATTTATAGAGATAACTAGAATTAATAAGGAGGCTCAGAAAGTTGCTTGATATATGATCAATAAACAAAAACCAGTTGTTTCTTTGCTCTAAAAAAACAATGAAAAAAAATCAATTCACCAAAACAAAAAAATGTGGGGTGCCTAACAAGCTAGAAGATATTTTGCAACAGACTTCTAAAGGTCATAGTTTCAACGACCTTGGATCCAACTCAAACATGGTAATGGGAAGAGAGAAAAGTCAGAACCTGACGTGGGCATCTCAGACCTACCTCATGGTTTCTATCATGTTCCCCTCTATCAGCCTCCAGGATGGTCAGAATGTTTCAAGCTAAATAGTCGCCTTTTATCTGAGGGATATGTTCCAAGACTCTCCGGGGATGCCTGAAGTCATGAATAATTCTTGTTTTTGCCTACACATGCAGACCTATGCTAAGTATAATTTATAAATTAGGCACAGTAAAAGACCAACAAGAACAGTAATAAAATAGAACAATTATAACAACATTCTGTAATAAAAGTTATATGAATGTGGTCTCCATTGAAAGAGTCAAGACAAATATCAATATTTTCCGACCTTAGCTGACTATAGATAAATGCAACTGCAGAAAGCAAAACCAAGGATAAAGGGGTAGCTACAGTAGACGATGCTGTAGGAGTCTCCACAGCAGTGACCTAACAGCCTACCTTTCACTTTTTCTGAGGAGCAGCTGGCAGAACTGCCCCAGCCCAGGGCATGTGCAGTGTCACCGACCACACCTGGTTCCGCTCACCCAAAAGGCGAGAACATCAGCTGTACCTGCTGGGCGGGAGAGTGACAATGGGCATTAGCAGCTGGCTTGAGATGCTCCCACCTCACACTCTGCACACTTTTACAACAAATTTCCTTTTGTGAATCTGTAATACTATGGTCTGAATGTTGTGATCCTCCAAATTCACATGTTGAACCTTAATCACAATATGACCAGTGATAAGAAGTGGGAGCCTTTTGGGAGGTGACTAGAGGATGAGGGCAGAGCCCCATTGGTGAGTCTGCCCTTACTCTGCTCTTCACCCTCTGACCCTTTCTCCTGAAATTCTCTGTTCTCTGGTGATCTTCCTGGAGGAAGAAAAGAACAAAGACAGCATTTCCTTGGATAGCCTCTCTACCCTGAGAAGACCATCTCACTCCTGTGTTCCCATTCTCTAGCCCACCCTTTTCTCTGGGCCTGTGTGTGGTGGATCTTTTTAACCACCAGTTCTCTTCTTATGTTCCTGTCCCTGCTCTATGAGTCCCTGCTCTACAGGCAGTGGCAATTCATGGCAGCACAGTGTGGTCTGGCAGGGCTGTGTGCATCAGGGGCATAAGTGGGGGAGGCCCCAGAGAGGATGTGGTTGATTTTACTTAGCTGATGAGATGTGGGTAGCAGGAGACACACCATAAGTTTGGTCTTGCACCAAGGGCAGAGGATGGGTATCTTAGTCCATTTTTTTCTGTTGCTGTAACAAAATAGCCAAGCAGGGTAATTTATACAGAAAAAATGTTTAATTTAGGTCATGGTTCTGGAGACTGGGAAGACGCCAGCATTTGTTTGGCTTCTGGGCAAATGAGTATATGTGGAAGAGAGAGAAGAGGGTCAAACTCCTGTAGTACCTAGCTCATTTCTGGGAGAAAGGTGTTGTTCCACTTCCATGACCCAAACGGTTCCCATGAGGACTGCCTCCCAGCCCTACCATGTTGAAGAATTAAGCCCCAATGTGAGTTTTGTTGGGGACAAACCATATTTAAACAGTAGCAGTTGGGAAGTGGCAATCTGGCATAATAGCTCTGCTCTTGCAAAGCCATGGAGTGGGAGAAAGTTTGGGGCCCATACTTTAGACACTTTTCAAAGCCACGCTGGTCAGAAATGCATGGTTTTGTTCTCTACAAACTGAAGAGTGCTTACAGAACATTCCTATTCTTCCACGGATGGTCTTTTGGGAACCTGGCAGGGAATGGGGAGTCTTGAAAACTTCCTTCTGTGTGCGTAACTTGAAGGCCAAGATCCTGCAATGGGGAGGCCTGTAGACAGGGGTCCAGCAATAAGCCAGGAGTTTTCTTATTTTCACTAAGCCCTCAGATCCTATTTGGGGACCTTGGACCCCTGGGCGGAGGTGGTGCCTAAATGCCACTGTAGGCTTGGAGCTGAGCTGGAACAGGGATGGAGGCTGTGCTCACCCACATCCTGACCCACTGTGACTCAGTGCATTCCTGAACTATGTGCTGTGTAGATGCTAACTAGTCATCAACAGCGTTCCACATGGTCCAGAGCAAAAATGTGGTCTGTTTGTTATTGCAGCCTTAAATTTTAGGAGTGGGCGGTGGCCTTGAGTGGATGGTCGTGACATTCCAAGGGTAGAGAGAGGGATCATCCATCCCTCTGAGGGTTGGTGGATTAATGACAAACCTTAGGAATTTGAGTGTCCTTGCCCTTCAAATCAAGCCCCAAACATAGAATTTAGCATTTTCATTCTGATTGGAATTTGTGGCTTATTACTGCTACTGGTACCATCCCAGCGAGCGTGGCTTAAATGTCAAGATATATTTTTCAGGTGCATAAGACACCAAAGATCACAGCTGTCTAGAAGAGTGAATTTTAATTAGCAAAGGGATCCCATAAAAACCTCCTTGGTTCTGATGGAACAGCCCTGACATGCTTTGTTCGGCCTTGGGTGTTTGTTACACGATTTAGATGGCTGGCGATAGCGTCCCAAGGGCCTTGGGGACTGCATGAGTGGGAACTGGTTTTAACTTTCAAACCTTATCTGTTAAGTCACTCATGCCAAGTATCTCTGGGGAGAGAAAGAGGGCTACATAAAACGCTCTCTGAGTAGCTAATTGTGCAGTGTTTCTCCCGCAGCCTTTCATGTACCTTACCTCCTTTGTAGTTAATTTATAAGATCTAGGAAGAATTTTTTTTTTTTTGCCCCATAGAAAGAATAGGTGGGCTACTTGCATTTGGAAAGGTGCTCTCCTACCGGTTTTTCTGAGCTGAGTGGTGAGCCTTTGACAAGCTTAGTACATCCCAATGTGAAAGCGAACAGCCTGTGGCTCAGAGTGTACAGCATGACCCTCTGGTGCAGCATGACGAGGTAGGCAGTGGGTGCAGAGCCCAGCAGGAAGGTGTGTGGGAAGGCAGTGAATTGGGTATTAGCTGGATTGTAGAAGATGAGTAAGTATTTTCTAGGCAAAAGAGGGGACATTACTATTGACCCTACAGAAATAATAATAAAAAAAAAAAGATTATGAAGGAATACTTTGGGCAACTCTATGCCCCACAAATTAGATAACTTAGATTAAATGCACAAATTCCTAGAAGGAGACAAACTATTAAAACTGACTGAAGAAGAAATAGAAAAATCTGGATAGATGCACAGAATGTAAACACCAAAAGCATAGCAATCTACTTCCAAAAATCTAGGGAAAAAATCCCATTCTGTGCACATGAGCCTGTAAGTGCATGCATACATACATACAGCACTAAAGATGACAGAAAAAAAACAGGTAATTAGTACTTTTGTAAAAATAAAAAAGCTTCTGTTTTGCAAAGAACACTCTCAAAAAATAAAAAATATTTTAATGTCTGATAAGATGCTTATATCTAGAATATATAAACAACCCTCACAACTCAATGAGAAAAGATATAACCCAGTTAAAAAATGGGCAAACAATCAGAATAGAATTTTCTTCAAAGATCTGTAAGTGACCCAAGAAGCACATAAAAAGATGCTCGACCTCATTAGTCGCCATGAAAATAGAAATCAAAACCACAATGAGAAACTACTTCATGCCTAGTAGCATGGCTAAAATCAGAAAGTTGGATAGAAGTATTGGCAAGACTGGAGAAATTGAAACCCTCATACACTGCTGCTGGAAATGTAAAATGGTACAGGCATTTGGAAAGCAGTCTAGGAGTTCCTCAAAGTTAAAACGTGGACAAGAAACAACAAGTGCTGACAAAGCTTTAGAGAAAGGAGAACTCTGAAACACTGTTGTTGGGAAGGTAGGTTAGTATAAATATTATGGAAAACAGTATAGAAGTTACTCAGAAAGCTAAAATTAGAATTACTGCAGACCCAGCAGTATGTCCACATGAGTTTATTATTATTTATTATAGCCTATTATCCAAAGGAAATGAAATCAGCATATCAAAGAGATATCTATATGTCCATGTTTATCGGCTCATTATTCCCTATAACCATGATTTGGAGTCAATCTAAATATATATAGCAATTGATAAGTGCATAAAGAAAATGTGGGGAAAAAAGAAAATGTGGGGGAAAAAAAAAAGAAAATGTAGTATGTATTCACACTGGAATACTATTCAGCCATGAAAAAGAATGAAATCTTGTCATTTATAACAACATGGATAGACCTGGAGGACATTATGTGAAGTAAAATAAGCCAGACATAGAAAGACAATAACCATATATGTAGAATCTAAAAATGTTGACCACAGAGAAGTAGAGGATAGAAAAGTGGTTACCAGAGACTGGGAAGGGGAAGCGACAAGAGAGAATGACAAGAGGTTGGTCTATGGGTACAAAGTCGAAAATTGATGGGGAGAATAAGTTGCATCATTCTATTATATGGTAGGGTGACTAGTTAATAAAATATTCCAAAAATAGCTAAAGAGGGTTTTTTTTTGAAAAACTATATTTATTTTATATAATTTTTTAACAGTTATTCTGATTTTATTCCTAATAGGAGAGGTTTTTTTTTAATGTTCTCTCTATAAAGACATTATAAAGATTTGCCAGGTATGATGGCACACACCTGCAGTTCTACCTACTCAGGAGGTTGAAGCAGGAGGATTGCTTGAGCCCAGGGTTTCATGGCCAGTCTGGGCAACATAGTGAGACCCTATTTCAAAAAAGAAAAAGAAGTATTAAGTGATTTGTTCATTACAGAGTGTATATATATATGTGTGTCACATTATCATATTGTACTCCATAAATAAGTGGGCATCAAGACAAAATAATAAATAAACAGGGAGTCACTAGGCGGTGTAGGAGGGCATGCAGGGCAGGGGAACAGTGTGGTCAGGGGTGTGAAGAAGTGCAGTGTGTTTGGGAACCTGGAACTCTTGGTGTGACAAGTGCCAGCATGGAGGGGCGGAAGTGGCAAAGGATGGCAGCAGTGGGCTTGGATAGGGTCACAGGAGCTGAGGTGCCTGGGTTTTCTTTGAAGGCTACAGTGAGCTAGCGAAAGACCTGAACAGTGGCTGGCAAAGATCTGCCGGTCAGAAAGACCACTCGGGAACAAGAGCCTGAGGCTGAAGCCAGGGCTGGACTCAAGGCTTGCTGTGTTTGGATGTTGAGCATCCCACAAAGGTCCCTATGTACAGACCTGGCCCTCAGGGTGAAGGTGCTGGGAGGTGCTGTGCACTTTTAGGAGGTATGGGCTAGTGGGAGGTCCTTAGGTCAACGGGTCTTGCCCTCAAGGGGAATTGTGGGACACCAGCCCCTGGTCCCCCTCTGCCCCTTGCCTTATGATGTAACAATTGGCTTCAATACACACTCCTTGCCCTTGCTATCCAGTGCCCCCACCAAAGACTCAAAGCAATGGGACTACTTGGTCTTGGACTAGAATCTCTAGAACCATAGGCTGAACCACCCTTTTCTCTCTATAAATTAATTATTTTAGATATTTTTCGTTGTAGTAACATAAAGCTGACTAATATAAGGCTAAAATGGGAACAATGGGTGACAGGCTTGGGGAAAGAGGAGGTGGATTGGAGAGTGACCTAGAAGGCCTAATCAGTGAAGGTGGGATGCGGGGGGCAAGGCTGGTCCTCTGGAGGATCCTTAGGAATGAGGGAGGTCCTAAAATGAGAACTGCCTCTGTGCAGCTATTACTGCTGATTACCTATTAACGAATCCAACCAATACGGCCTGAGAGTCTGCTGTGGTCCAGCCCTGTGCCAGGTACCAGAGATGCAGACCCAGAGATGGACCCCATCACTGCCATTGGCAAGGCCTTGTGGCAGACTCCATCCTGAGCAGATGAAGAATGGGGTGGTGAGCTCTTGGGTGGCAGGAGGGATTGAGACAGGTTTCCTAGAGAGGAGGTTGAGCTGGTCCTTTTGCAGATTTCTTATTATTTTATTTGGAAAAATGATGGAAAAATTCAGAAGGAAATTTGGAAACAAGAGCTTTCAAACAGTCCTTACCACCTTTCCACGACTGATTTTCCTTTTCCTATTGCCTTTGAGAGCTCTCATTGGGGGTCTGGGCCCTGCTGCTGTGACTGTGGTCAAGCTATTTAACTTTTTGATGCTTCAGGACCCTCATATGCAAAATGGGCCTGCCTCAGGGTTAGAGTGAATACTAAATGAGATGACATTTAGCAATTGGCCTGGTGTAGAGTAGGGTCCGATAAACACCAGTTAGAGATCTCATTCTTGCCCATGCATACCGCTACTTTTTATATAGTGAGCTAGCGAAAAACCTTAAGTTCTTTTCTTTTTATATAGTGGGCCCTCCAAACCTGTAAGTTCTGCATCACAGGTTCAAGCAATCCCAGATCAAAAATATTCAGAAAAATATTATGTCTGTACTGAACATGCATAGACTTTCTTCCTTGACATTTCCTAAACAATATAACAACTATTTACATAGGACTTACATTATATTATGTATTATCAGGAATTCATAAGTCTGTAAGTAAAAGGGAGAATATGCATAAGTTCTATGCAAACATAACACCATTTTATATAAGGGATTTGAGCATCTGTGGGTTTTGGTACCCATGGATGGGGTCCTGCAGCCACTGAGGGATGACTATAGCTGAGAGGACGATGTAGGCCTCATTGTAAGGTTCCCCCCATCCCTTAATTGGATATTATTTGTGGCCTTTCCCCCATATTGCTACTTAGTTTTTACATCATTTTAAGGCTACATCTTGTTCTATTGTGCTAATGTTTCTATCTTTCATTTTTAAGGAAATCTTGTGTGGTGATCTGCCGTTTTCTCTAATTTTGCAAAGTTGCTGTAAACAAACATACAGTACAATCCTTATTTTAGTCAGGACTCTTTGGTGGCAAGTGATGGAGAGGACTTGAGGTAGCCGAGGGAATTTGGGGATTCATGGGTTCTTACACCTCCTGGGGAAAGGGCTGTGCTCAGTAGCCCTGTGTATATATTCGCGCCACTTTCATTGTACCCTTGCTAGAACTTGGTTAATTTCATGAATGTAAATGAGACCTCAAAATTGATTTAATTTTAATAGCAAAGGGTGAAAATGTCCATGGATTTGTTTAGTACTGGTTATTTCCTCCTATGGCAATCAACTGGGTTTACTCTTTAGCCACTGCCCCGAGGGGATGCTCCCAGACTGCTGGGGAATGAGACAGAGGCTCTGGCCTCCACATAGTTTTCCCATTTCTCAAGAATATCCAGAGCGCGTTTCCCACTGTGCAGCAAAGGCCAGAGTGTTCCGCTCTGCGCTATGAGGCAGACTGTGTTTCTGCAGGCTGCCTGAGAGGGGCTGAGAAAGTGATAAGTGAAAATCCATCACAACTTCTGGAACCAACTCAAAGGACACACTCTGAGGCTGGAGCACCAGCAGGACTAGGCAGAACTCAGCGAAGTCATCAAGAGAATAATTACATTTCAGTAAATGTAGTCTTTGCTGGGAAAGGTCTTTGGAGGAGAGCTTACAAAAACCTAAGAACTGTTTGAAAGGTATTTGTGCAGGGGGAGGAGAAGGAGGTAATTTGAGTTTTGCCTGAAACCAGTATCCTTCCTGACTTTCTGTGGTGGGGTGTCTGTGCAGTGGCAAACTCCCAATTGTTTATTTCCCTCATTGGGACACAGTCATGAGCAAAACATGGCAAGCACAAGTCAGTGTGTTGTGCCTTGGTTTGTGTATCATCTTATACATTAGTGTGTGTGTGTGTGTGTGTGTGTGTGTGTGTGTGTGTGTGTTAGACATAGGTTTGCTCTAATAAAGTTTTAGAATTTCAGAAATTTCTGAGTTTGCGTCTGAGTAGGGCCCAATAAACACCAGTTAGAGGTCTCATTCTTGCCCATGCAAATATTTTTAGATGTAGATGGACACAATGCCTTTATTTTATTTTGTTTATTTAATTTTTATGTAGTGCTGAGGATCGAACCCAATGCCTCACACGTGTGAGGCAGGCACTCTACCACTGAGTCACAACCTCAGCCCCTATTTGCTTCTATTTTTAAAAATCTTTGCACATAGAGGATGATTTATAAGATGAATAGAAAATTTCATCTGGTTAGTTACTGTTTTCCTCATTAAAATGTTGGAAGGATTTTTGTAAGGGTAACCTCATTTGGGTGATGGAACCCCTTTGCAAGAGGCATCAAGAGAGTGTGGTGGTAAAACCGAATTCTCTAACATGAAACTTCAGCTCTGGTCCTAGGTTATATGGTTTTTGCTTTTTTTCTAGAAATTTCTTAAATTATTTGATCCACCATTTGCATTATTCTGGTATCCCCTTGTTGTTGGGAGGGAGCTTATTCATTTGAAAGTAAGGCTTAGTTCTTCTCTTTTTTTCTTTCTCTCTCTTTTTTTTTTTTGTGGGAAGGGATCAGTGATTGAACCCAGTGCTGCTTAACAACTGAGCCACTGAATCACATTCCCAGCCCCCACCCACTTTTAAAAATTTATCTTGTAGTTGTAGATAAACAGCATGCTTTATTTTATTTTATTTTATTTTTTTTATGTGGTACTGAGGATCGAACCAAGTGCCTCACACATGCTAGGCAAGTGTTCTACTACTGAGTTACAGCCCCAGCCCCACATCCCTAGCCCTTTTTATTTTTTATTTTGAGACAGGCTCTCACTAAGTTGCTTAGGGCCTTGCTAGGTTGTTGAGGCTGGCTTTGAACTTGTGATTCTCTTGCCTCGGCCTCCTGAGCTGCTGGGATTGCAGGTGTATACTACCACACCTGGCCTTCTCTGCTATTTCTTATTGGTAGAATAGAATGTGATATAAATATGGTTCATCATTTAGAATTGAACATCTCTGTTTAAATCATTTAAGTTTAATAATTCGATCCATTGGGATTTTATTTGAGTGAAAGCAGTACAGCTGTGGTCTGGAATTAATTTTTTAACAGATCAACTTTCTAGTTGTCTCAATGCCTTTTATGGAATGATGCACATTTGCCTGCATTCAATGATCCTCCTCTGTCATGTCATGGCACCATAAAGGTTAATCATGGTTAATTGGGAGGAAGTGTTAGTCCAGCATTGTCATTTTTCCTTTTCAGAAATTTCCTGGATTTAACTTTATTTTCATTCTAATAGGTTTCTTTCTTTCTTTCTTTCTTTTTTTTTTCCTAGTTTGGGGATGGAAACCAGAGCCTCGTGCATGCTAGGCTGGTGCTCTATCACCGAGTTACCTTCCCATCTCTAGCTTGACTTTTAAATTTCTTTCTCTCAAAAAATGAGCAGAAACAAGATTGAACAAAATACTATCCATTCTTCCAAACACACATATGCACCAAAAACCAAAATCTCAAATTCAATCAAATTCTTTTAGGATTTTGGTCAGGATTGAATTAAGCTTGTAGTTAATATGGGCATGTGTGTGGCATTGATATCTGTATTAGTTTGTTAGGGCTGTTGTAACAAGTGCCCATAAACTGCACAATTTAAAACAATAGATATGTATTCTTCGACAGTTCTAGAGGCTAGCAGTCCAAAATCAAGGTGTTGACAGGCCATGTTTTTTTTTTTTTTTTTTTCCTCTGAAGGCACTAGGGAAGAATCTGTTTTTTGCCTTTCTCTTAACTTTGTTTTCCTGGCAATCACTGGGGATTTTTGACCTGTAGACACATCACTCCAACTTGTGCTTTTGTCAACAGATGGTGTTCTCCCTGTGTGTGTCTTTCTGTGTTTCTTTTCCTCTTCTGAGGAGGGCACCAGTCCTATTAGATTTAGAAACCACTCCAAACTAAGATGACATCATCTTAACTAATCACATCTGCAATGACCCTACTTCCAAATAAGGTCACAATGTAAACTTCAAGGAAGGACATGAATTTGATGGTGGTGGTGGGGACACTATCCAGCCAATTACTGCATCTTTAATGTTTATTTCAACGTTGTATATTTATCATATTACCTACTCCGTAGGTACCCAAATCCACACATGCTCAAGGTTCTTATATAAAATAGTATACTATTTGCATATAGCCTAAGCTTGTCTTTCGGGGCTGCTGTATCTTAAACCATCTCCAGATTCTTTATGATACTTAATACCATGTAAATGCTGTGTAAATAGTTGCTGTACTATATTGCTTAGTAGTAATGATAAGGAAAAAGACTGTACATGTCCAATACAAATGCAATTTTTTTTCAAATATTTTCTATTTGTAGTTGGTTGATCCAAGGATGCAGAATCTGTAGAACCTGCAGATAGGGAGGGCTGACTGTATTCAAGAACAAGGAATATCTATTTATTCAATTTTTTTCCTGTCATTTGGTAGAATTTCATACATTTTTTCCTTATAGCTCCCAGTTTATTTCTAGTTTTTTCTTTAAGAGTTTATTATTTTAATTTTTGTGTGTGTTGCTGATCATTGATCCAAGGGCCTCTCAAATACTAGGCAAATACTCTGCCACTGAGCTATACCCCCAACCTTATTTATATAGTTTTTAGATAGTTTGAGGTTCATAATAGTTCCTAGTTTCAAAATTTTGTTTTGTTTTGTTTTGTGAATGATATTTTTTTTGTGTGTCACACAATCCAGCTTGTTATTTCTATACCCTGTAACAAATTATAGGAAATCAATTTTACAATTCACTGAATTACTCTAACATTTTAATATCTTTTCAGTTAGTTCTCTCAAGTTTTTCAGGTTTATAATTAAACCATTAATTCTTTAATATTTAAACTTCTTTTTTTCTTCTCATGCCTAGGTGCATAGTCCTATCGTATTAGAACAATGCGGCATGATGGTCATGATGATGGCCATCCACCTTTGTCCTGACTTAATGGCTTTTGGTTTGGGGCTGCTGGAGCATGGGGTCAGGAATTCTGTAACTACCTGCCACATGTTAAGCTACCTGCATTGCAATTCAGGCCAGACTCTGGATAAAGTTGACCTTTTGATATCTTGAGCTTTTTGTATTATTTCTTATCTGAATGGAAACTGAGGTAGGGACAGGATAGTTTAGGTTTTCTGGGTTTCATGGGCTACTGTTAAGTTGAGATCTACTAGGTCCCTTGGAGTTATCCACATTCCCTTGGCAGTTATTCCATCCTGTACCTGTGGCTCTGATTTTGATATCAGACTTCACTTCTTCCCCACCGGAGTCCATGTGGTTCAGACTGACTCCAGTTACTTCACCAACTCCAAATTCTCCACATCTGGTGGGTCACTGTATTCCATTTCCTGGGAATGACAATTGGGTCAGGGGGCTACACGTTTCAAGTGGGGTTCAGGCAACCTAATGTTAAGACTCTTCTTAGGAGAAATTCTGCCTCATGGATTGGAGACAGGGAGGGAGTTGACCTGAAAACTGCTGAACAACCAATCATGTGGAGAACAATCAACCACAGGCTCAAGGCAGCCATAATGAGGCCAAGTTGTGACAGAAGCATATGTCCCTCTGGAGCCGGCCATGCCTACAACTAACTGCTTGAAATTTTCAGTTATCTGAGTCAATAAAAACCTTCTTCTTTTTGACAAGTCATTTCCAGTGAGATTTACCATTTTCAATTAGAGGATACTTGAGAAACATTCTCCCTATTACTCTCCCTCTTAAGTCAAACTCTGGAAGTGAGTTAGACCAGAGCTGCTGTGTTCACTTATATCTATAAACAGGGTGGTCACGGAGCATTTCATGTTTATTCATCCTGTGTTGAGCCCCTGCTATGAACTTGTGCTATGCAAAGCACTTGGGACACAGTGGGGTCAAAACAGGCAATGATCCCTACCCTCATAGAGCTCACATTTTAGTGGAAGAAGACAGGAAAGAAACCATAAACATGATTAATCAACAAGTTACCTAATGTGGTACAATATGATCAGTGCTAAGGAAGGAAGAGAAGAACAAAGTTAGGGGGCTGAGGAGGTAGGTTTTGGTATTAAAAAAGGGCCTCATTTTGTGGAATGTGATGGACATCATTATCCAAAGTACAGGTATGAAGACATGAATTGGTGTCAATATACTTTATATACAAACAGAGATATGAACAATTGTGTTGTATATGTGAAATAAGAATCGTGATGCATTCCACACAATTCATGTCTTTAAAAAATAAAAGCAATTAAAAAAAGGGGGAGCATCATTATGGAGGTAAGTTTTGGGCAAGTCCTTGAGGTGAGTGAGGGATTTGGTCAAGGAGAGTGCCCAGGAAAAGCTCCAGGCAGAGGGAAGAACTACAGCTCAGTCCCTGTTCTTGGAGAACTTGAGAATCATTGAAGTTGCCGATGTGGTTTAAATGAAGAGAGCCAGGGGGAGTGGGCAGGGGAGATGCCAGAGAGATGGAGGGGCAGGTCCTGAGGGCCCCCTGTGCTGCTGGAAGCACTTCAGCTTTTGTCAGGAGAGAAAGGGGGAGCCGTGACAGAACTGTTAAAAGTGGAGGGACATGATCTGACTTAGAGTGGAAGCAAGGGCAGAAGCAGTTGAAGGCGATTGTAGAAGTGATGGTTGGCGGGAAGACGTCAGAACGTGAATGCATTTTGAAAGTAGAGCCCTGAAAATTTGCTGATGGGTTGGATGGGGGTGGGTGGAGAAGAGGAGGAGTTGAGGCCCCTGGAAGGACGATATGGCCGTCCACTGAGAGGCAGAACTAGACGAGAGGAGCAGGTCTGGAGGAGGCAGAGCAGAAACTCCATTTTGGTCCTACTTCGTTTGAGCTGATGACAAGGCATTCAGGGTGAGGTGTCATAAGGCAGCTGGATTTATGATCTGGGTTGAAGGGTGAATTTGAAAAGTAGAGTTCTTTTGATGGCATTTAAATCCGTTGGGCAAGAGATCACCAAGGAAGTGAGTGTGGTTAGGGATAAGAGGAGGGCCAAGTGCTGAGCACTGGGCCTTCTGACAGGAGGAGTTGGGGGACAGGGGGAGGGTGTGGTCAAGACTGAGGGGGAGTGACCAAGAGGAAGGAGGCATCAATCAGGCCCCTGTTCCAGGTACCTTCCCTTCCCTTCTCTTCCAGCTTGAATTCTACAATTACTCCATACAGTCATATTTTTTACATGCACCCCCCCCCCTCTCATTTTGTTGTCCCCGCTAGTTAATAGTAGCCTCAGACTCCCTGGCACCCCAGCTAAAATAAAATTCAGGACCAAGTCACCTGGTCTCAAACTTGTGTCCGATATCTTTAAGTGGGCCCACGGAGCACCCAGCAATCGCCCGCCCTGCCCTGGTCCTCTCAGGCCTCTGCTCTCCCACATGCCATTGCAGCATCCCCTGCCCTTCTCAGGCCCTGGGGTCTTCCAGCTCCCTATCTAATCTGACCTCAGACCTTGCATTCTAGGTCTTTGAGAAAATCAGAAGGGACTCCATGGCTTCCACCCAGTAAGTCCCCTTCCTCAGATCTCCACCCACACCGTGAAAAGATGGGAGATGCAGGAGGGTGATGCCTGCAGATATCAGTGATGACGGGGCTGGGAGATCTAGGGAGCAGGTGAGAATGCAGGCCAGGAGCAGGAAGGAGCTCCATGGGACCTTGGGATATAAGAATCAGACAGTAGTAAGGTTGGGAGGACCAGGGGAGCCAGGAGCCAAAAGCCTTGCCAAGGGAACGGGGAGATGCCGATGAGGGGAGTGTGACAGCACTGATGAGTCAAAATGTCAAGCTCAAGGGTTTTCAGAGAGGTGGGAGGGAGGGCTGAAGCCAGCAATGACAGAGGAGGGTTTGGGTGGTCGGCCGGAGGGGAGCACATGGAGGAGGTCCTCGGATAGATGAGCTCCAAAGTGGATAGGGGGCAGGAGGTCCATCCCCTGAGATAAGGAGGAGGCGGTGGAGATGGAGTAGTAGGTGAGTTACTGACGATATTCAGGAACTGGAACTAGTAGGACTGAGTGATGGGCATGAAATCTGAGAGGAGGCTCAGGTAGGGTCCAGGACCACCCTAGGCCGGCGCTATGTCAGAGTCATTGGAAGATTAGGGATGGAGCAGGGAACAACCTTTTCTGGGGCCAGGCTTGAGTATGGCAGGTTGTGTGTGGCGTTGTGGTGACTTGGAGATGTCCCAGAAATGGCGGTCCCTTGAGTTAGGCCGTGGTTGGTCCTTTCTTTGGCTCTTTGGCTGCTGGCTTGGTTTGGTCAGCACCTACTTCTCTGCTGGGGCTGGGCAGGCAATGGTGGCCCCTCGCCTATCCCAGCTCCCAGTGCCTTCCTTTCTTCCCTGTCTACTTCCCCCCTGTGGTTCCTAAAAGACCTCTAGGGGCTCCCTCTGCTCCCTTTCCCGTCAGCAGGTACCCAGTGAAGTTTGTGCTCCACTGCATGTTTGTGTTCTCATTTCTCCCAAGGATTTATTTGCCCTCATTTGCATAAGAAATACCATGCTCCCCATGCTAATGAGCAGGTCCATCTGGCAGGTGCAGGCCTCCTCTCCTGGGCTCTGCTTAGTTGAGAGTGGTGCAGACCAGCAGCCGGTATAATCAGGCTGTTCCTTTCCAGGATTGAAGAGGGAATGTCCCAAGCAGGCTCTTGACACACTCGTTGGACCAGGGATCTCTTCAGCAGGCCAGAGCTGGCTCCCTGAGCTGCAGGCCGTCGTGTCTGCTTGCCCATCTGTGTAGGCCGTCTGGGCCAGCTCTGCTTCTCCAAGAGTGTCCTTGGCTGGGCCAGGGCTGGGCCACCACCAAGAAGGCATTTCTTAGGAACATTGTGAAGTTAAACAGGGGCGGACCGCATGGCCACCGAGTTGACATTGTCCCAGGCTAGAAAGGCTTGAATCCTGTAATGTGGTGACACGGAAGTTGTGCTCTGGAGAATCAGCTCAGAGCAGGGCTTGGCTGGGCTGTTAGAGGTAACACCTCAGAAAATGTACCTTAAGGCCTCATGGTCACTTGGATGACCCTTGTATTAACCTCTTGGGAACCAATTGCTGTAAGCCTCTGCTCCTCTGGGACAAGCAGGCCTGTGCTGGCCTTGGAAGACAGAAGTGAGGGGCTCTAGCCATAGGACCCCAGGCGCCACAGCATGGTGAGGTGATTGCCAGAAGAGAGCCTGGTCAGAAAACCCAACTGCATCTGACTTGAGCGGGACGTGCTCATTTGAGCCTTGGGCCCGCGATCTCCAGGTCTTCCGCTCTCTATGTGGAGAACCAAGTCTGTCCTCTGCCCCAGGCTGCCTTCAGGCTCGGCTCAGTTGCCTTCCATCTTAGCGTCACTCCTCCCTACCACGACTAGCCCAAAGTTCCTGGGTGTTAGATGAACACTCCTAACCTCAGTTAGCCTCATTTCTAGTAATGGGATAAACATCCAGGATGATCGATGAGTAGTGCTGTGGTTGAAATATAGTCTGTCCCCAAGGGTTCATGTGTTGAAAGCTTGGTCTTCAGTGTGGCTGTGTTAAGGGGTGGTGGGACCTTGAAGGTGGGAGGTGTTTGAGGAAGGTGATTAGACCATTGAAGGAGCGGGTCTGGGAAGGGATCAGTATTTTTCTCATGGGACCCCACTTAGTTCCTGTGTGAGAAGATGGTTATAAAAGACCAAGACTAGCTCCTCCCTGCTCTCTGCCTTGCTGCCTTGCCATTCAAACTCTCCCTCATAAACGCACTACCACCATGATGCTGTCACCATGATGGAACACAAGAAAGGGGGTTCACCGGAGCCGGTGCCTTGCTATTTGTACTTTCTGTCTCCAAAACTGTGTACTAAATAAGACTCTTTTCCTTATACATTATCCAGCTACAGGTATTTTGTTATAGCAATGGAAAATGGACCAATACAGGCAGTTTGCAGGAAGGAAGGGGTGATGGAGTGCTCTAAGCATCCCAGGAGGGTGGAGGGAAGCTTGAAGGAGGGAGGTGGCAAGTGCAAAAGTGGCCCGAGAAAGTGGCAGATGGAGTACTCTGGAGTACATTTTCCTTTCTTTTTACTTTGCTACAGGAAAACTCGGGAGAAATAGTAAGTCAAAGGGAAGGTTTGCTAAGTTCTAGGCTGGAAGCTGGAGGACTGTGTTTCTGGAGACAGACTGAAGGCAGCAAGGATGTGCCAAGATGCCTTGAGGCCAGAACAAAAGAGACTGTGCTCAGAGCCCTGGGGCTGGCGTTTAGGAGTAAGGAAGAAGATTTTGAAACTGGAAGGAGGGTGAGGGGTTAAGTGGTGATTGATGAGACAGTTCCTTTTAGGGTTATTCCAAACTAAATTCTATATTTGTATTTTAAAAATATGAGTAATATATATATATATATATATATATATATATATATATATAAATGGGTTTAAAGAGCATTTAAATACATTGATCTTAAGTAAACAGCTCAGTGAATCTTGCAAATGTCGAGAGATGCTTATTAGCACTCTGTAAAGATCCTCTATTAATAATTTTTTATATTCTGTATTTTATGATGCTTTGACATCACATGATGCTTTGCTGTCCAGGGAGATTGCCTCTCCCAGGGCTAGCTCAGTCCTAGAGCTAGGAAACAACTCACCTGCAGATGCCTTTTGTATACAATGAAACCAGTCCTGAACCACCTCCTTTATCTGATTCTCACACCAAGGGAATATTCTCACTTCCCTAAATCACTCCAGGGTCAGGAACTGGACAACTGGGGTCCACCTCTAACCCCCAGAGCCTGCCAACATTATTCAAATTAGCCGATCCTAAATTCCTTCCCCTTGCCTGCCCTGACTCACCCCTTCCTGCCCTTGAAAACCACAATAAATGCCATGGCCCAAGCCTTCCCTTCATTTTTCCTGCCTCCTGACCAAGGCTGGTACTTCCTCAGATGACCCTGTGTTGCTGTGGTGTTGGGAACTGTAACCAAAAACTCTTCCTTCAGAGGCGATATTTCCCTGTTATCTTACCACACCTGATTATAACAAAACCGTGGGGACATTTCGAGACAGCTGCACTACATTTCTTCCTACTCTGTATACTCCTCCACCACAAGAGGTAACCAATGTTCTGATTTCCATCACAAAGAGTTATGACTATTATTCTTGTCCTTTATGTAACATTCAGTATGTTCCCTTTTGTATCTGGCTTCTTTCACTCAGTATAATGAAATTCAGCCATGTTTTGAGACTATTGGGCTTGTGTGTGTGTGTGTGTGTGTGTGTGTGTGCGTGTGTGTAGCGTTCTACTGTATGAATGAGCTGCAGTTTATTTACTCATTTATTAATTGATGGGTATTTGGATTTTTGACCATTAAGAATAAAGTTGTTATGAACATTCTTGAAAGTGTCTTTTAGTGGATATTTGCACTTATTTCTCCTGGGCATAGAAAACAAGAGAAATATCCAGGTGAAAGGGCATGCATGTGATAGGAAAAAGAGATATTTTGAAACAGTTTTGCATAGTAGTACCAATTTATGTGCCCCAAAGCAATGCATAAGGCTTCATATGACTATATCAACATGTGGTATGGCTAATCTTTTTAGACATTCTGCCAGAATATAGAAATATGTTGGTATTTTATTTTATTTTATTTTATTTTTTTTGTGATGCTGGGTATTGAACTCAGGGCATCACACGTGCTAGGTAAGTGCTTTTACCACTGAGCCACATCCCCAGACCTATTGATATGTTTTAATTTGCACTACCCTAATGAATAGTGAAGTTGAACATTGTTCCTATATGTGTTGGCCACTTGGAGATCTTCTTTTGGAAAGACCTTTTCAAGGTTTTTAATCATTTAAGAAATATATTATCAATTTATTTTCAAAAAACTTTTTAGTTGTAATTAGACACAGTACCTTTATTTTATTTGTTTTTATGTGGTGCTGACGATCGAACCCAGTGCCTCTCACGTGCTAGGTGAGTGATCTACCACTGAGCCCCAGCACCAGCCCTTATCAATCTATTTTATATTGTATCAGTAAAGTCTATAGCCAATGTTGTGCATAAAGAATTGGACAGGTAAAAGTGCTTGCATGCTGAAATGTGGTAAGTTAGCCTTGGGTGGCCTATGCCGTGGGAAAGTTAGATCTGGAGCCCAAGCACCTCTTCCAGTGTGAGCTTGTCCTGATCTCATTGCTCAACTGATTTCTCCCTCTCTGGCCTTATTTCTCATAGAGTTTTATTGCATGATCATCAGATTCTTTTGAAGTAAATTCCAAGTATCTCATAAGTGACAAGTGTGTGATTCTTGTATTTCTGTCTCTTGAGTCCTCTGGTAGCACTTTTTCATCTCCATCTATTTAGCAAATATTTAACGAGCGCTTACCAGGTGTCAAATCACTGTCCTAGGTGTTGGGCTACCTCCCACCAGAGGCTTCATTCTAGTAGTGATGACAGTAGGGGAATGACAGTAAATAAGCAGAAACAGAAATCTTGTAATTTCAAGAAATGGTATATGTACAAAGCTCAAAAAAAAAAATGCCAGTCTGAATGTAAAAGGGTGATTACTGAGGTTGGGAAGGGTATGTGTCAGGGAGGGTGAATGAGGGAAGATTGGATTTCATCAATGCATGCTGTAAGCATGTATGGAAATATCATATTAGTATAAAAATAAATTATGAAGAATTAATATGTGTTAGTAAAAAGATAAAAAAGAAATGATATATACAAAGAAAGAAGAAAATAAACAGGTTGAAGTTATACTTGTGTGTGTGTGTGTGCACATACACGTGGTTATCGTAGGAAAGATTGTACAGGGCTCTCTGAGAAGGTGTTTTTTTTACATAGACACCTGAAAGCTACAGGGATTGAAGCCCTCTGTGGGAAGAACAATCCAGACAGAACAGAACAGCATGCACAAAGGCCCTGCAGCGGAAATGTACTTGCTTATGGAGCAAAAGACATCCAGAGAGTTTGGAGAAGTGGAAATGAAGGGGGAGAGCATGAGGGGTTTGATCATATGGTTCTGGGATAGTTATTTATCCATTTAATTCTCAGCTTCCTCATGTAAAGTAGGGAATAATAATAATTCCTGCCTTGTAAAGTTGCCAAGTATATTACATGAAGCAGCTGTACACAGATCTCTTGGCATCTTCGGAAAAGGGAAGATGTGATTAACAGGCCTTTCTTTCTCTACCTGGGCATTTTGTGGGTTCATTAGATGAGTTTGTATTGTAATTATTTATGTATTTGGCTCTTCTAGACCAGAGATTGCAAACTGGCATCCACAGCCTGAATTCAGTCTGTTGATATTTAGATTAACAGCAACAGATTTTTTTCTTTTAAAAAGAGAATTAGTTGCCAACTTTTAAAATATGGGATGTTTCATAGGAAAATTTGGGTTTTGGGCTTCTCTTAATAAATTTTAAGACATAACCACGCTTGGTCTGAAAGTCTGAGTGCCTATTGAGTGGCTGGAGAGAAATGGTGGCTGCCCAGATGTTGGAGAAGTCCTGTGTTCTTCATTCTGCAGGGCTCCCACCTTGCCTCTCCTCTCATTTCTCTTGCTTCTGGATCACTGAAGGTATCTATACTTTTGAACATACTAAGCACCATGGATTCTTTGAGAGTGAACACCCATTTTGTTCTCTTGGCCTTTGTATTCCTGGAAAAGCTTTACCTAACATTCACAGGGCCTGGGGCAGAGGTCCAAACCAAGGCCCAAATACCAAATATGAAAATCTGTTCTGAGACCTCTCCCGAAGGTCTGTGAAATAAAAATATTTTCATATTAATAATAAAAATTATTTCCCTTTTTCTTGGGGTTGACCTTTTCCTTGCTACTAGAACAAATTAGTTGTGGATAAAACTGCTGGTGCCCTAATGCAAATCATGACATTGGCTCCCAATTGTACCCGCCTACTCTACCATCACAGTTTTCAAAAAGTCACTTAGGAACGTCCTTGACAAAGCAGTAACAATTATCAATTTTTATTAAATTTTGCTGCAAGAGCACAGGTCATTTTAGTGTATCATGTCCTGAAGTGGGAAATGGCCATAATACACTGAGCTGCCTTCTGAAACTCTGTAGTTGTCTTGAAGAAAAACATTTGTGCAATCATTTGAGTTGCAAACCAAACTAGCCACTTTTTTTTTTTCATGGTATCTAATTTTTTTTATTTGCTTGAAAGATTAACTGATAATCCCACCATGTTTATTCAGACTCAAGTCACTCCGAAAACATTCCACTGAAATCAAATAAAGTAAACCTATCACTTTAAGGAAAACAACTCACAGTATTTGGTTCTAATGATAAAATTTTAGATCTCAAGTGAAAATTAGACTTGAAAATCATGTCCCAGTCACTGTGAGCTTGACAACTTCTCAGGACTCAAAGACTTTCTGATGACATGAATGATGATTTAATGAATGTGATTTTTTAAAATATTGTTTAAAGAAATGTGTCAACATTTGGAAGATCTACATGACTCAGTGAACCAATGTCTTCCAAACAACAAAAGCACCATGTGTCTGTTGGGAAGCACAGTCCTCCTCTGTGGCTCTCTCACACTCCTATGGGTCTTGTTAAGTGTGTCAAGAATGCAAGACCTGGACATGCTGTTATGGTTTGGATATGGCTTTAGTGCGTCCCCCAAGGTTCATGCATTGAAACTTGTTTCTCAGTGTGACAATGTTAAGAGGTGGTGAGACCTTTAAGATGTGGAGCCAAGTAAAAGGTCGTTAGGTCTGGGGACATCATTGCTCTTGGAAGGGAATAAGATAGTTCTTTTTAAAAAAATATTTATTTAGTTGTAGATGAACACACAGTATCTTTATTTATTTTTATGTGGTGCTGAAGATTGAACTCAGCGCCTCATACATGCAAGGCAAGCACTTTACACTGAGCTACCCCTTCATCCCCTATAAGATAGTTCTTGTGGGATGCTGAGTTAGTTCTCACAAGATGACTGTTGTAAGAAGAGAAATTATGGCCCCACCCTTCACTTAGGCTTCCTGTCTTTCCATGTGATCTCTCTTTCTTGAACACCATTGTGATATGATCCACAATGATCACAAGAGCTGAGCTAATGTGGTTGCCCTGCCCTTTAACCTGGGAGCTGCTGAATGAATCTGAGTATAAAGTATGCATGCAATCTTAGGTATTTTGTAACAAAAAAAATCACAGTAACAAAGATGAACTAATGCACACTCTTTTTATCTAAGAATTATTTGTAGAGAGTAACCATGACGGATGAGGTATGGTCTCTCTCTGGGACAAAGAGCACATATGCTTACTATGTGCTACAAAAGAGATGGATGCTCAAACTCTGGTTGTGTAGTATCTATATGGGACTGTCTACATCACTTTTGTAGGGCATGGGAGGTAAAGGGAATGGATTTTAAACAGGCTAATATTCACATTGATTGCTATGCAAGCATGTTTTGAGTAATAAAGTCTTTTTGTCTCTGATACAGGGATATTGTTTACCTTTTACCAGTATTCATTCAAGTAACAAGTTAATTTACTTATAAGTAGTATTACATCAAACTCTAGTCCTGATGGTTACACGCATGGGCAAAAGATCGATTTGAAATATGCAGGGGCAAAAGATCGATTTGAAATACAAGAAAGATATATGAATTTTAATAAAGCAGAGTACAAATTTCATATTGCAACCTTCAGAACTGGTTATCAGGAAAAGGGGAAAGAAACCTGCATCAGCACCTACAGAGAACCAATGCCTCCTTGATTTTGTACCATTGGAGTCTCACTCTTCTCACTCTGGTTCCAGCAACTAATCTTTAGGAAACTGCTTTTTGTTGAGTTTTGGTATAGTATCAAGAGTATTCATAATTATCTGAAAAAGCTATTAAAATACTCCTCCCTTTTCTAATTGTATCTCTTGCACGAGTCCAGAATTTCTTCTTAATGCTTTAACCAAACAACACATCACAATAGAATAAAGGCAGAAATAGCACTGAGAATTCAGCTGTCTTCTCTTAATCTAGGCATTAAAGAGATTTGCAAAATTGTCAAACAATGTCACTCTTTTCACTACAGTTTTTTTTTAAAATAGAGTTAGTTTTATAAAATTAGAAATGTGTTTCTTATATAAGCATGCAAAAGTCTTACTATTATTTAAAAAATTACATAATGAATAAATATTTTAAAATCGTCTCAGTTTTAAGTGAAGTATGGTGAACATTGACAGATGTAACCCACACAAATAAAAACTCTGTGGGTTTCTCAATAATTTTTAAGAGTGCAAACAAGGTCCTGAGACCAAAAAGTTTGAGAACTGCTGGACTAAATATGTAACATTTTTAAATTAAGCTAACAAATTGGTAAATAAAATGTTTCTAACTCCAATCTTGAAAAACATTTCATTACAATGGCCTTATTCAAATTTCAAATTCTCAGATTCTTCTGAAGGCTATGCTGGACCATGATGGAGAGGGGAGGCCTCTGGGCAGCAGCTTATCATCACCTTCCTCTGTCACCCAGTGCCCTAGGCACTCTTGCAAACAGCTGCTTCTTGACCACCCCTCAGACTTTCTGGTGGTGTGGTCCACCCTCTGGGATTGATTCATGCAAAAGACATGACCTGGTCCTGAAAATGAACTTGGGGCTGTTTAGGCAGGGAATTGAGGGTCTGGGGTATCCAGAGCATTATTCATGGGATGTGTGAGTTGGCTCCAGGTGCGCACTTCCCCTTGACCCTGTGGATACCTCATCTCATGGAGAAAGATGTGTTATAGGAAGTCATGAGAAGAAAGTAGAGGGCACTGTTCCCCTGGGAAAGGTGGATTTTAAGTATCCCCCAAAGGCCTATGTGTTGAAAGCTTGGCTCTCAGGGTGGCACTACTGGGTATGGTAGAACCTTTGGGAATTAGGACTTAGTGGGAGGTCTTTAGGTAAATGGGGTTTGCCTCAAAAAGAGATGGAGGGACTCTGGTCCCTTCCTCTTCCCCTTTTGCTTCTTGGTCATGAGGTGAGCAATCTTGCTCTGTGACATGCTGCCACCATGACATGTTGCCTTGCTACAGTTTCAAAACCAATGAGGCCAATTAATCATGACTGGAAGCTTCAGAAGTGGGAGCCAAAGCAAGTCTTTTTCTCTTTATAGGTTTATTATCTCAGGTATTTCATTATAGTAATGTAATACTAATTAAAACAGGTAGGTACTGCTCTGTAGCAACCATCATAGTATTAATACACTCTTGAGGCTTCTGGTTGTGGCCCTCTGTGACTCTGGGCTGGTCACTCCTCTTATAGTCTCCATGCTCTTGAATGTTGGGTGAGAAGAACTGATAGGAGTGTTTGTAAGAACTGCCTTGGAGCTCACATTTCCAAATTGCTGTTGAGACCCTCACAACCTTTCCATGGTGTAGATTTAGCTGGATGGTTAGAGGGAAAGGGAATTTTCTTTTTTGAAAAATTAACAGAAACATTTATGAAAATTTATTTCTTAAATTATGCTGCTATCTATTCAGCACAGGAGCCAAGGGAGATAGGCTATTATTAAATAGGAAAATAAACTATTTCTCTTCGGCTTAAGCATCTTTCATATTCCTCAAAGACTTTACATATATATATATATGTTATATAATATATACTTAATCAGTTCCATTTCAAATACATTTTAAAAGGTATAAGCAATAGCAGTTTTCAGAAAATAATTCTAAGTGTAACTTTTTTGGTAGCCATTATCAAATCCCTCCCACTGATTTTGCCAGATTTTCATAAGAGTGTTACATGGGGTGTGTAGGATCTGAGGGCAATAACCCTGTCAGTGCTGTCTGGCAGATTCTGTTACAGTTAAGAAATATTTCTGAAGACTGTTATGTAGAATTCACTAAAAGTAGAAAAAAAGAAAGTGAAATGCACAAATATGTCTTCAAAAAGCCTGCTTTTTTCCTAAGAGAATCTGTCCAACCATCATCCATCCATCCATCTATCCATCCATCCATCCATCCATCCATCTATCCTTCCATCCTCCCATATCATTTATCCAACTGTCTATCTGTTCATCTTTTAATTCTATGTTTCCATCCATCAACTTGTTTATTCAGTGATATTTGGATGTTGGCCCCAAGAGGAGCTAAACCTAACATAGGTGTCTACAAAGGTAGCAGTTTGATTAGAATTGCATGGAGTGGGGAATTGTTTGTCCCCTGGCATCTCTCACTGAATTTTGTGAAGGAGATCATTGTGTTGTAATACAGTTGAGGAAAGGGGACCTGCTCCCTTTGCCAGAGGAGCAATGCGGGTTGTTATTTCACCAGGAAAAGTATCAGTCATGTGACTGAGAGCAATATTAATTTCTCGTATAGACCTGATAATGAGAGAATGAGTCATCACTGTTTAATAAGATTTGACTCTGGGTACTTTTGAAGTGAAAAATTTGCATCCGAGTGAGGAGGACACCGTGACTCCCACTCTTTCCTCCATCAAAAGTACTATCCCAGTCCCCAGAATCAGGTTATTACTTCTCTGGTTTCCCTCAGGCTGGGAATGCCCAAGGAAGCTGAGCTTGGGTCCTATGCCACTTACAGTGGGGGCGGGGGGACGACAAGGGAGTGGGAGGGTCAGCCGTAAGAGAATGCATTGCACAGATGGGACAAGGCTGGAGACATAAGCCCTCTCTCAGGGCTAGGGAAGTGAGTCCCACCCAGAGCAGAATCTCCATGAACAGTAGACCTTGGGGGAAAGAAAGCTGGTCAGAGACTAGCCCAGGTTCACTTCATGGGCAGGGGACTTTTAGTACTGCCAAGCAGCCAGTCCACCATCTGGGATCTGCTGCCTTCCCTCTGATCCCCAGCCAGCCTCTAGGTCCTCTGCTCCCTCCCAGCTGTCATCAAGCTGGTGCAGCTTGTTCTACATGTTGGGATGGAGTTCTGCACCAGCTGTCATTGCCCTACCTAGGTCACAACGAGAGGCCGGGCTCTCTTCTCACGAGACCACTCCATGCAGCCAGGTAGCAGCCGCGACTTGCTGCTCCTCTCCCTGCAGGTGGGGTTCACGTCAGAGGCAGGTGTGTTCATCCCTGCAGCACGACGCACCAACTTGGGAGGGAGGGGAAATCAATAGGTGGCAGAGTGCTGGCTGCAGTTCTCCTCGACTGGGGGCTCATGCTGGCTGTCTCTTGCTGCTTAGTATTTACCAAGTAAAAGTCATTGCCCTGGAGATGCCTGATTTATTGACTCTGGGAGATGAAGGCTGTCTGGTCTGAGGATCTACACAGAAAGCCTCTTGTGCTTCTGAGCAGAGTCTCAGGAAGAAGGAGTCTGTGTGGACCCAGAGATTGGCACAGGAGGTCCCGGTGCCACTCTGGCTTGGAGTGCGCTGGCCTGGGAGCAGGGAGGCAGGGAGGCTCAGCATTTGCACTTTGAGCGATTCGGCTGGAGTGTGGAGGGCTGATGCTTTGAGCAGTTTGTACTGGGTGGCTGGTCCTGGCTGCAGGGAGCTGCCTTCTTCCAATGGCCTTTTCATCCTGGGCCAACCCTTCCTTATTCCCTTCCCCTGTCTCTGGTGTCAGGCTCAGTCTTAGCTCCTGGGGAAGAGGACATGGGAAGTCCTGGATTCTATAACTTGGAGTCTCTGCAATCAGTACTGATTTAGACCTGGCTGTTTGGGGTCCTGCTGTGGGTCCCCTGGTTCCTCCACAGTTTGATGTGCCTTCCTCAAAAAGTTTCCAAGTTCCTCTCTAGGACCTGGGGCCAGCCAGGGCTTGCAGAGGTGCCCAGGAAGTTCTGTGCAGGGCTGAACAGGGCCCTGGCAGTCCCTGTTTCTTTCCATTGTGCCCTAACCATCATTGTAGCCTTGTGTGAGATGGACCATGTGCCTCAAGGGACTCTGGGACTCAAGCTAATGATTGTTTTGAGGACCCTGCGGCTGGGAACTGGGTTCCAAAAAGGTGGGCTAGGGAACAGATGGCCCTAATGGCCGGTATGGTTTTCCTTTTGTGGGATTATGCAAAGTTGAGCTGCCAGGATGGTGCAGACATACTGATTTTGGGAAACCCAAATAGTTTACATAAATAGAGGCCACACAAAACTACCTGCCCACGATCCACACGCTCAAGGGAGAACTTAGTTTAAGCTATGCTTAATCTGTTTACTTGGTACCAGGAAATGCCTGCCCACCCCAGCCTCCCGCCTCCTGATAAACACACACCCTGTTTTCCAGCACAACTCCTGGGTGGGGTGCACAATTGTCTGTTTGAATCCAAAGTGATTCCTCCTGCTCCAATTTATTGTTTGCTGCCATCACCCTGTTTTTTTTTTTTTTTTTTTTTTTAATACCCAAGATTGAACCCAGGCATGCTCTACCACTGAGCTACATCCCAGCCCTTTTATTTATTTTCATTCTTTATTTTTTTTGGAACCAAGGATTGAACTCAGGAGCACGTAACCACTAAACCACATCCCCAGGGAGGGTCTCCCTAAGTTTCCCAGGCTGGCCTCAGATTTGCAATCCTCCTACCACAGCCTCCTGAGTTTCTGGCATTACAGGGTGCACCACTGCGCCTGGCTCATCACCCTAATATTGATCAGCCACCTGGCAACCATGTGGGGATCTCCTCCAGTGCCAGGATGGCTGTGAAGAGGGATCCCAGGAGGTCCCAGGTGGGCTTCATTCCTTCTCAGGTCTAGCCCTTATGCCCCGTCCCCTAGCTGCCCTCTGCTCCTCCCTTCCCTATGATCCTCAACCCCTCTTGTGTGGTTGGCACCGCGGGGCTGGATAAACGACCCACAGCTCCATTTCCCCAAGTCCCATGTTGTCTACCATGTGCCCCCCTGGCCTGGGCTGCTTCCCCGGAGCAGCTGCTGGGTTTGGCTGTTGCCTGTGCCCGTGGCCAGCCCTGACCCAGACAGCGGGTGTCTGTGAGGATTTGGTTCTATGCATTCTGGGGCCGCCAAGCGAAGGCCTGGGAGACTTGGAGGCTTCATATCGGTGACAGATGCTTTCTCCCAGACAGCAGATAAAGGTCACTCCTAAATTCCAGAATAAAAACATCCACTTATCTGGAAAACGTCAAAAAGAAGAACGGCTGCCCTTTGCAGGGCTGAGCCCTGCAGGGTGCGACAGAGCCAAGGAGGGCAAGATGCCTGACGTTAGGGTTTCAGGGGTCCACTCACATGCTTCCCGAAGGAGAGGACGCCGTGATCCCCACCCTCAGGTCTATCTTGAGGTCCAAGACTGCTTGGGCCTGGGCTGGGGTCTAGGTTTTGGGGCGGAAGCGACCCTGGCCTTGGCTCTCTGGCAGCCTGTCGTGGGAGACGCAGTGCAAACGCCAGATCTGGCTACAAGTCTTGCTCTGCTTGGCATCACCCTGGTGACGAATTGCCACCTTCACATCAAAGCCTAGAAGCCCTGAGTCTTTGAAGAGGGCTGCTCTGGGCTGATATACCTTTTGGCCCATCATTTGGAGCTGGGGAAGGGCCCCTTGGAAGGCCCCCACTCAGCCTGCCTCCCTCCTCTTGTCTTGCTGAACCCCGGTGAGCTTTGGACTTGAGTGCTCTATACCCAGCTATGAGCCCTCCTCCAGGCCACGGGGCTTTAGATAGGTGTTATGGCTTAAATATGGTTTGAATGTGCTGGAAGCTTGGTTCCCCAGCTCTCTGTGTGGTGATGTTAGGAGGTGGTGCAACTTTTAAGAGGTGGACCTAGTAGAGGAGATTAAATCTTAGAGAGGGATTAATGATTTTCTCTTGGGAATGTGCATTCTCTTGAGAGTTTGTTATAAATAAGTCTGGCACCTCCCTTGAATCTCTCTTGCTTTCTATCTTGTCACAACTTGACATCTCTTACAAATGCTTCTGTCATGATGCCATCTGCCGTGTTGTGGTATTGTCAAAAGGTCCTTACCAGAGGCCAAACAGATGGAGCCATCCAGTCTTGGACCTTCCATCTCCAAAATTATGAGTTAAATAAACCTCTTGTCTTTATACATGAAACCTAGCTTCAGGCATTTTGTTAAAGCAACACAAAACAGACTAAGATGGTAGGTTTACTCCATTCCCAGCTGCATGCCTTTCTCTTTAGGTGGGTCCCTTTTTGGACACCCTGTCTTTCTTCTCTGTCTTAGTTCTTACCACTTAACATAGCTCTGCTTGTTTCCCAGGCCATAGGGGCTTTTTTCTTACTTTGCTATAATCTTCTATAAGCTTCCTTTACTGATGTCTCTTTGTCTATACATTCTGGCCCTGAGTTGGATTATGCTGGAAGTTTCACCCCTCCCAGGCTTTCTCATATCTCAGCAGAATTGGGAAAATATATAATGCCAAGCGGCTCCCTTTCTGCTCATTCTATGACTACCACTGGTCCCCAGAACAGCGGCTCCCTTGGCCCAGGGCCATCTTCTTTACAGTCCTCTTTGTGTGATTGACTGGGTGATGCTGGGAATCTCTGTGAGGCCCAGCCTTCATGCTGTGCTTGCCCTTGGAACCCCAGTGACTGACAGAGAGCCTTGGTGGGGATGTCCCAATGCATTTTTGTGGGAGGAACTACCACACTAAGAATTCAAGTTACTGTGTTAGTGTGCTAATAAAAACAAAGTACCACGGGCTGGGTGGCTTAAACAGCCCATTTATTTTCTCTGAGCCCTGGAGGCTGGAAATCTATGATCAAGGTATGTTGGTTTCTTTTGAGGCTGCTCTTCTCTGCTTGTTTTTGGTGGCTGTCTTCTTCCTCTGTCGTCACAGGTTCACCCCCCCCTTAGGTCTGTGTCCTAATCTCTTCTTATGGGGATACCAGTTTTACTGAATCAGGACCCACCATATGACTTTATTTTACCTTAGTTAACTCAAAATAGGTTCACACTTGGAGGTACTTGGGATTAAGATGTCAACATATGCATTTTGTGGAGATGGAATCCATCCCATAACATTTACTGACAATAAATACTGGAGCAGTACCATTGCCCTCGTTTTGGTACAAGAGAGGTAGAACAGCGTGTCAGACACCCATGGCTTGCACAGAGATCCACACAGGGTCCTGATGGAGGTTACCTGAGCAGTACATTCTTCAGGCCAATCTCTGGGGTCCAGCCTTGCTGAAGACAAGGACCTCCAGGCAGGAGCCCCAGACCCCGCCTCTGCAGGGAGGTAGGCCCAGGGACTCACAGGTACAATAGTAGCACCCGCCCTGGAGGACTCCCGGTGCTTCTGGTAGGGAACTGAACTGTGGAGCCTGCCAGAGCAGCGGGGACCGGAGTGCCCTGCAGCATGGCTATAGAGAATGGCCATGTGGGTGGGTGGGCGCTGTCACCAGCAGCCACCACACCTGGGGGACAGTATGTGTGACAGACTGCAGGTCTGGTGGGGAGCTCTTGGGTGGCTGGAGTGGCAAGTATGGCTATCTTGCTCATGAGCCCCCTCCCAATCCTGGGGAGAATATGCAGGGGGCTTATTCCTGAGCAGGAGGGGCGGGGGGCCACCAGCCCCAACACCAAGTTCACCCTGCTGCTGTCGCCTGATTTCCATATCACTTACCTTTTTGAAAATAATGGAATTGTATGCACATGTGTGGAGGATACATTAAGGTCTGTTCTCTTGAACTTTTAGATAAGAAAGAGGCATTTTTGTCTCCATGTAAGTTAACATGTATAAAGACATATTTCATGCAGTAAAATTTGGAATGTTGAGCTGACACGAGAGGCATTTCTTCATTCCACCCAAGTGTTTTTTTTTTTTTTTTTTCATAAAAGATGGAATGATGGCAGTACCCATGCTAAGGACAGTGCCTGCCACAAAATGCTTCCTGTTCAGCAGTGTCCACAATCTATGGTTTTGTCTACCTGTAGCCAACTGTAGTCCCAAAATATTAAATGGGAAATTCTAGAAATGAGCAGTTTATATGTTTTAAATTATGTGTCAATTAAGTAGTGTGTTGAAATCTACTATCCTGCTCTGTCCCACGTGCGATGTGAGGCACCCCATGGTCCAGTGCATTCACACTGTATATACCGTTCGCCTTTAGTCACTTAGTAGTCATCTAGGCTGTCACATCAAAGGTCATGGCATCGTAGTGTTTGTGTCCAAATAATCCCTATTTTACTTCACGATGACCCTAATGCACGAGAGTAGACAGGCTGACAGTCTGGATATGCCAAAAAGAAGCTGAAAAGTGTTTCCTTTAAGTGAAGAGGGAAAGTTTATCATAGGCCTGTATATATAGAAAGGATGCGGTATATGAAGGTTCAGTGCTATCCATTCACTGGGGGTCTTGGAATGACCCTTGGAATGGATCCCTCATGGATAAAGGGGGACCACATGGGTTCTTTCATTGAATACTCAAGGCAGATTGTATTTTTATTCCAATTTTACAGACAAGGAGATTGAGGCCTGGCTTGGTTAGGCATCTTCCCCAAGCCACCTGGCTAACCAGTGCTTGGGCCCAGCCTCATCTGTCAGGGACCCCCTAGGCCCCCAGCGGCTGAGAGGTGGGAGCCGGGGCAGCAGCAACAATCGGAGACTTCACTGCAGATCTTCCCCGAAATGTCCGAGTGCAAATCCTGGACCTGAATTCTCATTTCTGCCTTCTCGTTAGCTTTCCTTGCTTGCTGTGGTCATCATGTCAAAGTTCAAGCAGGCAGACAGAGTTGATTAGATTTGACTTTAGCCCTTGCTTTGAATAATTCATGCGTCTTCCCTAATTTCCCCAGGAATAATTCAATAATGCGCAGCAGCAGGAGGGCGCCTGGTTGAGTGCCCTTTGGGACGTGCTTACCTACAACTGTTGCGATTGAGAGACAGAGGGCCCCAAACCATCTTTTCTTTAATGTAGAGCCACCCGCAGGTGCTCGGGACCTGTGGACCCTATGTGGGAGGGTTTTGGGGCAGAGCTCCAAGAGCTGCCACCCTCCTGCATCCCAGGCACCTGAGATATTGGCCTCCTCTGCTCAGTACTCTGCTTCTGTAGTCTCCTGTCCAGGCCAAACCTACCCCTGGTGACCCCCCACCTCCACTCCCCTGCCCCAAAGTAGGGGAGTGGCTGACCTCCACCCTCAGTGCTGTCTTGTCCCAGACCCTCCAGAGCTACTTAACCTATTTTGGGGGGCAGGGAAAAGCTTGTTGGTGGGGTGCTGTGGTTTCAGTGCTGGTCTCTTCCCAAACTCGTGTGGACATTGAATTGCCATCGTAATGGTGTTAAGATGTGGGGCCTTTAAGAGGTGACTCAGCCACAAGAGCTCCATCCCCATGGGTGGTGGGATTGACGCTGTTATGAAAGGGCCACTTCAGCCTTTTCTTGTTCTCTCTTGGCCCTTTTTCCTGCCATGGGACGATGCAGTAAGAAAGCCCTTGACAGATGTTGGCCCCTTGGTATTGGACTTCCCAGCCTCCAGAACTGTGAGCCCTAAAGTTCTGCTCATTATACATACCCGTCTGTGGCATTCTGTTATAGCAGCACAAAATGGACCAGACACTTGGCCTTTGAGGCCCCGAAGCTGTGGCCTCTAGGGTCAGCCATATTCCCTTTCCCTCCCCACCATGTAGAGCCACTAACTGGTTGGAAATTGTGCTTCTTTTCTGTGGGAAAGGTGGGACCAGCACACTCAGGCCCAGATGGGCTGAAACTTCCTGCACATTGCTGGTCACATTTCATGGAACTGTCTAGGGCAGGAGTCCTGGGCTCTTCAGCCAGCTCCCCTGTCCCGCTGGGTGGAAGGCTGAAGACCCAAAGACCCTGAATCACCAGGCAAACAACACCCTCTGTATGCTCCCCTGGGACTTTAGCCAAGTCCCCTGAGTGAGAGCAGTTCTTTCCTCAGGAGCACAGGTCCTGGCCAAGTGCTGCTGGCCCTAATGATAGAGCTGGCACCAGCCCTGGTCCATAGACAGGTGGGCAGGCTGATCCAGGACCTCTGTAAGATCTGCGCCCTCAGGCCGGGTGAAGTGATACCCAGGATCCCCAAAGCCAGGTTTCTGACTCTCCCAGTGCTCCCATTTGTTTGGTAATTTGATACAGTGGCAATCAGAAAAGAATATGGTGACCATGCTCAGGGAAGGTCACATTATAAGAAGAGCCAATACAGTGGAGGCAAGAGTCTCCTTTTTACACTCCACTGGGACCTTGGGCCTCAGTTCTGGACGACACAGCTGAGAGGGCTAGAGACAAACTGGTAAGAAGTGACCCCTTTTGGAGGGTATTTGTCCAGTCCCCTTTCTCTGAGAATGGGGTCCCGCCTCTTGCAGACATGGGTCACCACAGCTAAGTGTATGCCACAAAGTCTAACATGGACGGACAGCTGACCTTAGCAACCAAGCAGATGCTCCCTCTTGGGAATTTGTAATTGGAATAAAGATTCTTGTTTCCTGGGCTGGCTGATGAACTGAGACGTGAGTTCAGGCCCGTGGGCAGCTGCCCTGTGTAGAGAAGTAGCAGAGAGAAGGAAGGGAAGGTGATGAGCTGGGAGCTGCAGAAGGATCCTGAACCTAGGGCCTCAGATGCATTATAAATGTGTTCATAATAATCTCTCTCTCTCTCTTTTTTTTTTTTTTTTTTTTTTTTGCGTTTTCTTACGGAGGCAAAATTCATCTAACTTAAAATTCACATTTTTTTTTTTTTTTTTTTGCGGTGCTGAGCATTGAACCCAAGGCCTTGCACATGCTAGGCAAGCACTTCACCTTTGAGCTACACTCCCAGCCCCCAAATCATAATTTTTAGAGCCCACAATACAGTGGTTAGTATATTCACAGCTTTGTGCAACTATCACAACTGTCTAATTCCAGACCATTGTCATCACCCCCAAAAGAATCCCCAGACCCACTAGAAGTATCGCCCATTTTCCCCTTTACTCATCTTTTTAGCAACTGCTAATATACCCTCTATCTCTAGACATAGATATGCCTATTTGGGACATTTCTTATAAAAGGACTCATGGGTCTGGCTTCTTTTACTTACCATAATGTGTTCATCCATGTTGTGATGTTGTTATGGTTTATATATGTGATGTCCCCAAAAGATCAGTGTGAGACAATGCAAGAAGGTTTAGAGGTGCAATGATTGGGTTATAAGAACCTTAACCTAATCAGTGCATTAATCCCCGATGGAGATTAACTGAGTGGTGATTGTAGGCAGGTAGGGTGTGGCTAGAGGACATGGGTCCCTGGGGATGTGCCCTGAGAGTGGGTCCCTGGAGGAGGGTCCCAAGGGAAGCTCTCTCCCTCTGCTTCCTGTGCCATGCCTTCAGCTGTTTCCCTCTGCCATACTCTTCTGCCATGTGGTTCTGTCTCACCCCAAGCCCCCAGGAATGGAGCCCGCTATCTATGGACTGAGACCTCTGAAACCTTGAGCTCCCAAATAAACTTTTCCTACTCTAATTATTCTTCTCAGGTCTTTTTGGTCACAGCAGCAAAAAAACTGACTAAAACAGACATAGATCAGAGCTTTACTCCATTTATGGCTGCATAATATTACATTTTATTTATGCATTTTTCAGTCAATGGGTGGCAGAGTTGTTTTCCCCTTAGTCTATTGTCAATAATGTTGCTCTGACCATTTGTACACAGGTTTCTATGTGGACATGTGTTTTCTGGTCTTTTGGGCACCTACCTAGGAGTGGATTTGCTGGGTCATATGGTAACACTCTAAGTATAATATCTTGCCCTTTTATTTTTTGTTTTCGTTGTTTTTTTTTTTTGATGTTAGATATTTTATTTTTAACTTGATAAAAATTCCTGGAAAGTGAGCAGTGAGTTAGAATATCATAAACCTCTTATCTTTTGAGTGACTGTGAGATCTATAGTGATATCTTCTTGTCCATCTCTCACATTTTGTGCCTTCTCTATTCTCTCCTTGCTTGAACTCAGCAGGGTTTATCACTTTCATTTTGCTTTTTTGAAGAACCAGCTTTTTGGCTTTGCCCTTACTATTTATTGGATGCTTTCACAAAATCTCATTACCTTATGCTTATATATTTTTTTATTATCTTTCCTTCTACTTTCTTTGGTTAATTTTACTGTTATATTCAGCCTGTTTTCTAATAATCTGTATTTAAAACTACATTTCCTGGGAAACAGCCCTTGGGTTGCAATATCGTTTATTTTGATATGTGATATTTTCATTAAGTTCAATGTATTTCCTAATTTCCATAGTGATTTTTTCCTTTGTTTCACAAGTCATTTCAGGGTGTCGAATGTGTATTTCTCAGCTTTCCATAGCATGTCCTGGCCTCCTCCAGGGTGAAGGTGTCAGCTGTCACCCAGGGTCTCAGTTTCCTCCTCAGAAAGCTGCCAAGGTATTTGTTTTCTGTGCTATGTCATCAGTTTCCACACATTTGGCAGCTTCAAACAAGACCTGCTTGTTAGCTCACAGATGTGTGGATCAGAAGCCTGGCTCTCCAGGAGTGGGTTCTTACATGTTTTTGCTACCTTATTTTTTTGGTGGTAGGGTCTCACTATGTTGCCCAGTCTGGCCCTGAACTCCTGGTGTTCAGCAGCCTTCCTTCTTCAGCTTCCAAGTAGCTGGGACTATGGGCACGCACCATTCATGTCCAGAATCTATCATAAGTCTCTTCTCATCTGAAGCTAGGGGTCCTCTTCCAAGCTCATTCAGGCTGTTGAAAGAGTTCAGCTCCTTGTGGTTGTGGGACTGAGGTGTCTGCTTCCTTGCAGGCTGTCAGCTGGGGGCCACTCTTAGCTCCTAGAAACCACTTTCATTTCTTGCCATCTTCAAAGCCAGCAACAGGGAATTTCCTGTGCTGAATCTCTCACACTTTGAATTTCCTTTGCTAGGAGGAACCTCTTCCTTTTAAAGGCCTCACCTGATTTTACCAGGACTACAAAGTATGCACTCCTTAACTTAAAGTCAAGTGATTTGAGACCCTAATATTGTTGGGGAGTAAATCCAGGGCTTCGAATATGCTAGGAAAGTGCTCTGCCACTGAGCTGCATCCCCACCCCTTTTTATCTTATTTTGAGATAGGATCTCCAAAGTTGCTGAGTCTGGCCTCAAATTTGTGATCCTCTTGCCTCAGCCTCCTGAGTAGCTGGAATTATAGGCATGTGCCACCACACTTGGCTCTGATTCGAGACCTTAATTACATTTGCAGAAGCAATCTCAAAGAAGCACCTACAATGTTTGAATAATGTAGAGAAGCTATGTGTACACCAGGGGGCAGGAATCTTGGCTGTCTCTGAATTCCACCTATCACATAGCCCTAAACATTTGGTTCACCTCCTGGACCTCTTTCCTCCTCCAGATTCTGGTGTGGGAATTCTTCACCAGATTGTTAGCTTTCTGATGCATTCTAATGAATTTTTCAATTTTGGTCTATTTTTCCTGCTTGTTGGTCTAAATGATTTAGTCAAGATTATTACACACAGAACCTTCTCTACTCCCCATTAAAGCATCAATAACAACCACCTAAACTCTTTGGAATAGAAGAAAAACTTCTTTAACTTGATAAAGCATGCTCTGCCAGCAATCTAAAGCAAATATCATATTTAAAGATAAAATATTAGATTCATCCCTCTTGAAAGTCAGGATCAAGTTAAGTTCAAGTTCTTTGTCATTGCTTCTAGCTAAAAATTGGAGTCTTGGCAATAAAAAAGCTAAATTTTCAAAGGAAGAGGAAAAAAGAAAACTTCATTATTTTATAGATGGACAACATTTTATACCCAGATAATCCAGGAGTTTCAATCACCTGTCAAATTACTATAGTTAATTAGAGAATTTCAGCAAGATTACAAAACACAAGATCAACATAAAAAATCAATAGCATTCCTAAATATGTAACAACAAATCCCATCATTACATACAACTCTAATGTACCAGTAAAAAATGTGGAAGAAAAAAATCAATAGCATTCCTAATCATAACAATAAAGAATTGAAAGCATAACAGAAACAAGATGCCAATTACAATAGCCACAGAATCTAGAAAATGCTTGGGAATGAATCTAACATGAAATGGGAGGATTTAAATATTGAAAATCATCAGACATTACTAAGGAACAAAAAAGAAATTCTAAGTCAATGATGAGAAATATAGCATCCAAGGATGGAAATGCCCAATATCGTAAAGATTTCATTCTCCACAAATTAATATAAATTAAATGATATCTTGGTCAAAAATCACTGTAGGGAAAAAAAATCACTGTAGGGCAGTTTTTTTTTGAGTGAAATTCATCTATCTATCTATCTATCTATCTATATAGAGAGAGGATGACATAGGCAAAAGAATGAAATATTTTTGAAAAAGAATAGCAGTGGAGCTCTGTGCAGTATCTCTGGGATGCCATAATCCAGAACTTGGGCTATTATGGTGTTGACACAAGAAACCAAATAGCCAGTGGGCTAAGAGAGTGACCAGGGACAAATCTATGTCTTTATGAGAATTTAGCACAAGACAGAGGTGGCATTCTAATCAGTGGGAAGAGCTTTCTTTCTTTCTTTCTTTTTTTTTTAATAAGCAGGGAAGGGTCTGTTGGCGATTTGTGATGATCAGGGTATGCTAACAAATAGAGTATTGAAAATAGGAGGAATTGAATACAGGGGATTAGTTACACGGGTGATGGGATTGCTAGGAAGTCCATAGGGCCCAGGATAGAGGGATAAAGTGGGTTTGGGCAGCTAGAAGAGCTGAGAGTGCACCAGGTTTGCTCAGAGACAGCTGGAGCCATGGAGGGAGATATGTTTATTTGCAGAAAGGTCACTTGGGCAGAGCAAGAGGTGCAGAAACACCTGGTTTCCCTTCCTCCTGCCCTCCAGCCTCCTGCCAGTGCTACTTATGGGCTGAGGCCAGATGGAAGCCAGTCTTGGGGGACAGGGAATTCATTCTGTAGGGGGTGACCTCCCCCACAAGCCAGTGTCAAACAAAAGGAGTGTGCTTCACAGGACAGAGTTGGGGGGAAAAGGCCAAGACTGGTGTGTTAGTCAATTTTTTGTATTTGTTGTGACAAATACCTGTGGAAGAGCAACTTAAAGGAGGAAAGATTTATTTTGGCTCAAAGTTTTAGAGGTCTAAGTCTATGGATGGCTTCTCCCTTGGGCCTGAAGTGAGGGAGAACATCATGGCGGAAAAGCATGGTGGAGGAAAGCTGCTTGGATTGTGGTAGCTGAGAAGGAGCAAGAGAGGGAGAGAAAAAGAGCTGAGAGAAGAGAGGAGAGGGAGAGGAAAGGGGCTGGGGACAAGACAAACCCTTTGAGCGCATGCCCCAAGTGACCTACTTCCTTTTCCTCCAATTAGGCCCCTCCTCCTAGGAACTACCTCTCAGTAGTGCCATCAAATAGGAACCCCTCTATGGATCAATCCTCTGATGAGGGCGGAGTCCTCACTATCCAATCACTTCCCCAAATCTCAGGCTCTGAACATTGATGCATTGGGGAGCAAGCCTTCAACACGTTATGTCTTTGGGGGACGTTTCATATCCCAATCATTACAACTGGTGTACCATGCTCTTAGGATCATGAAAGAACTTAGCTCCCTACATTATGACTTTCAGAAAATAAATTCCAGATTGATCTGAGATTCAAATATAAGAAACAAAAGAATTAATAGAAATATAAGAGAATGTGCTTATAAGCTGGGAGTACAGCATGCGTTAAACACACACACACACACACACACACACACATTAAAAATCAAACATAAAACTTTCCATACACGAAACTGAAAATCCTTTTTATGACAAAAGAAATCACAAACAAATGAGAAATATGACAAATAAGGAAAAAAATATTTGGGACCTATAAAAAAAACTGAGGGTTAATGTTAGAATGTGTAAGCAGTTTTATCATCAACAATAAAAGAACAAACAGCCCAAAAGAAAAACTGGCAATTTTCAAGAGAGAAAAATACAGGATATTCTAAGACGGGAAACTATAAATAGACAACAAAAATGAAATAATGGCTAGCATCGCTAATGACTGGGGAATTGCAAATTAGCACAGCGAGATAGCATTTAGGTTAACGTGAGTGGTAAAGGAATAATTGTTGGCAAACATAGAAGAGCAACTCTTCTATGCCCCTATTTCTCATATCCCTTTCTTCAGTCATAATTAGATCCCACATTTTCAGTGGGATGCACTCCCAGAATAAAGGTTTCACTTCATAGTCTCTTTGCAACTAAGTGTGGCCATGTGATTAGATTCAGGTTAATGACATACAATAATGTTGAGGGGGAATTTTGGGAATCTTTCTTAACAAATTGTCTCTTCTCTGACTTTCCCTCCTTCCTAATGCCAGAATTGCAGTTGTGAGGGTTGGAACCACAGCATCATTCAGGTGACCTAGGGACTGGAAAGCAGGTGTAATGGAGCCACCAATAAGGTTCCTGGAGACTTTGGGGCAATAGAACTACTTGGCAATTTCAGCCTGCTCACTTATGGGCTTTAATATGAGAAAGGCACATGCTTTTTCCTTGTTTGATTTTAGGTCCTGCTATTCTTTGTCAAATTGATTCTTAGTTGGTTCAGGGCATAAGTGAACAGAGGCACTGAACTGTTTTCCCTCCAAATTTACACATGGAAATCCTAACCCCCAGAACCTCAGAATGTGAATGTATTAGGATAAAGGGTCTTTAAGAGGTGATTAAAGTAAAATGAGCAATATGGATGAACTCTAATCCAACATGATTGGTGTCCTTATAAGACTGGTGTCTCTATGTCCAAACCTACATAGAGAAACGACCATGTGAGAACCCAAGGAGAAGACGGCCATTTGCAAGTCGAGGAGAGAGGCTTGAGAAGGAACCAACCCTCCTGATACCCTGATCATAGACTTTCAGCCTCCAGAACTTGGAGGAAATAAATCTCTGTGGGTTAAGCCCCTACCCTAGTCTGTGGCACTTTTTTTATGGCAGCTCTAGTAAACTAGTAGAGGCACTTTGTGGGGGCAATAGAGATGTTTATGCAAATGAAAACCACTCCTGCTCACTGAGGCAGCCATCTCTGTGTGTATGTGTGTGTGGAGATTCACATGCCCAGCACATAGTAGGTGTTCACTAATGAGTTGTCTTTATGTGTGAACACAAGGCTCTTTATCACAGTATTATTATTATGGTACGGGAGATTGGATACAGGTGTGCTTTAGGACTGAGCTGCATCCCTGGCCCCATCTTTTTTTTTTTTTTTCAATACCACTAAACTAAACTCAATTTATTCCCAGCTCAACAGACCCTTAGCCAGAACCCCAAAAGAATGCTTGAGTGACAGAAGGAAAAGAGACAATGGTCTCATATTGAAGTTAAATTGTTAACTTTCATACATTTTACAAAAACATATTATTATGAGCTATTTCTCTTCCTCTTCTCTTCATCCCCTAATCTCAGTCCTAAAGTGGGGGGAGACTCTAGAGGGAGAGATGGGGCACAGTGGCTCAGAGTGGGTCTCCCTACATTGCCCAGGCTGGGCTTGAACTTGTGATCCTACTGGCTTGGCCTCAGGAGTAGCTGGGATTACAGGTGTGTGCAACCATGCCCTGCTGTCCCAGTATCACGCATCACTTAACAGGGCCACGTTCTAAGAAAGGCCTGGTCAGATTTCATCATTGTGCAAACATCGTAGAGTGCATCTGCACAAACCTAGAGGGTCTAGCCGATCACACACCTGCCTGTTGTTCCAGGACGATGATGAGCAAAACACTATGGGACTGAATCAAGCACAGGAGAAAATTATGCCATCACGAGACGTGGTGAACAATTGCAAGGCTGCTGCCAATGTAGCACAGTGTATTGTTTTATAGTAAGCTTTCTTGTTAATAAGTAGGAAGAGTACTGATAAAATACTAATAAAAGCATAGTGTAGTAAATACATAAACCAACAACATAGTTACTATCATTATCAAGTATTATATACTATACATAATCAAGTGCTTTTTTTTTTTTTTGCACCAGGGATTGAACCCAAGGACACTCCATCACTAAACCACATACCCAGCCAGTTTTTATTATTTATTTTGAGACAGGGTCTCAACCAAGTTATTTGGGGCCTCACAACTAAGTTGCTGAGGCTGGCTTTGAACTTGCAATTCTCTTACCTTAGCCTCCGAGTTGCTAAGATTACAGGTAAGTGACACTGTACCCTGTTTGTATTGTACTTTTTAAAAAAATATTATTTTTTAGTTGTAGTTGGATGCAATATCTTTATTTATTTATTTATATGTGGTGCTGAGGATCCAACCCAGGGCCTCGCATGTGCTAGGCGAGTGCTCTACCTCTGAGCTACAACCACAGCCTCTGTACTGTGCTTTTATATGTCTGGCAGTGCAGGTTAGTTTATACCAGCTTCACTATAAACACCTGAGTATCACTTTGAGCTTTAAGATGACTATAATGTCCCTAGACAATAAGGATTTTGCAGCTTCATTAGAATTATATGAGCCACCTTCTATACATAATCCATCCATGATGGAAATGTTGGTATGTGGCACTTGCGTATATGTGTGAAGGCGTGGACAATGTCTCTAGGACACACCCTGATGGCAGAGTGGGTATCTCTGCAGAGGGAACTGTTAGGTGTGGGCTGCTGGAGAGTCACTGTAGCTTTGTGTTAATGTTTTGAGACTATGATATAAAAGACTGTGACACTCTCTTTTCCCTGAGGGTGGTGGGCACAGCCCAGCCCAGTACACAGCCTCCACCCTGCTGGCATGGCCAAACTTGGGCAGCACTCCCTGTTGTGTCCATGTGCTTCCAAGGAATGGATGCCTCTGGACTGGTAGCTCCTCAACTGCCAAAAGGGCCCCGGAAGTAGCTGGCATGTGACCCCCATAAGTGTGTCCACCTCACTTGGCAGGAAGGACCCACCTCACTGTATTGACTGCCTCTTGTCTGTCTGCCTGCTTGTCTGTTTTAGCTTTTCATCTGCCCTCTTGCTGCTCTCAGTACACAGAATCTACTCTTTCTCTGTCAGACTCTCCTGTCCAGCTCTTGGCAGCCGTGTCTCTGAGCTCTGCCTGGAGACACCTGTCTGAGCTGCCTCCCTGCCTTTCCGGCCCTGGCCAGCTGTGTTCTTGTGCAGTAAGAGCAGTGCATGTTCCCTGAGAGTTCACAACTGGAATTTCACAGCAGCTTGCAAACGAATAAGGGCCTCTGTGGCCAGATCCATTGGGCCCACTGACCTCTACGCAAGGGGCTTCAAAGTCTGTTTCTGAGCCCAGGTTTTCATTTACCCCCAGATCAATTCATGGTGAATACCGAGATTCAAACTCTGAAGGTGAGAGTGACTTCCTGGGCTGGATCTGAAGTCATTCAGCAGGGGTAGCGTCCACAGACCCACCTATGAGCCACAAGGCACAGGGATGAGCAGACTGTGCTTCCCAGGGGGATGAGGTAATGGATGGTGCTCCATTGCGGACAGCTGGTGTGAGGGAAGTGGTAAGTAGTGCTTCCATTGTGGACAGTCAGGTCAACAGGCATCTGTAAGAACTAGGGTGCTTTGACCACCTCTGCCAGGCTTAGAGTAATGGAGGACTCGGATTATCTAATTCACTTATATAAGGAAAATGAAAATGATCTTAAATTCCCTGCCAGCCCCCAGGAAAAAGAATTAAGCAGAAAATAACAAACAAAACCATTATTTCCTTTGTCTTGTGAGTCTAGAGAACCGGAGGCCTTTAAGTCCCTGAGGCTCCGGGAAGCCAGAGGATGGAGGTCACTGCCTCCGGCTTGACTGACTGTGAGAACAACAGAGTAGAGAGCCTCTGCCTCTCCCCAGTCCTGCTGCTGTCCCCTAGCCACCCGTGTCCCAGTCAGCAGTATGGCCTGGCCTGGGTGCAAATCTGGTCCATCTGTTCTCAGACACCAGCATCCTGGCCACCCTGGAGCTGCAAAAGATCCTGCCCTGCACGAGTTGGAGCTTCCCTTGGTTGCTTGTTTCCTGGTGGTCTCATGGTTTGCCCTGGGCACTCAGATTGCTTGACAGAGCCGGGATCTGGTTATTAGCCTTGTCCTGCTACGGTGAGAGCTACCCAGGGCATCTTCCAGCCCTGATAGTCCCCCATCAGTCCTATAGCCTTTTTGTATCCAGCCCATGACTCCATTTTGTCTGGGACACTTGACGGGCCCCGCATGGTCTGTCCTCTCTCCTCCCTACCTGCTGGAAGGGGATGTACCCCACTGAGGGTAGCCCTGCCAACTGGGCTATCATGGACGAACCCAGGTACTGAGCAGTGACTTCGTAGCCCCAGGACTCGAAGTGGAAGAGATAAGGCTGGAGGCCACCGTGGCTGCCCCTCAGTGAGGAGAGGAGACGCAACGGCTTAGTGTTGGGAAGCCAGCGGCAGCACTTTGCTCTCTCATGCTGTGGTTGGGGGTGGACTACTTGTAAGTGCTCAAAAGAGCTGCCCCTAGGGCAGGCAGTGAGGGGCAGGGCCTGGTCAGGGTTAGGAGATGGTTCCTGGGGCAGAAGTGTACCCCAGAAAGGGTCTTTGTGGACCAGGGGGGCACGGGTACACTGAGTTGTGGTCTTTGTGGGGATGTCATACAGCCAGAGACTGAGTCCAGACTGCCTGCTGGAGCCAGGGAAGCAGGCCTGGGCTCTCTCAGCCTCTACCTTCCCATCTGCCAAATGAGGATGACAACAGTTACCTCAGAGCTAATGCCATGTAGAGGTCCCCCTTATCCACAGGGGATCCATCCCAAGACCCCAACTGGACACCAGAAGCTGTAGATAGTATGGCACCCTATATAGACTGTGTTTTACCTATATATTTGTACATATGGTAAAGTTTAATTTATAAATAAGGCACCATAAGAGATTAACTAATAATGAAATAGAACAATTATAATATTATATTGTAATGAAAGTTATGTGAGCTGAGGTTGTAGCTCAGTGGCAGAGCACTTGCCTGGCACGTTCAAAGCCTTGGGTTCCATCCCCAGCACTGCCAAAAAATAAAAAAAAATGTTAAGTGAATATAATTTTTTTTCTAAATATATTTATTTATTTATTTTCAGTGCTGGGTATTGAACCTAAGGCTTTGTACATGCTAGGCAAGTGCTCTACCTCTCAACTACACCCTCAGCCTTCAAAATACCTTATTGTGGTGATGATGTGAGATAATAAAATACCTACATGAGGAGATGGAGTGGGATGAATGATGTAGGTATTGTGACATAGCACTAGGGTTTCTTGAATACAAGGGCTGTGATACTGTGACAATCCATTTGATAACCCAGATGGCTACTTAGTAACTCATGTGTGGGTAGCTCATACAGTGTAGATACACTAGACCAAGGGCTACTTCACATCCTGAATGGGATAGAGCAGGGTGGCATGAAATTTCCTCATGCTACCTGTGATTTAAAGCTTATGAATTGGGTGGGGGTTGTAGCTCAGTGGTAGAGCGCTTGCCTAGCACGTGTGAGGCACTGGCTTCCATCCTCAGCACCACATAAAAATAAATAAATAAAATAAAGGTATTGTCCACCTACAACTAAAAAAGAATTTTAAAAACATGAATTGTTTATTTCTGGAATTTCCCATTTAAGATTCTTGGACCATAGTTGATTGCAGCTAACTGAAACCAAAGCAAAGTGTAGAAAAAACACCCAAGCCAGGCTGGGACCAAAAGTACATGTCCAGAATTTTGGCAGGTTCTAGGGGAGTGGGGAAGGAGTGGGCAGGGTGCAGGTGACAGGAAATCCAGGGCCCCCTTCAGGTTGGCTTTGCCTCTTGTTCCTCCTGGCATCTCATCCTCTCCATGATCAACATTTGTCATATGTCCCAGGTGCTGTATGAAATGGCTGACCTTCTAATGTCTCATGGCAGCCTTGGGAACTTGGGGTTAGAACACTCAATTTTGCAGAGGAGGCCCCTGTCCTCAGTCAGGTTCTGGGGAAGTGCCGAGGCAGATCTGAATCTAGTGTGGGGGTTCCCTGCCAAATTAAATGCAGGGTCTCCCAAGAGAAGCCTTTCTACTCTCGATCCCTGTTGGACTAGGGAAGTCAGAATCAAGTGCCTGGGATCCGCACAGTGTCTCAGAAGCAGAAGGAGAGAAGACTGGAAAAGGTATGTGGAGCCTGCTTTAGGGAGTCCAGAGGCGACTGTGAGATTTCCTGAAGCTTCTTCCCTCTCAGGCTTCCTGAAGAGGCACTCACGGACTGGAACCAATTTTGATTTTCCTTGAAACAAATTGCTATTAGACAATTCAGTGAATGAGAGTTTATGGGATGTCTACATTCCTGGGAAGGGGCAATAGGTAATTCCTGTTTTCCTGCTTTGGTTCTCCTTGGTTGCTTGTTTCCTGGTGGTCTCATCTTTTTGCCTCTCTTGAGATTGATGCTGACTTCCCTAAGCCCAAGGCCCGGGACTTCTGACTTAGGAGAGACCCAGTATTTTAGTCTGTTCTGCTGTTATAATGAAACACCATAAACTGGTGGCCTGTAAATAACAGACCTTCATTGCTCACAGTTCTGGAGGCTGTGAAGTCCAAGATCAAAGCACCAGCAGATTTAATGTGTGGTAAGGGTCCATTTTCTGGCTCATAAATTATGCTTTCTAGCTATGTCCTTGCATAGTAGGAAGGCTGAAGGAATTCCCTTTGGTCCCTTTTATAAGGGACCTAATCATCTCTCACAGGTCCTACCTTCCATAACTATCACAATGGGGATTAAGTTACAACATATGAATGTGTTGGGGGGACACATATATTCAGATCATAACACCTAGCGTCACAGGTAGTCAAGTGCCTGGGAAAGACCAGCAGGCACAGTGCTCCATCCAGTTGTTCCCTTAGAGTTCCATAAAGCTGAGCTGGGGGGAGGAGACAGATGCAAATCAAATACACAGAGAGAAAAGTCCTGCATGCCCTTTTCCCTCACCCCATCCGTTCCACGCTCCTTGACTGACAACTACCTTTTATCAGCCTCCTGTGGATCTTTCTGGTGTTTCTTTATGCAAATACAAGCAGATGCAGCTATATATTCTCCCTCTCCCTCCACCTTTCTCACATAAAAGGTAACACTATATACTCTTACTTAACAAGGTACCCTGGAAATCTTTCCAGATTGATACCTAGAGTGCATCCTCGTCCTTTTTATAAATAGCTGCTGCATCAGTCAGGGGCCTGGCAGAAAACAGATGGCATGCTCAAATTGGGCAATTTGAGGAGCGTTTGCTAAAGGAAGTCTTTATGGGGGTATCGTAGGACATAGGGAAGTCACACAAGGGGTGACTCTTATTCTTATTGCCCTAGACCTAGAGGGGAATATGGGTGAACAGGGCTGCCAAGCAAGAATTGTGACCTTTGATCAAAGGTGCATCCAGCCAAGGGGACTCTACAGGGAGGGAATAAATCCCTCTGCCTCATCTCTATTGGCTGAATCCAATACAAGAAAGAGCACAAAGCAACCATTGTCACTGTCATACAAGTCTCCAGGGGCTCTGAGCAGGAGGAAGTTGGATCCAAATATGAAAATGGGAAGATAGCATGATTCCAGATCTTTCCATGTGCTGCTGTGATGTACACTTTTCTTTCTTTCTTTCTTTTTTTTTTTTAAACAAGTCCCCTGTGGCTTCACATAGGTTTCCAACCTATTGTTCTCACACATTCAGGAAGATGTAAATGATACATTTACCAAAGTGAAGCTGCTGGGACAAAGGGCGAATGCATGGGAATTTAAGTTAGTACAGCCATTATGGGAAATAGTGTGGAGGGTCCCCCCCAAATTAAAAATTATACTATCATGTGATCTGGCAATTCTACTACTGGGTATATATTCAAAGGAAATGGACTGGTATGTAGAAATCCCAGCTGGACCCCCATGTTCACTGCAGCACTTTTCACAACAGCCAGGATGTGGAATCAACCTTTGTGTCCGTTATCCAACGAGTGGATAAATAAAATGTGGCACATATACACAATGGAATGCCATGCTGCCAAATAAGAATGAAATCCTGTCACTGGTGATAAGGATGAAGCTGAAGGACATTATGTAAAGTGAAATAAACCAGTCACAAGAAGGCCAGTACTGCATGATCTCACTCATTGTGGAATCTGAAGAAGTTAATGTGTGGACCTAGAGATTCTACTCCATTCTAGGTGGTTACCAGAGGCTGGGAAGGGTGATGGGAGATGGGAGGAGCAGGGACAAAGGATACATAATCACAGTTAGGTAGAAGGAATAAATTCAGAGCTCTATTGTGCCACAAGGTGATTGTAGTTAACAAGATATTGTATTCTTGCAAAATGCAAAGACAGTGGATCTTCAGTGCTTTCACCACAAAGATAATAATGGTGTGAGGTAGTGCGTTTGCTAATTGGTGAGATCTAACTATTCTGCGGTGTATAGGTACTTCAAAACATTGTGTTATATATGATATGAAACAGGGTTATCTGTCAATTTTTAAAAAACTTAAGGAAAAGTTACAACAGGTACAGTTTTAATAATCATTACCCAGTTGCGTTTCACTAGGGTGATACCACTTCCCACATAATCTCACCAAGAAAGGGTGCCCTCAAATTTAATTTTCTGCAAGCTAATATTGAGGAGACTCTGCAGGGCCAATTAGCATTCCTCTTATGATGAGGGAGTTAGATATCTTTATTTATGTTTGAGAGTCATTTGTACTTCAGTATGTGTTCATGTCCTTTCTCATTTTTTCTATTGGAATTATTAATCTTTTTCTTATTAGTTTATAAGAACTTTTTACATATTAAGGATTTATCTTCTGACAGTGATTTGAATTGCAAATATTTTTCCTCAATGGATCTTTTGACTTTGTTTATAGTGTCTTTTGCCCTACAGAAGTTTTTAAATTTTTTTCTTTTTTGTGTAATTTATCAGTCTTTTATGGTTGCTAGATTTTGAGTCATAGCTTGAAAAAGCCTTCTTTGTTTCAAGTTTATAAGGTAATCCACCCATGATTTCTTTCCATACTTTGATGCTTTCATTTACACATTTAAATTTTTGATCCAATTAAAAATTATCTTGATGTGCTGTGAGGTCTGGATCTAACAATCTTTTTTTCCAGAAGGCTACCAACTTATCCCAATGTCATTTATTAACAGATTTATGTGGTTCTGCCTTCACATTGACTAGTTTCCTGTATGTGTTTGGGATCACATTTGCTCTATGGGTCTGTCAAGATTGTGTCTGCACAGTATTGCTCAGTTTTGATATTGAGGTTTTATAGTATTTTAATATCTGACAGGGTGGTTTCCTCTGACTGTGTCTCTTCAGTATTTTGGGCACAGTTGGCTTTCTGTGTCCCTGAATTCCTCATCCATGGATTCAACCAACTGTGGATAGAAAGCATTCGAACAAAATTTCCAAAAATTTCCCATAAGTAAACCCAGAATTTCCTGTGTGCTTAACACAACACTGAATCCATATGAGTGAAATGAAGTGTAGGCATTTCTTGTCTTATCCTCCTGCCATTCCAAATACTCAGTCTCTCCCAACACTTGTAGTTAGGGCAGTGTTTGCCCCACATCTCATCTGTGCACTATGGATTTAGGCCTACCTGCTCTGAAAACACACAGACTTCTTTTCTTGTCATTATTCCCCAATGATACACTATAGCAAGTAATTATTTAGCAGCTGAATTGTATTCAGCATATAAGCGAGCTAGAGATGACTTAAAATGTATGGGAGGATGTGTGTAGATTATATGCAAATACTACTCCTTGGGTTTGGGTACCTATGGACCCCAAGGGATGACTGTACTTTTCAAAATGGCATTTGCAAACTGCAGACTGATTGGGCATATAATTCCCACTTTCCTCATTGCCCTTTACTGTTCTTTCCTGCCCCACTTCCTCCAGATGAATATCCAGTGGTGGAGGTTGCCCTTTGTTTGGTAGGTTTACATTAATGTACTCAGGCTCCAATAAGGAGGAGGAAAAATAATGTTCTTGGATGCCCATGTCTGCCATATAAGATGTAAGACAGTTGTGCACAGGGGTGCACACCTATAGTCCGAACTACTGGGGAGGCTGAGGTAGGAGGATGGTTCAGCCCAGGAGTTAGAGACCAGCCTGGGCAATATAACAGGATCCTATTCCAACAAACAAACTTAAAAGCCAGCCGCACCTTCTCCAGCTCTGCTCTCTCCTGTCCTTGTCCTCCCCCTGCCTCTAGCAGTCTCTCCCAGAGGCGTCTGTATCATTTTCCTGCTTTCAGGTCCTCATCTTCACCCTCCCCCCCATGCAGGCCTCAGCCTAAAAGCCCTTGTCTCAAAGGTCACCAGACCTTTGTCATGTGACTATTAGACAACTGTCTCCCACAGTGGGAAGGGCCATGTGTCAGCTAGGTACCAGCACCCAGCAGGCCTGGGGTACATTCTCTGCTTGACCAGTTCCATCTTGCTGGTTGGACATCTCCACATTCCGCAGGTGCCTAAAACTCAATGTGCCCCACACTGAGCCCTCTGCCTTTCAACCTGCACCTGCTGCTTTTCTGTGGCCCTCATCCCCTGCCGCCCCCGCCAACAGCCCCTCCAAACTCCCAGTGCTCACAGGACAGGGACCACCACCACTTGGCTTCTCCTGGTCCTCCCACTTACTGCTTATTTCACTTAATTCCATCTCTTAAGTGTGTCTTTAGGGGTCAGGGCATAGCTCAGTGGTTGAACATGTGCTTAGCATACACAAGGTCCTGGATTTAATTCCCAGGACAAAACCCAAAGTAAAAACAAACAAACAAGAACAAAAACAAAAACAAAAAGTAAGTCCCACAAAACGTCTTGGATGTGAATTTCTTCCTTTATCCACCGGGCACTTCCCCAAAGGGGTCCCTTTCTCCTGCTTCCTGAACTGTTCTAATGCTCCTTCCTGTGAGAGTCTGGAGATTGTCTACGGATCTTCCTGGAATGCCAATCTGTTGGTGTCACTTCTCTGACCCACACTCCTCAAGGTCTCCCGTGGCTTTCAGGATGAAATTCAAACTCAAAGCCTTGGCATCCTTGCCTGTTGTGACCTGGCCTCAGTTGACCTCACCAGCACCCCTGCCAGTGCCTTTTCCAGTCCATCCTCAGAGAGGTTTCCTCCCTGGTCATTGCCTGACCACAGACCCACACTTCTCTGGGAAGATCCTCTCGAGCCCTGGATCCCCCAAGCGTGCAGCACAGCTGTGGCTGATCCATGCTGGTTACACTGGGTCCAGTCCCTGGATTGTAATAGGAACTTATTCTTGCCTAAATTAAGAAATTGGAGCCCAGAAACCAGGACAGCTTGCAGTTGATAGAGAAATGTAATGTTTTTCAGGAACATCCCTGAATCTGCCCTTTGGCGCTGAAATGCTCTCGAAGTCTCCTAAGGGCTTAAAGGAAGAGTGGGAGCTGAGCCAGCGCCGTAGACAACCGAAATGAGCACAGGCAAAAGCTTCCATAATGCATGTGCTGTGCCGCCAGTCCCCAGAGGCCCATGAAAGGATGGATTATGTTTTCAGCAGGAAGAAAAGAAATTTGTCATCTCCTTCAGCGCTGGGAGCCAAGGTCACCCCGACTGCAGAGTTGCCTTTTGATGCTGACACCAGGATTGTCCCCAGCTAGGGCTGGGCTTGGGTGTTGGTGGCCAGCGGGGCCAAGTGCTTCTAACATCTTGGGGGCTCACTAGGCTGGAAAATGCCTCCCAGAGTGCCCCTTCCCCCAGGGGACCTTCCGGATGGCGTGTCTTGTACTTTACTCTTTACTATGTCTGAACTGAGAAGGGCTCGAGGCAACCCCTAAATGCATTCGGCCGCTTCCTGTAGGCGGGGCTGGGACCGGTGGGCCAAGTATGCCCGCCTCTCATTTGTGGTGGCATCTGTATCTCCAGAGAAAGGTGGCTCTCGTCCCAGCCCTAGAATGCCAATATGTGTCTTTTTTTTTTTTTTTTTTTTTTGGCTAACACTCCTCAAGGTATCCTGTGGCTTTCAGGATGGAGTTCAAACTCAAAGCCTTGGCATCCTTGCCTCTTGTGGCCTCATTGTACCCCACCAGCACCCCCACCAGTGACTTTCCCCAGCCCATCTTGAAGAAGGCCTCTTCCCCAGCCCCATCACCTGACTAGAAGACCCTCATCCTTTAGGACTCTGGGTACTTCAGGGGTGTCCATTGCCCTCTTTGGGGATTATACTCTCAATTCCTCGTGTGGGTAAAAATTGTCAAAATACAAGAGTGACCAGAGAACATGACCTGAGATAGCCAGTGCTGGACGTTGCTGAAAGAGGTCAAACAATACAGAAATCCACTCTTAAAAATCTCACATTAGTGATCACTTAAGGCTCCCGTCCCATTCTCCCTTCTTCCTCATCTGTCATTTCCGGGGGCTTCACCCTCCTCTCCATCAGGCTCCGCTTCAAACAGAGAAGAATCTCAGCTGAGAACCCAGAGTTCTGCCTTCCCTCTTGCCTGCCTGCGGGGAGATGCCATAGGTCTCAGACACTATGTCATTCCCCATGACAGCTCACAGCATCGGGAGGAGCAAGCCTGGGCTTGGGGTCAGACTGCCTCAGGCTCAGAGCAGCTGCCTGTCAGGAAGTGACTATACTTGGTGCTCACGACTCTGAGGGGCTTTGGGGCAGGCATGGAGTCCTCTATGGATAGCAGGTGCCAGTAAATGTTGTTGACCTGGGGTCCTCAGGTGAGGGGCAGTGGCTGAGTCTTGACGCTGAGGAGTACAGTGAACCGCTGGTGCAAACAGTGGACATACAGGCATGGAAATGTGACCCTTGAACTTGGACCCAAACAGTAAATGCTTTAAGCCAAGAGCTGTGGAAAGTCAGGAGTGATTGCCTTTGGGAATGCCAGGGTGGGGCACTTGATCTTGACCTTCATATTGAGGGATGGGTAGAATTTTGATAGCTGTGCCTGTATATGGAGGGAGGGATGTCAGGCCTGAGCAAAGACAGAGAGCAAGAAGATGTGGGTTCTGTATGAGTATACAGGCAGATGATTTGTATTAGAAATGAAAATGAGGAAATTTTTCATCACATGAAAAAGCTTAAGGCACTCAATCATCAAAGGATGCTAATTTCTGGTCATGGTGCCACACCCACACGCACACGCATGCCTATAATCCCAGAGACTCTGGAGGTTGAGGCAGGAGGATCACAAATTTGAGGCCAGTCTGGGCAACTTAGCAAAACCCTGTCTCAAAATGAAAAATAAAAAGGGTTGAAGATGTAGCTTGGTGGTAGAGCACCCTGGTTTCAATCCTTAGTATAAAGAGAAAGAGAGAGAGAGAGAGAGAAAAAAAAAAGAGAGAGGGGCAAATTAAAGTAATAATGAGACACTCCCCCTTAGCCAATATGAAGTAGGTAGACATAAAACCACATGGGCATCTAGCTTTAAAAGGGAGTTGGAAAACTGACCCATCTTCAGCATAAACTGGGCCCAACACTTTTAAAGGAAACCTGGTGATATGCATAAAAAGCTACAAAATGTGTATATGCCTAAACCAGAAGGGTCTAGGATATTATTCTATAGATACAATTAAGACTGGGCACAAAAATTGAGCTGTACCGATTTCCATCCAAGCCTTGTTTATGACCATGAAAAATCTCAGCATTTCACAGTGAATCGGCTGAGTAAACTTTGGTCATTAAAAATCAGGCAATAAAAGAGCAGTTATTGATGTGAGAAAATGTTCCTGATAAGCTATAAAGTGGGAAAAGGAGGCTATAAAACAGCGTGAACAAAATGAGCCAAGTTTGGTAGAAATAAACGTAGCTCCTGTGTGCGGTGTGGCCCGCCTCCCTCCTAGGGAAGCAGGAGTAGTGGGGTTTTGCCACTGGGTGTGGGGCGTCCTCCTCTCTCAGTGTCCCTAGAGGGGGACACTTTCCCTCCCTTCTTTTCCTCTCAAGTGGCTGCAGGCTTGCACTAAGCCAGGACCTGCCTCTGCACGTGTTTTTCAGCTCCTCTGCTCTTTGCTGCCTCGCCTTGCTCTCGTTCTGGAGAGCTGGCCACGGGTCCCTTGGGCTGGCTGAAAAGTAATGGAACCAGGGAGGAGGCAGAAAAGAGCCTCCACCTTGAGCCTCAACTCCACCCTCCCTGGGAGGAACTGGGCACATACCCAAGTAACAATAAAAGAGCTGCTCCAATGAGCCACTGTCCCCTTCCCTTCCTATAGCTTCCTTGAAAAATTTGTGGGGAGGGGGTTGGCTGGGCTGAGGCAAGGTGGATTCCCCAATCCCTCCGAGTTTGGCTTGTATTGTTGTGTATTTACTTTCTGCTTTAAAGTTCCCAAAACACAAAAATGTATATAGTAAAAGACGTGGTTTCTAACCACGCCTTCAAGCCCGACAGAACCAATGCTATCAGTTTCCTGAGTAGCCTTCCAGGGATGTCCTATTTTAGAAATTTTGTGATTGTCTAAACAAATGCATACACATAATACCTAGTCCCCAGATACCTTCATACAAATGGTAGCACACTGTACACACTGCTTTGTATCTTGTTTCTCACCTAATGTGTCACGTCTATAATTGCACACCAACCCCCGAGGAGTGTCCTTTTTATGGCTGTGTAAAATTTCCCTATACAGAAGTACCACACAGTTAGTCCTCTGTGTCCATGCCTTCATGCTTGTGGATTCAACTAAACTTGGACAGAAAGTATTTTGAGAAAAAAACTGTCTGCAACTGAACATGCCCAGATTTTCTTCCTTGTCATTATTCCTAAATAATATCGTATAACAACCACATATATAGCACTTGCATTGTATTAGGTGCTATGTAATCTAGAAACGATTTAAAGTATATGGGAGGTTGTGCATAGGTTATATGTAGATACCACATCATTTTACATAATGAACTTGAGCATCCATGACTTTTGGTTCCTGGAACCAAAACCAGGGGATGACTGCATTTAAAAACAGTTGCTGGATTATTTCCTATCTTCTGCAATGAAGAAGCTTTTGCACATGTAAATTTGTGACAATATTTGTAGGATAAGATCCTGGAAGTGGACAAAGCTGTGGATCTGGGATTTGAGTTGAAATTGGAGGATATGTCAATTTATATTCCATCAGGAATGTATGAAGAACCCACTTCTCCACCCCCTTGCCAACAAAGTGACTTATCAAATTTTCGATCTTTGAAAAATGGCTAATATTTTTCTACTTGTTATGAATGGATTGAGAATCTTCTAATATTCTTTTAAAAAATTGTAACACTTAGCACACGTGCTGAGGAGTGCACAAACCGAATTTGTACAGTGAACTGAATGGTGATCAACTTTCAGGTAACCAGCAAGCAGATCAGGAACTAAAACATGCCCAGAAAACCAGAACCCAACCCCATAGAAGGTGCCCTTCTTCTCCCACAGGTAACCACTGTATTGAATTCTGGAATTGTCCAATTATTTAAAGGGTCACCATAGAAATCACTACATATGTCCTTAACTCATCAAAGCCTGCAATCTAATCAATACCCTCCTCTTCTTCTTGGATGATGCAAAGACCATCCATGGCATTTGCCTCCACCCCAACTTATATGCTATTGTGTCATATTGCAATCCCATCTCCTTCTTGTGATTTCTAGAATCTATTTGTGTATGAGGAAATTAGCTCATTTTCAGTGACACGAGTTGCAAACATTTTCCCCCAGTTTACCTTTTTAAATCTTGATTTTGGCCATAGAGATTTTTCTAGGCAGTTTTGCAAAATACATAGATAAATATTAATAAAAAAAGACTTGCAGGTTTTGCACCAAAATGAGAGCAGCCCTAATCACAATAAATGGTGGAATTGGGACTAATTTTCATGCTTTCCCTTTGCATTTTAAAGTTGTTATTGTTTGTATTGAGGGTGTATTACTTTTGTAATCAGAAAGAAAAAGATGCTATAGGGCTGGGCTTGTGGCTCAGTGGTGGAGAACTTGCCTAGCATGCATGGGGCACTGAGTTTGAGTCTTAGCACTGCATATAAATAAATAAAAGATTCATCAACAACTATAAAAAATAATTTTAAAAAATGATGCTATAAAGGTACTATTGTTCATGTATGGCAGGACTGACCAGAACCTTGTGGGCCTGGGATACAGATAAAGTCACTCTGCATTGAAGTCAAGTGGCCTTGGGTCCTGCCTCCCTTTCTATCTGGGACACCCGCAGACAGTAGGGTCTTTACCTATCCCATGGTCCTCCAGCTGTTTCTGGGAGACCCTTCACTTTTCCCACAGCCTCTCTCAGATGTTGGAGGAGTCTTCATCTGTTGGTGCACATTGACCCAACCTTCTGACCTCTGCAAACTTGAACCTTTCTTCCACAGTGTTCCTGAGCCATGCCACCACCCTTGGTCCTCAAGGGAACCTCTATGAGACAGCTGGGCTCCCCTGAGTCCATGTCACCTCTTAAATGGCTGAGTTGGTTGCAGGTAGCTTTGGTTGAAACATTTCTCTTTCCTCTCTAATCATCACAGTGTCAGGCTGCACCTGCTTAGTAAATGCTTATGGGCTAAACAGAAGAGGGAGTGAGGAGTTGGAGGCCCAAGAAAGAGTAGACAGGACTTGCTGGGTCCAGGGATGCCCTGAAGGGGACCAGCTGGTACACCATCCCACCAAGCAGAAACAGGCCCTGGCGCAGCTGCGGAGGGCTCTCCCTAGAAGGCAGAGTGTTGTTCCATGGGCGGAGGCAGGAGGAGAGGCTGGGCTGAGCTCCTGGAGCTCATCTGGAGCCTGACATATGAGCCTGGCTCCTGCCCAGGGTACTGGTAGCTGCAGAGTCCCTTCACTGCCTTGGAGCAGGCAGCGGGGTGACTTAGAAACATCCTTGTCCCTGTCACTTGCCTGCCACGCCAGCTTCCAAGCCCACACCCTGGGGAGGAGCGCCTATCAAATCCCCTCCTCCTCCCCCATCCTTGCCCTTTGGTCCCTTGGGAGACACTCCTGTCGCTGCTGGGAGGTCTCCGTGGTAATTGTGTGTGCATTTTAATGTGACCGAGCCTGAAGCTTCCAGCAGACTGGCTTGCTTTCTTCAGGTTAACTGCCAGAAAGCTCTGGGACACGTTTGCAGCTCATCCACGGCAAGCGTAGAGCTCATTTTGCTCTTTGTTTTCACGTTAGCCTCCTTCCTTGCTCCCCATTACATCTCCATCCTTGTTTTTCGTTCTTTTTTTGCTCCCACATTTAATTTATGCAATCTCGTTATATATGTGTATCCTCGTAAGCACCTTAAATCCTTTCCAGAAACGTTGGGTAGAAATCATAAATACCATTTCTATCTTCATCCGGAGTCTGGGGGTGGGTACATCTCAGTGACAGCTGATCTTATTAACCCTTACCTGGGCAGGCAGGGGTATGGTTCCTGTATAAGAACGGGATTTGGGGGGTCAGGAAGCTTTCCCTACAAGCCCATGGGAGGCTCTGAGGAGGGGGCAGTGGGGAGGACAGTACCTTGGACTCATGATTTAGGATTGGGATTCTTCAGGAGTGCCCCTGAGGGACCAGGTGCCATGGAGGATCCTGGATTTTTGTTGGGGACTCTCCAGCAGCCTCAGCTTTCTGATTATTTAAGAAAGGACACATTTCTACTTATTTATGATGGAGTTTTTGTTAGGCTTGGTTGGAGATGCAGCGGAATTGTGCAGGTTGTTGGCAATTGAGTGGGTTAACTACTCAACCACCAGTGCCAGGCTGAACAAGGAAGGGGGGGGAGGCTGCAGAGGGTGGTGGGCTGAGCATTAACAACATGGAGGCCAGCAGAGGGGCGTGGGGCCGAGAGAGCCCTGTGAGATGAGAGGCAAGGTCTGAGACACAGTCTTAGAGGTGGTGCTTCCTGGGTGACAAGTGGTTTCCAGGTTGGCTGTGGGAGAGGCTGGCTGACATGGGGTGGCAGAAAGGCTACTGGCCATGTGGATGGGTCAGGGTGTAGAGCAGGATGGGCAGGCTTCCTGGGGTTGGTGAAAGGGCACTGTGGTGGGTGTGTGGACTTTGCAACCATTTTCTCTTCTCCTCATGCCCTGGGGACCTGCATTCCTCCCACCCCTATTCTCATACCGTATGGTTTCAGTAGAGCTCAGCCTGCTCTCCACAGCAGCAGCGTGGGGCCAGATCTGGTCACAGTTATGAGTTCATGGTAGGTCCATCCATCAAGTTGGTTCAATTGAACTCAATCCTGGGGCTTGTGTAAGAAGAAATGCTTTCTTTCTTCTTGAACAAGGGAAGGCCTGGAACTAGTGGCAGCCACATTGCCACCATGAGGTAGCTGAAAGAAAACCCATCTGGAATAGAATGGAAAAAGGGAATCAGAGACAGCCTAGGGACTGGAGATGTTGTTTTAGCTCCTGAATCCAGATTTTTTGCTCCCGTAACTCTATTGATTTATATAATCAATATCCTCAAGGATTGTATGGATTTCAGGAGAGGATCATGCAGCTCAGTGGTATCATAAGGGCCATGTAGCCCTTTTTTCTCTCTACTTTTCACCTTCAACAGTCTCATTCTGAGACTGAATTTCCTCTTGGTAGCAGAGTGGCTGCCAGTAGCAGTTACACTCATGTTCTTCCTCTCAGAGATACACCTCCACACACATCCCACCCTACTCCCGCCTGCCCAAACTCCTGTAGTACAGGGAAATATCTCTTTTTAAAATGTTTTTTAGGTGTAGATGGACCCAACACAATGCCTTTACTTTTATGTGGTGCTGAGGATCGAACCTGGGTCCGCCCCGTGCTAGGCGAGTGGCACAATCCCAGCCCAGGGAAATATCTTTTTTGGAAGATTTCAGAAAACATCTTGTCACATCTCATTTGCCTGACTTGAGTCTTGTGCCTATCACCGAAATTCCCTAGGGCGAGGGAGATGAGATGTCCTGTTTGATCAGTTCCAATAGGTACCCAACTTAAAGCTGGAAAATTTGGGGTCTGGTTAGAAGTGGGAGGGTATATGCTGGGTAGGCAGCCAATGCCTGAGTACCTCAGTCTTGGGAGCTGAGCACAGAGCTGACTGGGCTCCTGGGAGCCCAAAGTCAACACCCACTCCAGCAGTTGCTGAGCTTCCAAGCAAACTTCTCCTTCAGGTGGGACCTTGTGGTGGTAGAGCTGGCAAGTTCTGGGTTCTTCTATGCTTCTTTCCTCCGACCAGAGTCTTTGAAACTTACTCCAGTTACCAGGGGAACAGTGGGGACAATGCCTTGCTGGTGGGCAGCTGCAGGGAGGACCCCATTCATAATGAGGCCCAGAGAAGGTACTGGGGTGAGTGACATGACAGGGCAGGGAGGGATTCTGTTTAGAGAGAGGAGCTGCACCCATAGTCCAGAAGTAGGTGACTTGCATCCAGAGCCATGGGCTGCTGCCTTATTTACTCCACGAATCAATCCCGATCCTGTGTGACACGCATATGACTGAACTCTGTTGAAACATGAATGATTCATATCACAAGCTTGCCTGTCTTGTTCTGATGTGATGAAATTGTAACCATGGCTTAATGGATATGGATCCAAATGTAAATCATTTGTTCAAGGTCCCTCAGTCCCATTGACTCTGCTGTCACCCTGGGTGGCTGATTGTAAGTCAGGAAGGGTGGGGTCGAGACTAGCTGAGGTGGCCCACCTCCTTCCAGAGCCAGCCTTCCCTGATGGTCAGCACAGAACCACTTCCTGGGAAATGCCACCTAAGCGCACATGTGTTTGAAATGGAGTCGTGTCAGGCTGGACAGCTGGGAGGAAGGATGAAGATAAATGGTGAGCCTGCAGATGGAGGCGGGTAGTTCTACAGTCAGGATCACAGGTGGCAGGAGGGGCCACCATCACTCCTCCCACCCCAGGAAGGTCACTGTGGATGGGCATGACTTGGTATTGCCTCCTGTCCCTGCTTGCTAACCTGTCCCCACGGCCAGGATGTCACTGCTTGGATGGACGTCTGCTTCCACTGAAGTGACTTATAACCTCCTCCCTGTTCCTCTGGGTGCTCCCGTGGCTCAGTAGCCCCAGACCTGCCTGGTCCTGTCAGGCACAGAATGGGGCTGTCCACAGTGGAGATGTGTGCAGTCCCTGCTTCCCTAGAGCTGACCTGTCAAGTGGGACGCAGACAAGGGGCATGTCAGAGAGATACTCTAAAGAGAACTAAAGTGGTCTACTCTGCTGGCAGGGAGGAGGGAAACTGCTCTGAAAGGCAGGCATGAGAAGGACCAGGCTCTTGATGCCCCCAGGAGGCACATTGTCCCTGCAGGTGCCACAGCCTAGTGAGGGATGAGCTGGAAGGCAAAGGAGTCCTGAGATCAGAAAGTTAGGCAGGAGAGTAGGGTGCAAGGGAGTGGGCAGGAGATTGGAGGGTGTTTTAGTCAGGTTTTTTGCTCCTGTGACTAAGGATCTGACCAGAACAACTGTAGAGGAGGAAAAGCTTATTTGAGGGATCACGGATTCAGGGGTCTTAGTCCATAGAAGGCTGGCTCCATTTCTCAGGGCTCAAGGTGAGGCTGAGCATCATGGCAGAATGTGTGGCAGAGGGAAGCAGCTCACATGACGGCGATCAAGAAGCAGAGAGAGTGTCCACTCTCCAGATGCAAAATATACATACTAATTCCCACCTCCTCCAGCCATACCCCACCACATTAGTTAGCACTCAGTTAATCCCTATCGGGGATTAAATCACTGATTAAATCACTCTTGACAACCCAATCACTTCTCCTCTGAACCTTCTTGCATCATCTCACACGTGAGCTTTTGGGGAACACCACATCTAAACCATAACAGAGGGCTTGAGATTTTAATTATGATGCAAAGCCTTAGAGAGCTTATCTAAAAAATTGTCTCTGTCAAGATGTAATTGACATACAATAAAAGATACCATTGAAAAAAGTACACAGGTTGGTGAATTTAGACACACATATGTAGTCACGTGACCATAAGTCCCATCAAGACAGAGCACTTCTATCATCCCCAAATTTCCCTCTGCCTCTTTCAGTCAATCCCTCCCCTCCCAACCCCCAGTCTCTGGCTCCCAGGCAACAGCTGATCTGCTTTATCTCTATAGATTAGTTTTGACTGTTCCAGAACTCTGCTCTCTATTGTATCTGGCTTTCTTAATTCAGCAAAATGGTTTTGAAATCCATCCATGTTGTTATTTCTATTGCTGGGTAGTGTTTCATTTTATGAAATATTTTATGATCTTATCATTTATGCTATTGATGGACAGTTAAATTGATTCTAGTTTTGTGTCATTACAAATAAAGCTGCATCAGATGTTCATATGTCTTTTTGTGGAAATGTTTTCATTTGTCCTGGGTTGCTAGCTCAGAGTAGAAATGAGCATTCACAGAGTAGGTGTTTATTTAATTATTTAGAAAATTCTCAGCAGTTTTCCAGAATGCTTGTCACAGTTCATCCTTTCCCTAGCAATACAGAGCTCCTGTGCTTCCATGTCCTTGCCAACACTTGGTGTGGTTAGACTTTTAAATTTTAACCAATTTATATGGTGTGAGATGGTATATCCTTGTGGGTTTATTTGCCTTTCCATAGAGGGCTTTAAATATTGAAGTGCCATGCCCTGACATGACCCTTGACTGAGCCTCTATATTGAGGACCCTTAGGAGTTGAATTGGACATGTCCCTCAATTTTCTCTTGAGAATCTGGTTCTCTTTACTCCCAGATTCTCTTTGCTCAGCACAGCAAAGGAGTTGAGAGGCTGTGTTCTGTGTGTGGGTCACTCAAAGCTACATGTGTGGAAAGTCTGGTCCCCAGTGAGGTGGTGTTGAAAGGTGGCATGGAACCTTTGAGAAGTGGGATCTAGTGGGAGGTCTTTAGGTCACTGGGGGTGCTCCTGGAAGGGATTGTGGGGCCCATTCTTTCCTGGTTCTCCATTTTGATGTGTGATCTCTTCTTTCCATGTTCTCCTGCCATTGTGATACCGTCAGCCATTAGGCCCTCACCAGAGGCTACACCAGTGAGGCCACCACATCTTAGACTTTGAAACTCCAGAACTATGAACTAAATAGACTCTTTTCTTTATAAAGTTAGCCTGACTCAGGTATTTCATTATAATAACAGAAAATGGACTAACGTATGCTTTTAGAAAGACTTGAAGTTGCTAGTACCAACAGGTTGGCCTCCAGTGTCCAGTGAGAATCGGGGGCCAAAGTTCTAGCCGAGACCCTCTTAGGGACATCGTCACAGGGAGACCCAGGGACTCAAGGCTATGTAAGTACAGGAATGTCAACAGCCCTGAGCCCACTTCCAAGTCCTCACAGGAGGAGGACAGTGCATATTTTCAGAGAGAAATAATGCTGGCGACTTCTTAGGGTGGCTTCTGTTGGTAAGTCCCCCACCACAGTGGGTCCTGCTGTCCCCAGGTTGTTCACTCAGGGCCCTGAAGTCTCCTGTTGACGTCCAGGTATCATGCTTTCTCTTTCCTCTCTTACAGGGATCTCTTGTCTTCTTCTCTCATAGGGACCCCTTGGATCCACAAGCCCCTGCACGCAGGGGCCTCTCTCTTATTTTGACACACTTTCCTTGATAATCTTAGCTCAGGCTCTGGATTCAGAGGCCTGGGGGCAGCGGGAAAGTCCTGGTTCCATCACTCAGGAACTGTGGGTCACTGGGTAATGTGCTTAGCCTCTGTGCCTCAGTTTCCTCATCTGTAAAGTGGGACAATAACATGTGGTCCTCATGGAATTGGCATGAGGATTAGAAGGGACTCTCATTATACTGACAATGTCCACCACAGGGCCAGGTCTCTTGCAGCTCAAATTGGCCCAGAGTTACCTCCTTGCCTAACAGGTGGATGCCAGGCACCTTAGCCTGGCTCTCAAGGTGTCTCCACGCTTGGGCTGCCACTGGGCCCCGCAGCCTACACGGTGGGCTGTATGAGGGGCACCCCTATTTGGTTGCGGGTGTATCCCTTGTGTAGTGGCCTCTGGAACTTGAAATCTATCTGTACAGCGATATTACTTTTGCCTGTTCATGTCCCTCGGCTTCCCTTCTCCCTGTTCTCCCTCCTTCTCTTCCTCATTCCTATTCATGTGATCCATCTTTTTGCCTCATCCAGCTCCCTGAGATTTCTCACAGCTCTCACCTGATCCACCTGTGACACCTGACCCATCTGGGTTGGGAGTGGGGAAATGTAGGTGGGAACAGTTTGTATGGGAACAGTTTGGGTTATTGTGTGTGTCTAAATGTGGGCTAGAGCTTGTTATCCTCCCAACCCTCCCGCCTCGCCTCAGTCCTCCAGACCTGAGCCCAAGGCTCAGCCTCCTGCCCTGGTGCCATGTAGAAAGAGAACTGAGGTAAGATGTTTAGGCAAAATTGCCAATAGCTGTGATCATAACCCAGGGCCTTTTATTTATTTGGACTTCTCTTCTAAATTTGCTCAGAAATTCGGACCCTTCTCGTACCACTAAGAAGTCCAGGAAAGGGACTGTAGAATTGATTGACAGGGCCAGAATGGGAGTCCAACCCCCTGCCTCTTAGGTCAGAGAGGCCAGGAGCCCCAGCAGTGGGAGATGGAGGGTTGCTGGGCCAGCAGGAAGGTGTGCTGTGGACCTTGCTGAGCGTGAGTGCTGCTAGGGAAGAGGACAGTGTGTGGGCTTGTCTCAGGTGCTATTGTCCTGCTGGGAATACTGTTGTGGTAGATCAACAGATGGACAGGAATCTGCCCTCAGGGCATTACTGTCCAGCAGGGAATGCAGATACACAATGACCAACATTTAAAAACCAAGTGGTAGACACGTGGGAGCAGAAACCCTGGAGATTCTGACAGGAGGTAAGGATGGGCACACTGCTAGTAGGACAAAGCATGGCCAGTGTCCTTACAATGCCAACACTGCTACTCCTTATTTGCTTTGTCCCTGAATTTTTTTGTGGGGGGGCATCCTTTGTGGGGTGGTTGCTGGGGACACCCCTGAGCTCTGCCACAGTGTGAAGCTGCAGATTGCAGAGACACACTGAAATGGGGCTGGGTCTTCACTCGGGACTGAACCAAGAACTCAAACACAGAGGCGAGTTATTCCACAAGGCAAGGGAGCCAGAGACACTCCAGAAGTGTGCTCCCCATTTCACAGGGGCACCCCAAGTGCAAGGACACACAGCAAAGATATCTGAATGTTGTCTGTGGCTGGAGTTGGGGGGAAAGGGGACAGGAAATCAACAGAACAAGGCCGAGCTGTGACAGGGTGGGGGCCCACCTGAGGAGCGTGACTCAACTCCTTCCTTCCAACACCCAACACATGATAGACAAGTGAGGAGTTGAGGGTCTCCCGAAAGTAATAAGGGAAGAACGGATAGGCGAGGAAGTGGGTGAGGGAGGCACATGGTCGGTGGGTCCTCAGGGAAGGGAAGACACTACGGGCAGAGGGACGGCCAAGGTGAGCCTGGGAGCTGGGACACGGCGGACATGGCTCAGTGGTAGAGTACTTGCCTGTAGTGCACAGGCTCTGGATTCTATCCTCAGAACCACCAAGAAACAAACAAAAAAATTCAGGCCCAGAGGGTGGAGAGGCTCAGAGGCTGGAGTGGAGTGTGTGAGGGGAAGCCGCTGCTAGGAAGGGGCCACATGAGTGGCGGGGAGGGAGGCCCAGAGAGCCCCTTCCCATTGGAGCCTCCACAGTGCAGCTTGCAAGAGGCTGGAAGAGCTGACTTCTACCATCCTGTGTTCGCCTGCTGTTTCCTCTAACTTGAGTTTTAAATTGGAATTATTTAATCCTCCTGACTCCGTAAATGGGCTTTAAGCCACAGTTTAAGTGCAGTTTGGGTCACAGAGCCACTTCCTCTCAAGTTAAGGCCAAGACTTTTGCTGGGATTAGGTTCCCAGGAGGTGGCTGGGTCCTGTGACTCTGCTCCTGGAGTCCAGGATGACATTTTTCATGGGTCTGAGCCTGTCTGATCTCCTAAAGCCCACCCACCTGTCCACAACGGGTGGTGAGGGTTCTTGGTTTTCAAGGTCCCTGTAATACTCGGATCAAGGCCTCAGAGCTGTACCTACAAATTGCTTTGGGGACTGCAACAAATTCTAATACAGGTTGAATATTCCTTATCTGAAATAATTGGGACTGGAAGTGGTTTGAATTTCATTTTTTTAAAATTTTGGAATATTTGCATAGACATGAGATATCTTGGGGATGGACCCAAGTCTAGACTCAAAATTTAGTTCTGTTGCATATACGCCTTATGCACACAACCAAAGGTGGTCTTATACAATATTTTTTTGCACCTGAATTTTAACTGTGACCCCTCACCTGAGGTTAGGTGTGGGATTTTCTATGCTGGTGTCATACAGATTTTGAAGCATTTCAGATTCTGAATTCTTTTGGATTAAAGGTGCTCATACATACTAGCAAGTGGGAATCATGTCTCCTTGTACTTCCATTTGCATCTTGTACTTCCATCAGCCTTGTTGAGAAATGTCCCCATTTTACAAATGAGGGGACTGAGTCTTGGGGCAGAGATCACTTGAGAAGGTCTCCAGGAACCAAGGAGAAGTGGTCAGACTGGATGCCAGGTTCCTGCTGGTTCTCTCACCAATACTTGTTTGTCCCAGACTCTGGGACAGGGCCCTGTTGGAAGGCTGTCAGATTGCCAGCATCCTGGGAGGGAGGATAAAGTGGCGATGGGAATGGAGTCCCAGCCTGCTCTGCCCAAGCCTCTAATTGCTGGGAGCTGGCCAGCCCAGAGGACAGGCTGGTTATCACAGACCTGGCGGAGTGCTCTCTTCCTTGGGTGTTGTTTTTTTCCATTGCAATTGAAACAACTTCACTTCAAGCAGGGTTGGGGCCAGCTTCTTCTGGGCCCCAGAAACTCTGACCCGGCTTGGGCCACCTGGAAGTGTGATGCTGTCACTTCTTCAGCTGTTGGCCCTAACCTTGGTAGTGACCTCAGGGCCAGGCCCCAGCCAAGCATTGGGCCCTGGGCTGGGGTTCAGATCTGGCTCCCTTCTCCTGAATCTCCTGCCAGGGCCAGCTGTGGTCTCTAACTTTGCCTTGGGCCACACAGGGGAGAACTCTTGGCTGCTCATGCCAGCTTGACTGGGACTCCTTTCCTGGCAAAGGCTGGAACCAGAGAGCTTCCACCAGAGCCTAGCTCAGGCTGCTGGGCCTGTCTGCTTCATGTGTCCTTCCCCTGGCACTTGGGACAACCCAAGCTGAAGACACTTCAGCCAGAAAAGAAGGAGAGGGAAAGGAGGCTCTGGCCCAGTCCAAGCATCTTGTTCAGATGAATCTCAGGCTCACTCCTCTGGGATGGGGACAGGAAAAAGGAATTATGAACTCTTACTCTTGCCTGGCCCACATTGGTTAATCTTTCTTTGCACCAAGATCTAGCCTTCTGCTTGCTTTCTGGTGCCCATGTTAGATGCCTCAATCCTTGACTCTCCAGAGAAAGATGACCCAGTAGTCAGTCTTGGCCCATGGTAGAGTTCAAGAGTCTAGGAAGAGGATAGAAGGGGACCTACACCCAAGCTTGGCTGGCCAGAACCCAAGGAGAATCAGAAAGGCACCAAACCATGTATCATAACTTTTCTTCTGTTATCTCTGTGACTTTCAAAACCTCTGACCCTTTAGGCCCCCACCTAGAACCTATTTGGAGGAGTTAAGATCCTGGCAGGGCCAGGTATGGTGATGCACACCACTAATCCCAGGTACTCATGAGGCTGAGGCAGGAGGATTGCAAGTTCAAGGCCAGCCTCAGCAACTTGAGTAAGACCTGTCTCAAACTAAAATTTAATAAAGGACTGGGGATGTAGCTCAGGGGTAGAGAACTTGCCTAGCATGAGGCTCTGGATTCCATCCCCAGTACTGCAAAAATACATACATACATACGTACGTACATACATAAATTAAAAAATAGAGATCCTGGCAGGACACAGGGGTGCACTTGGATGGGACAATGGGACAAATGAAGGGAAATGAATGAAGGCATGGCCCAGACTATCATGGGCAAGAGAAGGGAACCAGGGGGCAGGAGGTACTTAGGGGTTGGTGACAACAGAGCTGGGACCATACCAGGCCTGCAGAACCAAGAGAAGAAGCAGAGCTGATCCGGCAGTTTTTAATGGAATATACTCCCATCTTGTTGGGTTACTTTATTTCTAAGGAGTACAGCAGAAGCACAACAAATGTGCGTGAGTATATATGTGTGGTTGTGTCTGTGAGGTATGAGTATGTAAGTGTGAGTGAGATTAGGAATGTATTTATTCCCCCACCCCCATTTTCTTCCACTGGTGACTTTGTATTCAAGGCCTTTTCCCTCCCTGCTTTAGTCAGCTTTGAGTTGCTATAACAAAATGCCCAAGGCTGGAAAACTTATAAAGAGGTTTATTTGGTTCATGATTCTGGATGCTCGAGGGCTCAAGCAGTATGGTGCAGGCATCCTGGTAAGAGCCCCCTGGCTGCATCATATATGGCAAAGACACAAACAGGGAATTGGCTATATAGAAAAGGAGGATTTGAGGGAGGTGTTGGGATCCCTTATAATAACTTATATTCTCAGGAACTAATCCAGCCCCATGATACCTATATTAATCCCTTTTAAGGTTGATGCTTCCCCCAACTCTGTGACTTAAATCCCTTTCATTAGACCCTACCTTTAAAGGTTCCACCCCCTTAACACTGCCACATTGGGGAACAAGCTTCCAACAATGGGCCATTGGGGGGACACAATTAAATCCTATTCTAACTAGAGCACCCCACTTCTCCCCTTTCTCAGCTGTCTTCAGTCTCCCTCTGCCATCTCTTTGTGTTGGATTTAGGGCAAGTGCAGGGTTCTGGTTCTTTGGTGCCTTCCACAGGATCATCTGTAAAAATATCTGTGGAGCCAATGATCCAATCATTCCATAAATTAATAATTGCAACAATGAGGAAAAAGTGTCAGTCTGATAAGTAAAGGAGAAAAGAAAAATAATAAAAAGCAGATGAGAGAAGTACAATAATTTCATGTCATTTGTCTCTTATTCATGCTGTTCCCTCTGTGTGGAATATCCCATCCTTTTGGAATTTACAAATTCTCCTTCAAGATCATGTCTAATGCCTTCTCCTCTGTAGAACACCTCTTCCCCTTCACTCTCCCACCCGACCCCCAGCCTTGAGTTAATTATCTTTTCCCCAGGGCTCAACAGGAGGTATATAGCAATTTAAACATACTTTCAACAAAGTTATTTACCACAACTCATCGGAAATACTTAATTTTTCATTCTTCTCTCAGGGCGAGGGCTTTGTCTAATTCTTACTATGGATGCTCCACAAGTTTATTGAGTCCAGTAGAAATTAGGAGATTTCAAGCTCAGGTATTCTGGAAATTTGAGTGGTGAGTGACCCCAAGGGTTCAATATATTTGACATTTTCTTTCAAAGATTGAAGGCTTAAGAACCATAAAGGCAGAGAACTGGCTGAACTCAGTTCAGAGGACTCTGTCCAACACTAGATCGGGAAGCTTTATAGGAAAGAATTATTTTTCCAGAGTTGAAACTTCTTGAACTGTTAAATTAGACACACTGGAAGTCAAAGGCTATTCATGTCAATTTGACTTTCTTCCCCTCTCATTCCTTTGCTTTTGAGAGTCATCTGTTGTGAAGTTTCCAACTTTCATTCGGCTGCCTTCAGCCAGTATTTACTGACCATGGGCTTTGATTTAGGCCCATGATGGATACTGGGGCTCAGGGGCAGTGAGACAGGGAATTGTGGGAGGAGGGAAGAGGGGAGTGTGGATGTGGGTTCAAGGCATTGCCCCAAAGGCCAGGGTGCCTGGTCCAAGCCTGGATGAGGACCATTGCTGACCAAAGGCAGCAGTACAGGGTGTGCGTGACATGCTTCAGGGCTCAGAACTTTCTGGACTCAGGGAGATGAGGGTTCCAACCCTGACTCTGCTGCCCACTGGCTGTTGAGACAGCTGCTCTTCCCTGTGCCTTAAAGTTGTCTGTAAACTGGGGCCAATAACAGTTCTGTCCCCACAGGATGGTGGTCAGGCCTCTGCAAGACCAAGAATGCAGCAGAGTGCTTCTTGGATGCACAGACCGGGCTCAGCTGTGCCTGTTACGAAGCTGTCTGAGGTGAGGGAGGCACGCGTGGCCAGACAGGGTGGGACAGGTCTAGGACATACACTCAGCCAGACTCTTGAACTCTGGAGCTCTGTTTGGCACCGCCTCTGACCATCATGTCCTCCCCCTAACGAGAAGCCCAGTCCTGCTGCCCGGAGTCTGGGGCAGCCTGGTGGGGTCCAGGGTGTGGCCTTGAGGTCAAGGGCAGTCTCTGGGTTACCCTTGTTCTTTGGGTTCTCTGGTGCTCAGGCTTCATCAGAGCCGATGAGGGAATCTGAACAGGCCTACAGGAAGCGGGAGGAAGAGGCCTGGAGCAGGAGGAACTTCCCCAGCCAGGCCCAGCGTCTGCCATTGGTGTGACCAGGGGTGCGGCCAACACTTACCCCACCGTGAGAGCTGTCTGGAGCCCAGGCTCCTGTCTCTGCTGCTGCCCACAGCTCCTGCCTCGCCATTGCCCACATCCGCTCATAGGCCTCGCCTGTCCTCTTTCCCTCCCCAGAGGCCTTGTGGAGCTCAGACCCAGCCCTGGACCTTGTCACCCCTTTCTGCTTCAGGGTCCCAGGATTCCCACGGATGGACCTGCATCTATGTAGCCTGACCATCTGGGAACCAAAGTTGGGCTTTAATGTCACTGCTGCTGTCTAAGGTGGAGCTTTGGGGACCCTGGCCTTCCCAGGATAGGCCTCTGGGAGTGGCTCCTAGTGATGAAGAAACTTCTTTACAGATGGAAGCACTAATTAAGACATTTGAATGTCTTCCATATTCCTAATTCTTTGTTCTTTTCCTTTATGTAATAGAAACGATCCTGCCTAGCTCATTACCAGCTGGTCTAGTAAACATCTAGAGACTATAAGGATATTTTATTCTAATTGCCTGAGCCTCAGGATCATGGAAACAAGATGGTAGGGGGAAGGGCTCTGAAGCAAGACTGGGGTAAAACTAAACTAAACTAAAATAAAACAAAAGCTCTACAAGAAAGCGCTCAGTCAGTCCTGGTTTCATTTTTTTGTTTGATGGGTTCAGAGTTTTTGACCCAGACCCAGGAAAGATTGAGAAGAATTTGAAGGCTGAGTCGCTGCCTGGTTGACGAGAGGGCAGGTTCTGAGCCAGTCAATTAAACACATTTCTCCTTAATAAATGTGGCAAACAACATGAAAATATGTCTTATTTTCTAAGTTGCATGAATCAAAGGCTGGCAAGAGGCCTGAGAGGGAAGAGCTGTTTGCTCTGTAAGAGACATGCACACAGTGTCCTTGTGCCCAACTCTGGGTTTAACTCTCTCAGGGAACACAGCTTTCCAGAACAGGGTTCCAGAGCCAACCTCGGGGACCAGGGAGTGGGTGAGTGGGTGCTGGCTTTCAGGCCGGCCTGCGAAAGGCAGGGTGTGTGGCCTGGGGTGGATCACTAACTGGGAAGACCTACAGGTGGCAGGTGGCACCACAGCTGAGGTGCGGCCCCACCAAGGTGAAGCCTGTGAGAATCCCCCACACACACCTGGACAGAGATGCCAGCTAACAGGGTGGCCCCAGACTCACCCTACAAATGTACCTGGGGACCACACCCCAGCTTTCCCAGCGTAGGATGAGGTGGACACAGTGGGGCCCAGGAAGAAGGCCTAGGCTGGCAGCTTCCTGTGGGGTCTGGCTGGATGCTGCCAGGTAATGACCCTTGGGCTGGAGGAGCAACACTTGGCCACTGCCAGCTGTCACCAGAGCGGGTGGGGCTGGACCTGGCTGTTCATCTTTCCTAGGTCCTGCAGCTACAGGGCTCTTGGCAGGTGCCAGCACCTCTGCTTATAAGTCTTACATTTTGTTATTCTCTTACATTTTTTTTTAGAGAACGGGTCTCACTAAGTTGCCCAGGCTGGCCTCAAACCTCTGGGCTCAAGTGATCCCCCTGTCTCAGCCTCCCAAGTATCTGGGACAACAGGTGTGTGCCACTGTGCCTGGCTTGTTGTGTGGTTCTCAAAGTGGGTTCCCCAGCCCTGTCACTGCCCCCAAGGGGGAGCAGGTGTGGCATATCCTGAAATCCCTATCCCACCTGCTGTCAGCGAACCCTGAAGATAACCTAAGGTTTTTCCACCTTTGTGCTTCCTCTTGCTACTCTTGGGATGGCTGGCACTTCTGATCTAATAGTCCTGAGGTGCGAGCCAGGCTTGGAGCAGGAGCCCCTTGTGTTGGTGGGACTCACAAAGTAAGACCGAGGGGATGCTGTCCATATGGGGGAGGCCGCACCCTACCTGCTCTCAATCACCTCACTGTCCTGTCCCACTCAACACCTCCCCCACACCTGCCACAGGTGGCATGCCCTGGGTTCAGCTGGAAGAGTCCCTGCTTGGTCTTATTAAAACAGGAATTCACCGTCAAGGCTAATTCCCCACTCTTAACGCACATTGTGTGCATTTGTGGCCGAGGAAAACTCATTAGGGCCAGAACACTTCCCTGGTGGAGGAAGCACTGGGCTCATTAGGGAGGCCAGGCCAGTCCTGGTGGTTTTAATGAGCTGTGAAAACCACTAAGGAACAGGAGAATTAGCAGAGAATGTGGTGTGTGTCTTCAAATTCCCAGAGGAGCGTTTTGGGTCTAATATTGGAGTCCCCTAGACAAGGCATTTCATGGAAAGGGGGCCACACAACTGAATCTTATGTTTCACGAATCTATACGGAGACTTGGGGACAAAGTGCTCTCTCAGAGGAGGTGCCACTGTCCTGGGTCTCCACAACTTTTGATTGGGAAAGAGAGATAGTGATGGGAGGTGGCCAGGAGGGGGCCACTAGATTCTCAGGACAAGGGGGAAAGTTCTAATGCATTGGGTCTGTAGATCTTGGATGGGAATATAGACAGTGGCCACTGGGAATCCTGACAGAGCCTGACTAGGACTTTGGCTGGCTCTTTGCTCAAGGAGGTGGGTTCTACAGGTAGAGTCCTTGAATGGAAGGATGTGAGACCCATGTCAGTTTATTCCCAGAGAACCATTCCCATTGGGCTTAAGGGGAAGAAATGAGCCAGCAATGGAAGAGCTTGGTGCAGCCAGTCCAGCTGTGGTCAGCAGGGGCTGGTTCCTTTGGTGCTTCTTAGTCCCCTCCCTAAACAGGAATTCTGAAGCTCCAGTTCATGCTCCTGGCTAACTCCAACAGGCCTCTTGCCCAGGACTTGCAGGAAAATTGCAACCATAAAACTCGTCTCCTCCTGGGGCCACTGGCCAATCTTACCCCAAGCCAGGGAGGCTTCACAATGTAAACAAATCCTCCTGTTGCTCCATCTAGGACCTTGGAAAAGACCTGCATCAACTACCTCTTGAACTGGATGGGGGCTTTGCATGGGCATAGTCCAAAGCAGACTGGGTTGAAGCTTTTCAGGGGGTATCCCCTACTCACTCCAATTATCTGTATCGGAACTTCCAATAGACCACAGAATAGAGGAATTCTGAGTGCTGATGACTGGGATAGGAAAAAGAATTCCAAAGTGTTTGGGGCTTCTTGGTGCCCAAGCAATGAGATATTGATTTGGAGATGCTGGCTCTTTCCCTTGACCTTGTCACAGAGGGAGCGATGCTGATACATCTTCTGACCACTGACTGCCCTTGTCCAATCTCCAATCCTGTTTGTTTTACTTCCAGAGGAATCTAAAATCCATGCTTTCTCCTCCTGCCCACTCTGATCCCCTGTCCCAACTCATCATTCTCTCCCACCTTGTTTCCAAGGTGACCTCTAACTCATCTCCCATATCTTCTTCAGTCGGTTCTCTACTCAGGATCATCCACATTCCCTGGCACCAAGTGGGTGCGCAGTTAACATTTAAGTCAGGAATGAACAAAATTACTTTCCCTGTTCTGATCAGCCCCAATGGAGGAACTTTGCTTCTAAATGTGTATTTTTATATAACAATAATTCAGTAGAATTTTTTTTTGTAGTATGGATCTACTGATGAGAAAAATGAGATTTTATTTTCTGGGGCATAACATTTTTCACTTAATTAGGGTACAAAGTTATGTTCCTCCTCATCAAAATCTACTTCAAATGCTGACTGGTAACAATATTTTAGGCATTTTATCTTTGAAATTGTCTTTTCACCGTGAGAGAGGTACTGCTAAATACTCACATAATCCATAAGCACATGACTTTTTCCCATTTAATTTTTTTTTACTGAGACATAATTTACATAACCTAACATCCACCATTTAGAAGTGTACAGGTCAGAAGTTTTTCATATATTCATTATGCGATACAACTATTTCACTATTTTACTCTAATTTTAGGTGTTTCATCTTTGAAATTACCTTTTCATGTTGTAGTGTGTGAAAGTACTTAATTCCTCTTTATGACAGAGTGAAATTCCATTGCGTGAATATGCAGTGTACAGTTCACCCATTCATTAGTTGATGACATTTGAATTATTTCTACTTTTTTGGCTATTGGGGATAATGCTTTTTTTTTTTTTTTTGAAATTCATGTATGAATTTTCATGTAAACATGTTTTCAATTTTCTTTGATATTGCTCTGGTTTGTATGTGGTTCTTCCCCACCAAAATTCCTATTGAAATTTGATAGCCAGTGTAAGGGTGTTGGGAGGTAGGGCATTTAAGAGGCAATTAGATCATGTGGGCTCTGCCCTTACAAATGGATTAGTCTTTCTCTTGAGACTAGATTAATTCTCGTGGAAAAGGATTAGTTCTCAGAAGAGCAGGTTGTTATAAAGTAAATCTGGCACCTCCCTTGTTCTCCTTCTCTCTCTCCTATCCATGCTGTCTTCCATATGGACCTCCCTACTCTTCTGCTTTTCTGCCATGAGTTGAAGTAGCTTACCTGAAGTTGAACAGATGAAGTTACCTGATCTTGAATTTCTAGCCTCCAGAACTGTTACATAAATAACCCTTTTCTTTATAAATTTCCAAGTCACAGGTACTCTATTACAGCCACAGAAAATCATGATAGGAGGGGGATTGCAGGGTCATGTGGTAACTCTATGTTTAGCTGAGGAACCACCATGTTTTCCACAGTGGTTCCACCATTTTACATTCCCACCAGCAATGCACCAGGGTTATAGTTTCTCTACCAATTACTTTCCAACAACCTCTGTTCATTTCCTCCTCTCCTCCCTCTTACCATTTATCCTTCCTTCCTTCCTTCTTCCCCTACCTCTTTCCTTCCTTTCCTCTCTCTCTCCCTTTTTTCCCTCTCTCCTTCCCTCCTTCCACCTTCCCTCTTTCTAATTACAGCTACCTTAGTGGATAGTAATATCTCATGGATTTCTTTTGCATTTTTCTGATGACTAATGATGGTGAGCATTTTTAATGTTCTTATTGGCTATTTATATATATTCTTATTATAATTTAACTTTTTATGTTTCTATCTAATTAATTTGATGTGAGTTATGAATTGAAATTCATTTTCCACCATACAGAAATCCAGTTGATCTAGCAGCACTTGTTGGACAGACTACTTTTTCAGTGATAGGAAGAATTTCAAGATGTCCTCTGGGGTAGAATGAGTGAGTGATAGCTTTTCAAAGATGTCCACATCCCAACACTTGGAATGTGGAACATCGTATTAGATGATGAAAATGAATTAAGGTAGCAGATAGAATTAAGGTTATGGACTGGCTGACCTTAAAACAGCAATAATATCCTGGAATCTGGGAAGATCTGATGTAATTACAAATGTTCTTAAATGTGGAAGAGGGAGGCAAAAGAAAAGGTGAGCGTGATGTAACATATTAAGAATTTGCCTTACTGCTGCTGACTTTGGAAATGGAGCAAGGGACCAGGAGCCAAGGAATGGAGGTGGCCTTTAGAAGCTGGAAAGGGCAAGGAAACAGATTCTCCTTATGGCCTCTAAGAAATAAAGCAGCCCTATTGACACTGATTTTGGTCTGGTTAGACCCATTTAGACATCTGAACTACAGAACTCTAAGATAATAAATCTGTATTATTTTAACCACAAAGTTCATAGTAATTTGTTACAGTAGCCACAGAAAACTGATAAGGTCCCTAAGATTCCAGCTCCCTCCTATACATGCTCTGGATAATGACCCTCCCCTCAAGTGTGGGTAGGATTAATGAATATGAGGGCCACCATTCCTGTGATTATGCAATGTTATATGGCAAATGTAATTAAAGTCTTTATCAGTTGACTTGGGGTTAATCAAAAGGACAGTTTTCTTCCATTGGCTTCACTTTAAAAGAGGTTAAATCTCTTTCAAAGTGAAAGAGAGTCTCTTGTTGACTTGAACTGAGCAGGCTTCAGTCCTATAACCAAGAGGAAATTTCCTGGGAGAGGAGTCCAATTCCTTGTGAGAACATAGACTGGCTGAAAGCTTGATTTTAGTCTTCAAGACCCTAAACAGAGAAGCCAGTTACATCATGCCAGGGCTTTTGACCTATAGAAATATGTGATACATATAATTATATGTAAAATAATAAATCAGTGTTATTTTAAGCTGCTAAATTCGTGCTAACTTATTATGTGGCAACAGAAAAATAATACATTTCCCCCAATGAATTGATTTGGCACCTTTGCTGAAAATTAATTGAGTATATATACTTGGATGCTATTCTGTCCCATTGATCTATGTTTCTATATTTTTTTCTTCCATAAACTACTATCATTTGGATTGTCATAGCTTTTTAGTGAGTCTTGAGAATTAGATACTGGAAGTCCTCCAACTCTATTATATTTTTTTTTTCAAAAGTGTTTTGCAATTTTCAGTCCTGTGCATTTTCATATAAATTTTAGAATCAGCTTCTGCTTTCTCTCTTGAAGACTGTCACTGTGTCAAAAGCCTGATAACTAACTCTGAGACCACCATGCTGCAAAGAAGCTCATGTCAAGAGATCATGTCGGGGAGCACTGAGGCACCAGACATGTGAATAATGCCTTCTTTGACCTTCCAGCAATGATCCAGCTGCCAGCAGACCCAAAAGAGCAGAATGAGTTATCCAAATCAACACCATTTGGAAGAGAGCCACCAAGCTGAGGTCAGTTAATGTAGCAACAACAAATAATTGATATTTTAAGCTTACTAAGTTTGGGGATTAGTTTTGAAGCAATTGTGTATGGCAAAGTAAAGCTATTTACTTTTTCTGTTTTTTCTTGTGTTTTTTTTTTTTTCTGGTAAATTGTATGTTTCAAGTAATTTGCCCATTTAATCTAAATTGTTGAATTTATTGTTCTAAGTTTTTTGTAATATTTTATCAATATCTGTTTAATATCTGTAGGATTTATAGTGATGCTTCTCTTCCACTTCAGATATTTTGAATGTGTGTATACATATGTATAAAATACATATAGAATATGCATCATAAATATATATGGCTTTATTTGTCAGTTAAAAATTAGATAAAAATTTAAAAGACATTTTGTAACTTGTGCTCTTTAATCAGTCTTGCTAGGCTCTTTTCAATTTTACTAATCTTTTCAAAGAGCTGTCTTTTGGTTTTCTTATTTTATATTTCATTGATTTGGGCTCTTTATTATTTCTTTCCTCCTTCCGACTGTGGGTTTGGTATACTCTTCCTTTTTAGATGACTAATGTATAAATTCATTGATTTTTAATTTTTGCTTTTCTTTCTATTATGAACATTTAGAGTTATATATTTCTTTCCAGATATTGCTTTAATTCATTCCATAAAATTGGGTATTTTTTTGTTTTCATTATAATTTGACTAAACATTTTCTAACTTTCCTATTGATTTCTTTCTTTTCTGACAGAGCTAGGGATGGAATCAAGGGCCTTGTGCATTCTAGGCAAGTGCTCTACCACTGAGCTACAACCCTACATGCTCCCCACCCCGACTTATTTTTTCCTTGTCATTTGAGTTATTTAGAAGTATGTTGTTTATATTCCAAATTTTTGGAGAGGTTTTCTAGATTTCATATTGTTACTAATTAATTCTATTTGGGCTAAGAAACAGTCTGTAAGAATGAGTGTGTGTGTGGGGGGGGTACTGGGGATTGAACCCAGAGATCCTCTACCACTGAGCAACACCCCCAGCCCTTTTTATTTTATTTTAAGACAGGGTTTTGCTAAGTTGCTGAGGCTGGTCTTGAACTTGGGATCTTCCTGTCTCAGCCTCCCGAGTCACTGAAATTACAGTGAGTGCCACTGCACCTGGCTAAGATTTGAAACTTCTGAAATTTATTAAGACTTTTTTTTTATGACCCAGAATGGGGTTTATTTTAGTGAACATTCCATGTGCACTTGAAAATTATGTGTATTTTGAAGTTGTACAGTGAGATGTTCCAAAAATGTTAGTTAGGTCAAAATTATTATAGTGTTCAAATTTTTTATGTTCTTACCTATTTTTTGGTCTCTGTGTTCTATAAATTACTGAGTTAGAGGTATTAAAATCTCCAGTTGTGATTGTGGACTCATCTATTTCTCTCTTTATTTTAGCCAATTTTTGCTTTATGAATTTTGAAGCTCAATTATTAGGTATGAAGTTAGATTTTTATGACTTAACCCTTTTGTCATAATAACACATCGCTCTTTATCTGTAGAAATATTCTTTATTTTGAAGTCTATTTGGCCTTACTTTAATATATCACACCAGCTTTCTTATTTTTACCACTCTCATGTTATATCTTCTTTCATCCTTTGGCTATTATTATTATTATTATTATTATTATTATTATTTTGGTATCAGGGATTGAACTCAGGGATGCTTTACCATTGAGCCACATTCCCAGCCCTTTTTATATATTTTATTTTGAGACAGGGTCTCCCTAAGTTGCTTAAGGCCTCACTAAGTTGCTGAGGCTGGTCTCGAACTTGTGATCCTCCTGCCTCAGCCTCCTGGGTCGCTGGGATTATAGTCACCTGGCCTTCCTTTTACTTTTAACTATCTGTGTCATTATGTTTCATATTCATATAGTTGAACATTGATTTTTAAAAAGAAAACTTCTGACAATCACTGCTTCCTAATTAGTATTCAGCTTACTTATATTAATTATTGATGTAGTTGACTTTAAATCTAATAACTAGTTATTGTCTCATATTTGTGCCATTTGCTTGTGTTCCTCTTTTTCTTTTGTAGTCTTCTTTTATATAAGTGAATATTTTGTTGTGTTCTTTTTAAAAAGCCCTTCTATTGGCATTTTAGCCATTCTCTTTTTCATGTTTATTTTTTTTAGTATAGTAGTTGTTTGAGGAATTACAGCATGGGTTCTTAACCTATCCCAGTCTATTTATAACTAATACTGTTTCATTTCATGCATTCTTATTCAATCTTTACAAATATGTATAAGATGCTAATAACAGTATAACTTAATTTTTTTTCTGGTCCTGTGTGCTTGTGCCATAATTTTAATTATATGATTTATAAACCCCAACTTATAATGATATTACTTTAAATGGACATTTGTCTTTTAAGGAAATCAGTGAAAAACCTAATGCTTTAAATTTTTATGTTCATCTCTTTCATTTCTTGGCATTTCTTCCAGTAGATCTATGTTTCTATCCAGTTATCATTCCTCTTCAGCCTAAATTCTCTTTAGTATTTCTTGTAGTAAACTTCTGCTGGTAACCAATTCTTTCAATTTATGATAACCTGAAATGTCTTTCATTTTCATTTTTGAAGAATATTTTTTCTAAAACTCTTAGGTTATAGTTTTTTCCCTTCATTTTTTTTTTCTACTGGAGATTGAACTCAGGGCCACTTCACCACTGAGCCACATCCCCAGTCCTATTTTGTATTTTATTTAGAGACAGAGTCTCACTGAGTTGCTTGGCCTCTAGCTATTGCTAAGGCTGGCTTTGAACTCACAATCTTCTTGCTTCAGCCCCCTGAGCTGCTGGGATTACAGGTGTGTGCCCCGGTGCCTGGTTTTCCCCTTCATTTTAATGTTGCTCTGTGATTATCTAGTAGCCATTGTATATAAAAAGAAGGTAGCTATCATTTGTATCATTGTTCTTTTGTATTTAATTTGTCATTTTGGTCTGGGTACTTTCAAAGTTTTGTCTTTATCTTTGATTTTAAAGTTTGATTACAGTGTGCTTACTTGTGATTTTTGTTGTGTTTACCCTTCTTGGGAGTACTTATAGTTTCTTGCATTGGCCAATTGATGTTTTGCATTGAATTTGGGAAAATTTTAATCATTATTTCTTCAATATATTTTTTCCCTCCAGTTCTCTCTCAACTTTTCTCTGAGAATTGAATTACACTTAGGTTGAACTGCTTAATATTGTCTTACAAGTCACTGAGATTCCATTCATGATTTAGAAATTGTTTTTTAATCTCTTTTTATCAGAATAGAAAATTTTTATGAATCTATTTCTAGCTCATTATCTCTCTTTTTAAAAATTAATTAATTTATTTGTTCTAATTTTTTATACATGACAGCAGAATGCATTTCAATTCATAGTACACATATGGAGCACAGTTTTTCATTTCTCTGGTTGTACACAAAGTAGAGTCACACCATTCATGTCTTCAAACATGTACCTAGGGTAATGATGACTATCTCATTCCACCATCTTTCCTACCCCCATACTCCCTCCCTTCCCCTCCCTCCTCTTTGCCCTATCCAAAATTCCTCCATTCCTCCTATGCTCCGCCCCACCCCCATTAAGATCAGCATCCACTTATCAGTAGCTCATTGTCTCTGTAACCTGCCATCTTAAATTTGCTTTTAAACCAACCTGATAAATTACTGATTTCTCATATTTTCTTACTATTCAATACAATTTCATCCCTTTCTCATTGTTTCCATTTCTCTGCTGAGATTTTCTACCGACTAAGATAATATTTTTCTTTTAGTTCTTAAACATATTTCTAATATCACTTTTAAAAGCTTTGTCTACTGATTCTAACATCTGGTCATCTCAGGATCTCTTTCTATCAGCTGTTTTTTTTTTTTTTTGTCTCATTATGAGTCACATTTCTTACTTGTATGCATGTCTAGACATTTTTTTACTATATGCTGGACATTGTGGATTATACATTTGAGAGCATCTGGATTATGTTTTCTTCCTTTAAAGAATTTTGTACAAAGAGAGTCTATTGAATTTATTAGTGTCTCACTGTGATCCTATCTAGGCTTGGTTTTAGGTTTTATTAAGGCAGGATTGTATCATTTATCTATTGCTGTATAATAACATTGATACCTTAAAACAACGATAACAACTCATTTTTATACCATTTTGAAGATCAGGAATCTGAGAGTGATGCTGCCTCAGGGTCTGTCTCTTGGGAGATTGCAATTTAGCTGTCATTTGTAGCTGTGGTCACAATAGACGTGACTGTAGCCATATAATATGCTTGCAGACTTACTCATGTGCTCACTGTTAGCCAGGAGGCTCTGTTCCTGTCGTTTGGGCTTTTCTATGAGTACTACATAAAGGTGTGACTATGTGGGGGTATATAAGGTATCAGTAGTGGAAAGTGAGCATCATTGAGTGGGGCATTTGGGAGGCAAACTGCTGCAGGGGTCTAGAGTAGCCCTTACTGTAGGGTGAGCTTTCTCAACCTTGAAACTATTGATATATTGAGTATTTGGGCTGGAATGCTTTGGTTGTGGGCATGGTCTTGTGCCCTGTGGAATATTTAGTAGCATCCCTGGTCTTCACCTACTAGATGGCAGTAGCACTTCCCATGATGACAGTCAAAAAGGACATTTGCAAATGTCCTTTGGGGGAGGGGTAAAACCACAATCCCCCCAAATTGAGAATAACTTTTTTTGGGGGGAATGTAAAGGGATTGAACTCAGGGGCACTTGACCACTTAACCACATCCCCAGCCCTATTTTGTATTTTATTTAGAGACAGGGTTTCACTGAGTTGCTTAGTGCCTTGCTTTTGCGGAGGCTGGCTTTGAATTCATGATCCTCCTGCCTTAGCCTCCCAAGCCGCTGGAATTACAGGCATGTGCAACGAGAATCACTTTTTTAAGACATGGTTTTTATTCATGAGATGTGGGATAGATAGTGTCTCAGCTGAATGTCCCAAAGATATCTCCTTTCTCTGGCTGGGTCAATCACTTCCTAGTGCAGTTGAGCCATTTGTGTCTTAGTCTGGCTTTCAACCATCAGCTATTCTCTGCTGAGTCTTTCAGTGTCTCCTGTACTTTGTAGAGCTCAGCTCTCAGCCCCAAATCTGTAATTTCCCTTTACATAGTTTCCTTGTCTATATTGCCCAGCTCTTTAAGTTTTGGGTGCTTCCACATCACAAACTTTCATCTCTGCCTTCTCAACTCAGCATTTGTGCGCTCTCTCCGTGAGGTACGCAGGGTCTTCTCCTTCTGGGCTGTGGTCAGGAAAGTGTCCTGGGTCAAGAGTCAGAGGACTCCTGGTGCTCACTTGTTGTGATTCCTGCTGTCAGGGATTGCAGTCTGGAGCTGGCTATTGTCCAGTGCCTACATCTGCTTTATGCATTTTGTCCATTTTCAGAGTTGTTAAAGGCAGAAGGGTAATGCCATTGTACCATCATGGCTGGAGTTAGTTAATCCCTATATGATGTTTGTTTGTTTTTCTTAAGGAATTTCTATGGCTTGAAAATGAATAGTCCATCTGAAGTCCATCTGTAAAGGCTTGGTCCTTAGGAGGTGGGACCTCGGCTGAGGTTGTGGGTGGAGGACTTGCCTAGCATGTGTAAGACACTGAGTTTGATCCTGGGCACCACATAAAAACAAATAAAATGAAGGTACTGTGTTCATCTACAACTTAAAAAAAAAAAAACACAGAGGTGGGGCCTGAGCTGGGGCACGCCTATAATCCCAGCCGTTTGAGAGACTGAGGCAGGAGGATCATGAGTTCAAAGCCAGCCTCAGCAACTTAGTGAGGCCATAAACAACTCCGTGAGACCTGGGGATCTGACTCAGTGGTTAAGTGCCCCTGGGTTCAATCCCCCAGGACCAAAACAACAACAACAACAACAACAACAACAAAGGTGGGGCCTGGTTGGGGAGGTCCTTAGGTCTTTGGAAGGTGTCAACTTGAAGGGGATTGTGGGATCCTGGTCTTTTTCTCCCCACCCACTCTACTTCCCGGCTTGACATATGAGCATTTGCTCTGACATGTGCTCCTGCCCTGCTGTGCTGCTCTCACCAGAGGCCCAAACAAAATGGACAGCTTTAGCTTGGGCTTGAACCTCCAGAACCATGAGCCAAAATAAACCTCTCTTTACTTTTTAAGTAGTCTGTGTCAGGCATTTTGTTATAGTGATACAAATCTACTAATAGAGACATTGACTTTAAAAAAATCAGATTTCATTGAAAAGTTAATCTCTTTACTGCTCTTAAAAATCATAGCTGTGAACACAGGATTGTCTATACCCACAGCAGCCTTTGTCTGGACTGATAGTTGCCATTCATCTTCAAACTTTTCTATAAATCCAAGTTTATCTATGTTCCTTACAAAAATGGAAAGATACAGTGTGTGGACAGTGTGATTTTTCTCACTTGTTTTTTTCACCCACATTTGAGTCTGTTACCTCTTTTCCTGAAATTTAGGATTCATAGTATTAGATGAGATCCAAGTGGGGGAAATATTCTGTTGTCATCTGTCATGTCCATAAAAATAAGTATCACTCCTGCACTATCATAAAGTAAAAAAATTGTAAGTCAAACCATTATAAATCTGGGACTGTCACTATTTCCAGTTTAAGGGTGAGGCTCTTAACTCACAAGGAGGGGTAAGGATCTTGCCTGAAATCATGAAGCAAACTGCTGCTCAGCTCTGAACCCAGACTGCTGGCCTCAGATTCAGAACCTGTGCTTTGACCCAGCCATGTGGCAGGGGGGTCCCAATAACAGTAAAATAAAGGTGATTTTGTAAATGAAATGGGACGCAACCAAGAGAAAACACAGCCACAGATGGGAAATAACAAGTTCCATAAAGATGATGGGGAAAATTAACATAAGGGCTTGTTACCCCTTTAATTCTCTAGGACTAAGTGTTCAAGGAAATTGAAAAAGGAGTTTATTTAAAAGTAAACCAAAACAGCAAATCAATGTTGCAAGAAGTGCTTCACTTTGAAAGTCATTAAAGAAATGGCAACCAATAATCAGTTATCATCTCATGGTTATTAAGTTATAAAAAATAAATGTATATTATAAAATTTAGAGTACAGAAGACAGGCACATTTGAATATAGCCAGCAGAAACCAAAAACATATACAGATGTCCCCCTTACCCTCAGGGGACTCCCAGAGAGGCTCGAAATCATGGATAATACCAAATTAAACTCTCTATATACCATACTTACATACTTATGGTAGTTTAATTTGTAAATTAGACACAGTAGGAGATTAACAATAATAAAATAGCACAATTATAATGCTATACAGCTGTCTGAGGCCTCCATGTGATCCCATGGAAGTATTAGACTAGAGGGGAAGGAGGTGGCAGCCCCCACATGGCCCCCTTTGAGGGGGGCATTCATAAAAGTCTCTTTCCAAATAAATGCTCCCCCCCATATTCTCTTTGCTTCAAGACCCTCCCATAGCACCTTTATACTCTCCAAGATGGTGAGGGGGTCAGTATGAACTGGCATGCAGGCTGAACTCCGTGTGCTTGCCTACTTTTCAATTCCACATCAATTGCACCTTGGAGTGGCCATTAATTCAGTTTACATGTCTGAGTACTAGTATGTGTTGGGTACAATTCACCAAGGTTCTGAGTAAGCAAAGGTGCTTAATGTGTCCACTATGTTGAGGATTCAAGGAAGCAGATGGAACGGAGTGGGCATACCCAGTGACTCCAAGGCAAGCTTCATGGATTAGGTGCAGTTGATTGCATACATACCATGCCCACGCCCAGGTTTTGTGTCCATTAGGAATTTGCATTATAAGTGACAGAAACCCCCATTTCAACTGGCTGAAACTTATTGGTTCATGTTACTGACAAATCCAGAAATAACTGGCTGAAGGTATGGCTTGATCCAGTCATTCACATCATGTTACTAAGAATCAGCTCCAGGGCTGGGGCTGGGGCTCAGCGGTAGTGCACTTGCCTGGCACGTGTGAGGCACGGGGTTTGATTCTCAGCACCACATATAACTAAATAAAGGTCTATCAATAACTAAAAAGATATTTAAAAAGAAAAAAAGAATCAGCTCCAGTCCTCTGAGATTCTCTTGATTCTGCAACTGGATTCACCCTTAGCCCCACTACTACCATGGGAATAAGTGGCTGTAATACTTCCTGACTACTCATCTTCCCACCAACCCCATCCTGAGAAAAGCAATACTTCTTCCTAAGGCCTGCATAAGACAAAGGGACTGCCTTAGGTCTAGTTTCCTGCTAGTCAAAGGAAATTAGGGAGAGATAATTAGCAATGAAAAGGGCAGGGGAAGTAATAGGAAGCCCACCTGTGCTGAGAGGCATTATTTTATACTGTCATTTATTACCTCCCATTTTGCAGTAGGGACCTGAGATGAAGGCAGGTAACTGCTGTGCAAGGGTACATGGGGAGTTAGTGAATTGGACCATGTCTGAATTGGACTGTTACCATTCTCCTGCTTCTTTACGGGGTCCACAAGAGCCCTGTGGCCTTGTCAGGGGCACAGAGGTCCGAATAACAGGTATAAAGCTTCTATGCTTAGTGAACAGAATATGCTTGTGGTAGGATGGACACAGTTCCTAAATATCAAGCCACAGAGATTGTCTTTTACCTTGGGAGCAATGGGCGGGTTTTCACATATATGGAAAGAAATCAGTTCCAGCTTTTGGAAGGAGCCCAGGACTCTGGGTGAATAGATAGGTGGTGGGGTTGGTACAAAAGTACTTGATATGAGGACTAGGATGGCATCTGAGAGTGTATACCCCTAACCGTGATGTTTTACCCTGGGTGCCAGGCACTGGGCTGAATATTGGACATCTATTATTACTTCATTGATCCTCAACACCATGCTGTGAGCTAGGAGTCTGGTTTCCATTTGAGAAAGTAACTGCCATGCTGTGAACTAGTGGCTACTTTTTCAGATGGAAACCAGAAACATCCTCTGTCAAGTTTATACACCACTGTGTTTTTGTGATTAAAAAAAAAAACACACCTTTCTACCATTGAATAGATAAGGAAATGCAAGTTGCCTTGGCAAGTGGGATTTTAAAAAAATCTGTGGTTAGCTTTGTGTTGGGCACACCATCCACAGAGCCCTACAAGACCCAGAGGCCACTGTGGTCTGTATGATGCTGCCCCTGGTACTTCATGGTGTCACTAACTGGAAAGAAGGCTGCAGGGTCTGCTACCCCCTCTCTCCACCTCCTCCCCCCGAAGTCTCTTTCTTTACCAGTGGCTGCACCTATAGGGTCTTTGTTTCTAGCTTAGACTTCTGGCAGCAGCCCCACCTTTGGTGGCCTCATGATCTGCCTCGACTATGCCCTGGCAGCTTCACAGTCAGTGTCTACAGTGAATCTAAGCTGGCATGGAGGCGGAGCCTTTGCCCAGCTGGATTTCAAACTGAGCCTCTGGGATGATCCTTGTCCATTATATAGTCCTGGCCTTTCGCACACTAACCATGCATGAAGGAGTGAGTGTGCCTCATTCCTGGAAACTATGAAGGACATTTTATTGGGGACCATCTCAAGTTCCACATCCTGGACCAGCATCCAGTGTCTACACCCTGGTTCTGCCAGTCTCTTCTGATTGCTCCTCACCAGCCTGCTAAGTGGATGAGAATATTTTCCCAAATAATCATGCCCAGTCTAGAATGTTGTGAAGAACTGTGGTCAAATTTAGGATACTCAATCCCTCTCCTGAATTCCTGACAAAAATTCTCCCAGGGTGACACCCAAACCTCAGGCTGGCTGAGTTCTGCCCACCCGCCTTCTCCTGCTTTAGCACAGCTCTATACAGCTACCAACCCAAGGCATTCAAAACCCAGCTCCCCTCCCTTACCAGGTCACATGCTTTAACACCTGCCTGCCTTGGCAAAAGTGCCTTACCAGAGAGGTGCCCTGCAGGGACAGAATATGTGTTTTGTTCTCTTCTGAAGCTGCAGGTTGTTTGGTGGCACACCAGGCTCCTCTGGGCACATCTCTCTTGAACTGTGATGAAGGTCTCCCTCAGTTATGTAAATGGAAGGTGAGACATTTTTTGTGGTCCTGGGACAGAAGTATAAAGACGGTTTTTCTGAGTGACTTTAATCACCACCTTACCCCTTGTGGATATAGTTGGTCCCTAGAGAGGAAGTGGGTGGCTCCGGGTTAAGTGAGTATAATGATGGGATTCTTCCGCCTTCCCACGAGCCTGCCCCTAGATCGTTCTACAGCCTCCGAGGGGGCAACCCTGCTTGCCTGCTCTGGACCTGGCCGCAAGATTGCCTTTGTCTGTGTGCACTGCATCTCCTCTCCCAGCAGCCTCAGAAGTGGGACACAAGTCCGCGGACACCCACACCTCTGCCTGTGCTTTCTGGTGGGAACTGGCAGCGTTGATGTGGCTGGTATGGCTGGGAGCTGTCTGCGCACAAAAAAGCCCAGGAGCGGAGCTGGCCTGTGATGATTGGCAGGTGTGCCATTCCTGGCTGGGCTCCTCCCACTGCAGACCCTCCCTCAGTTGGGCTCCTTCTCCTCTGGGCTCCCCTCCCTCTGCATCTCCCCCAGGTGGGCTTCATGCCCTTAGACATGCCCCTCTCCAAGCTCTCCTAGCTGGGCTCCTCCCCCTTTGCACAATCCCGCAGCAAGCCTGTACCCCCTCCAGACATTCCAGCTCCTCCCACCCGGGACTCTCACAGCACCGTGGGCGGGGCTTGCAGGCCCAGAGGAGCCTGCACTTCTGGATTCGTGATGATATTTCCTGCTGTAGCACTAGTAGGGGTTTTGTTGCTGCTGCCTTCTGGGCCAGACAAGGACACTATTTGGGAGTAGAGGGGTCCTGGTGTAACAGAGGAACACTGTGGGTATTGTGCAGAAAAGTCCTTCCCAGCAGGAGATGTCCCTTTTTAATGTAGCCCTCCCTGATCTCCTCCCATCCCCAGAGCTGCCAGAAGCTTCTCAGCACTTCTGGGCTCCCAGAGTGGAAACACCAAAGTGCTGGATCAAAAAAAGAGTGGGGGCAGCTGCTAACTGGAAAGACTCCCCAATCCAGTGTGGGCCTTTGCCAGTCTCTGACTCTGCTTCCTGCTCCCAGCCCACCCGACTGCCCTGTCCCCCATCCTGGATGGAGTCATCCCTTACCTAGACATCTCTGTGGCCTCTTAATGAATTTCTTTCTTCGGCTCTGCTTCTATAAAGTGTTGACACAGGAGCCTGAGTGACATTTTCAAAACATGAATCAAGTTAACTCATTCTCCCATTGAAAACCCTCCAAAGGCGTCTGGGAAAAACCCCAAATGCCTCACTGCTGCTCACAAAGCCTGCACTGCTGTTTGTTCACACCTGACTTCCTTCTCCCCCCCACCTTCTCTGGTTACATAGGCCCCTTTCTGTGTCTTGTTGCTGCCCCAGGGCCTTTGCAGTTTTGGTTCCTCTCTCTGGAGATCTTCATCCAGATCTTCAAATGGCTGGCTGCTTTTCTCATTCAGGTCTTAGCTCAAAAACATCTTTTTAGAACAGCTCCCTTGTCAATGCATTGTCTACTTACTATTCAACAAATAGACTCCTTCTGGAACCTAGACACTGACCATACAGCAGTGGGGGGAAAAAAAAAACGAAATGGAGAACATACATTCTAGTGGGTACAGACAGGAAACAGATAAATACAAAGTATGTTGGATAAGTGATACCTGCTAAGGAGAAATGTTAAGTGAGTGAGGGGGTTAGAATAAACAGGTATGCTGGATTAAATAATGGCTGCAGTCAGCCCTCCACATCTATGAGTTGCACATGCATGGATTTAACCAAACATGGATGGGATATATTTTTTTAAAAATACATCTGTGCAGTACATGTACAGATTTTTTCTTGGTTTTTGTTCCCTAAATGATACAGTATAACAACTATGTACATAGCATTTACATTTTATTGGAATTAAAAGCAATCTAGAGATGATTTAAAGTATATTAGGGTATAGGCATAAGTTATGTGCAAATACTAAGCCATTTTGTATAAGGGACCTGAGCATATGCAGATTTTTGTGTCCATAGTATATACCAGAAGCAATCTCCTGTGTATACCATTTTATATGGGGTTTCCGGGGTAGCCAAACTGAGAAGTTGAAGAGTGGAACTGACACCTGAAGAAAATGAGTTTACTTCTCATGCTTCTGGAAGCTGGGAAGTACAAGATCAAGGCATTGGTGGGATTGGTGTCTGGTGAGGGCTTCTCTCTGCTTCCAAGTTGGTGGCTTGTTGCTGCATCCTTGGGATGGGGAGGAACACTGAGTTCTCATGTGGCATGAGACAGAAGGGCCAGAAAACCAAGCTGTGTGAAGCCTCTTACTTGAGAACCTTAATCCCATTCACAAGGTAGCAGCCTTCATGGCCTAATCACCTCTTCATGCTCTTGCAATGCAATTCAGTTTCAACCCCTGAATCTGGAAGGGAACACAGACCTTAGTATTCCACCTCTGGTTCCCCCCAATTCATGTCACATGCAAAATACAATTATTTCAGCTTAATCGCCCTTAAAATCTTTATTTGTTCCAGCATCAACTCAGAAGCCTAAAACCTAGCCAGGCCGCGGTGGCACACACCTATAATCCCAGCAGTTTGGAAGGCTGAGGCAAGAGGATCCCGAGTTCAAAGCCAGCCTCAGCAATAGTGAGGCACTTAGCAACTAAGTGAGACCCTGTCTCTAAATAAAATACAAAATAAGGCTAGGGATATGGCTCAGTGGCCTAGTACCCCTGAGTTTAATCCCCAATACTGAAAAAAAAAAAAAAGAAGTCCAAAATCCATTCTGGCATGATGGCGCACACCTATAATCCCAGACACTCAGGAGGCTGAGGCAGAATCACTCATTTAAGCCCAACTTGGGAAACTCATTAAAAAAGGGGTGGGGGTAGAAGTCGTAACCTGACATGTGTGAGACTATAGGGTTTAATCTCTAGTTTCACACACACATAAAGAGTCTGAAATTCAGAGTATCATCTAAATTAGATGGGTGAAAGACTCTAGGCATAATTCATCCTGAGATGAATTCCCCTCTAGCTGTGAGCCTGGTGGGAATCAAACTTCAATCAAAGGACCCTGACACTAGGGATCAGTTTGCTCAGACCTTCCCCTATCCATCTCTGGGGACTACCCCAGGCCTACGTCTTTCCCAGTAGGCCCTTGATCACTGCAGACTTACATTTCACATCTTCTCTTCCAGAAAGAAATGCCTCCCTCCCATAGCCAAAGCACTGGGGAAGGATGCTGACTGGCCTAGTACAGCTCACCTCTCCAATCCTATAGCAGCGGGGTGGGGCACTGAGTTTTACTGGCAGCTCCCTTCCCAGTCAGAGCTGGGCAGTTTCCCAAGGAGGGCAAGGGTTGTTCCAGGTCCCACTGACTGGAGCCTGGACTGCATCCTGTTTCCCTGGCTTGTAGAAGTCCCTCTTCACAACTTCCCAGATGTGGGAAGAAAAAGAAGACCACTGGTCCCATAATTTGGTACATACCAGAATCCCAGATTCAGGGTCATCACATCTGCAGGCAATGACCATGCACCTACCTGTTCCTGGGAGTGGTGCGGGGCAGGGGTGGGTAGGGAGTTGGGTGGGAGGTGTTCTGTGCCAGGTGCTTTAAGTTAACAGCTCTGCACAGGTATGAATCTTCCTATGGGTATGACCATCCCCATTTAATGTATTTATTTATAGAGAGAAACAGAGGCTTCAAGGATTAAAGTAACTCTAAGAGGCTGACGAGTCACTAGCCCAGTCCCCAGACCTGGCTTCTTTCCTCCACCATAGACAGGGCCATTAGAAAAAGAGATCATCCAAAATACAGCATGATGAAAATAGAGCAAAAACTGTAAATGTAAGAAAAGGAAAATAAATAAACCAGATGAAACAAGCTGACAGCTTCCACAATAAAAGGCGGCAATAAAACAGGAAAAAGAATTACAACAAATTTTAAGAGTTAAAAGTAGAGGAGTAAACAGCATTAGCTAACAGGACAAACAAAGCAGAAGACTAGTCAAAGAAGGTTATTAAAAATATGTGAATCCGGGCTGGGGATGTGGCTCAAGCGGTAGCACGCTCGCCTGGGATGCGTGCAGCCCGGGTTCGATCCTCAGCACCACATACAAACAAAGATGTTGTGTCTGCCGAAAACTAAAAAAATAAATATTAAAAATTAAAAAAAAATATGTGAATCTAGATGAGTGGGTGAGCCAGTGGCTGGCAACCCCACCCTTGCAGAATGTCAAAGGAAACTTCATGGCCAGCTAAGCTCCCTGGCTTTGGAAATGGGCACTCTGACCACATAAGCTGAAGCCCTCGAGCAGACAGGGAGGGGATGGGTCCCAGACTCTCTCAACTACCTCCAGATTCAGCACCCTCTTCAGTAATGGATATAAATCAATGAGGATGGTACTTTCCTGATTGCATCTCCATAAAGCCTCCTGAACATGCACCTATTTAAAGACCCTTGTTAAATTGTAACTGCTCCTATTGCAGACAGGACTCCCTGCAGTTTGCCCTGATCAAAGAGGATTAACTGCCCACCAGGAGGTCAGTAGAGCTCAGGGGAGTCCAGGGGTGGGTTCTTTGACCTGTCTACCTTTCTCAGCCTCATCTAATGTGGGTCTGTCTCTGGCCCAGGAAGTGAGCCTGCAGGAGCCCTGAGATCTGCCCAGCCCACTCTAGCCTGGCTGGAGGCTGCCCTCTCCCAAGCTGGGACGAGCTGGGCTCTGGTGTCTGAGAGCAGTATCTTCTCAGGAGCCTGCAGACAAGGGGATGCGCGTGTTGTTGCTGGGATACCGTGGAGCCCCAGGAAGCTCGGCCCAGCTGCTCGCTGGCAATGGCATTGATTTTTACCAAAGGCCTGTGCCGTTTCTGTGGCTCTGCGGCGCCTGTGTTTGGGCAGGCTTGGGGCCTGGGGAGATGAGGATGGCTGCCAAGGAACCAGAGGGCTCTGCTATGTACTGAGTGTTAAGGGGAAGCCTCATGGGAGACTGTTATCCTTCAAGACCATCTTCACTGGCTATCGCTTTGTCACCCAGTACCCTCTCTGTGCCCGGCATCAGGTATGGTGCAATCAACTCCTGCCCTCAGGGAGCCACCTCCTGTGAAGAGATACATACAAAACACACACAAACAAGTGTAGGTCCTAAGAAGGCAGAGGAGAAAATGAAGCAGCTCTACGTTCTAATGTCTAGTAGCACAGTAGGGTGGCGATGGTTACAATTTATTATATATTTCATAAAGAACAAGAAGAGAGGAATTGGCATTTTCCCAGCACAAAGAAATGATGCATGGAAATGATAATCATCCTGATTTGATCATTACATATTGGATATCTGTGTTCAATTCTAATGTACTCCGTAAATCCATGCAATTATCATGTCCATTAAAATGATGGAAAAATAAGGAAAATGAAGTACTTACAGTAATAGGGGTGTCAGGCAGTGCTATAGCTGGGGTGACTTTGGACAATGGCCTTCACCTCTCTGAGCCTTTGTGACATGAGGATGATAAAATAATTCAGACCTCAGAGGATTGTTGATAGAAATTTTAAATGAGATAAGGCATTTAGAATATTGCCTCTCACATAGTAAATGCTCAACAAGTGTTATGAATTGAATTGTGGCACCCCCTAATTTATGTGTTGGCATTTTTAACTTTAGCAAGTGACTATGTTTGGATACTGGCTTCTATTTTTCTTTCTTTTCTTTTTTCTTTTCAGTACTGGGGGTAGAACCCAGGGCCTCACACACCAGGTGAATGCTATACCACTGAATATTACCCCCATCCAGAGATAGGACTTTAAAGAGGCAATTAGGTAAAATGATACCATTAGGGTGGGTCCTAACCCAACGTGTCTTGTGTCATAAGAAAAGGCGATTAGGACACAGACACACACAGAGGGATGCCATGTGAGGACACAGCAAGAAGAGAGCCATCTATAAACCAAGAAAAGAGGCCCTTGGAGAACCAGCCTGCCCACACCTTAATCTTAGACTTCCAGGCTCCAGAAAGATGAGTGAATTCAATTCTATTTATTAGCCCCTCAGTCTGTGGGACTTTGTTATAGCAGCCCCCACAAACTAATAAGAGTTTTAACTATTGTTGTGATTTTCAAACCCCAGTACTCAACCCAGAGTAGGTTATACAGCACCTTTTGAAGAGTGTGTGAACAGAATCCTCAAGAGCAGGTGACAGTACAAAGTGTCTGTGGGGAGAACAAACCTCACCTGACCCAGGGAACTGAGGGCCCCCTGTGTGGAGTGAGTGTCGGGCTTCCTGGGAATGACTGTGGAGCTGGTCACCAACCCAGAGGAGAAGTGGGATTCTATTGTTGCTGGGTATGAATGGAATCATTTTCATGCCATTACATGGTGGCTTGCATCCTTCACCCAACGGCATGAGTGAAAATCTGTGCAGGTATGCTGAAAAATGTCATATAAAACCCATGTTCCATGTATGTCCATTAGGTAAATCTTATAGACGGCATTTTGCAGATTTTTGAACTGTCAATAAATTTCATTTGCTTTATCTTCAAAGGAAAGGTCAGGAGGGCAGAAGAAAAGGAAGGAGGGAGAAAGGAAGGAAAGAAAGAAAGAAGAAAGGAAGGAAGGCAGGAAAGAGTCTGTACTGGTGGTGAGTAGCTCTTCCCTCTCAGTGTGGGAACCCAGTGCACTCAGCTGGTTGCAGTTGATTGGACGTTTCCATCCTTCCTGATGTTTTGCTATTATACACTACACTGAAGGGAGCAATCTTGCGCAGGCCCCCTTGGGCACACGGGCAAGATTTTTCTCGCCAAGGTGGATATGAAGAACTGCAGTCTCGTGGGGCATGTGGAGTGTTAATTTTAATTTTAATAGATTTTTCTTTTAGATTCATCTTTTTGATGGCATCCTAAAACTCAGAAGAGCAGGCCAGTGGAGCCTTGGGTCTCAGCCCCTGTGTTGGAGGAGGGGTCCCTACATCCCCAAGGCAGGTCACTGCAGGCACTATGAGGGGACTACAAGCCCCTGTCCCATTTCTTCATATACTGGGGGAACCTGAGGGTGAGAGAGATAGGAGACCATCTCTTGCAGCATGTGGGTAGAGGACACCAAAAAAGAAATACTAAGTCAGAGGTCTGTGCCCCCACCTCTAAAATGTGCAGCAGGAACTGGGGAGAGGGAGGCCCTACATTCAAGCCCCATCTCATCTCTCTTGCTACTTGCCACCCTTTCTAAGTGAACCCAGGGAAGGGCCTGATAACTGTTTTTTCTCTATGATTTTCATGTGTCAATCCTGGATCCCTTAGACAATGAAATAAGGAATTCCACCTTGATGGGAGGTGGGCCCGTCATCTCCTCCTTCTCCGTGACAGGCAGGCCAAATTGGGTACAAACAAGGGGATCCTTATCCCTGGGGAAGGATTAAGATGCCAAATGACTCCAAAGAGATTTAAAGGGCCACATTACCCCTGATTCATATACGCTTTGCAATGCCCGAGAGAACTCATTTCCCGAGGCTGGACAATGTCATACCCATGTGAGAGTGATACATGCTGTTTTTTGGTTTCTAGTGTCCCAGCTAAGGAATGGGGCCCTGTCTTGCCAGGGGTTATGGCCTATTTTCCTCTCAAGTGGGCAGGGTTAGAAATTAGAGATGGACATTCCAGGTGGAAGAAGTAGCTCAGGCAAGGTAGAAAGAAGTGGGTGTCTCTCAGGAATAGGGGCTATCCGGAGGGTTGGAAGGTGAGCCTCTGGGAGGCACAGGGAGAAGGTGGAGCCAGCGGGGAGGGGATGGAGGAGGGCAGGCTGCAGTCTGATTGCAAAATTGGAAAGTTTCCTGGGTGATCTGGAACTGGTAGCAGGAGGCAGCAGCCTGTTTGGCTGGGCACGAGGGACCAGATAGTTGAGTGGCCTGAGAGGTCAACACAACATAGGATATGATAGCAGCAGTGTGCAGAACTGGTTTAGGATGCCCCATTCTTTTTTTCCTGGACAGCAATCCTTCTGGGCCTAGGCCCTCATTCCCCTACATGAGGGGTTGTACCTACACACAGCTTCCTGAGGCCCATGGCTCCCTTTTCCCTTCCATCTATTCCACTGGCTCCAATGTGATCAACTGGTGGTCACTAGACACTCCTGCAAGCAGCCACTTCGCTACTCATCCTACCTGGTGCCCTTGGGGTCTGTGCACCCCCATGAATAAAGCAGCCTTCATGTTTGCCTTTAAAGAAGGGAATTGCCTTCAAGTCATCTCACTGGGCATCCCTGTTTGTCCAGTGAGGGGAGACGAGGGCCTGCCCGACTCTAAGCTGCCTCTAGCTCTGGGAGTTTCCCTTACCTGCAGTGGAAGCTGTGGAAGCTGGTAGGAGCCAGGATCCTGGAGCAGCCTATACAGCTGGGTGGACCCTGATGGCACCATGTGAGATGGGTCCCAAGGGAACAAAAGCCATTTAGGATGGGAAATGTGCCTTCACTGTTCGTCAATCAACTGTGCCAGAGCTGATATTTAACACAGCTTAGGGAGAATGGACTGGGATGCCGGGCCAATTCCAAAACCCTGACCGGTGCAAGGTTCTCATTGCAGGGGTGAGATTGCCTTCAGATCAGGGCAAGGGCTACCTGGCAAGCTGAGTCCTACCCCTTTACCTGTGGTAGGGGATAAGATCAGGAGGAATCATCTTCCTGGTTGAATTTCAGTGCTGAGCACAGGCTCACTATAGGCTGCCCTTTGTTGAGGCCTGGGAGTCACCAATTTGAAAGTTCCCAGGACCAGGAGGCCTAGGAGGGTATGGAGAACTCAAGCCTATGGAGAGAGAGTGACGACTTCTTGACTCCAGCCAGCGGCTGCACGTCAGGTTGTGGCTCTGGATGTCCCCTCTTTGGGATTTTCCAGAGAAATGGCCAGTCCAGTTTTCCATGTGAACTCCTTCTGGATCAGGTTGCTAGAGCTGCCATAATGAAATCCACGGATCACGGGACTAAAACAACATTTATTGTCTCACAGGCCTAGAGGCTGCACATCCAAGATCAAGGTGTTGGCAGGGTGGGGGTTTCTTCTGAGACCCCTCTTCTTGGCTCATAGGTGGCAGTCCTCTTCCTGGGTCATAACATGGTTGTCTCTCTGCAAGATAAATTCTGTGTTCTAATCTCCTCTTATGTGGAGACTGGTCCTTTTGGGTTAAGGCCCATTTACATGACCTCACTGTACCAGAATTACTTCTTTAACGGCCTTACCTGTGGACACATTCTGAGGTACCGAAAGTCAAAACCCTCACACATGAATTTGAGGGAGGAGGGATCACAATTCAGGTCCCAACATTCCCTAATGGTTAAATGTTAGCCTTTTTTAAAAAAAATTCATAAGCTCTGTAGGGAGAAAACCAACCCATTCATGTGTTAGACTGTGCTTGAGAATGACCTGAGGCTGCTGATCTTAGGGCCCCCTCTACCCTCAAGGAGCTGCCAGACATGATGGGAAATGGGGAACTTTAGTCACACCTGCTAGGTGTGCTGCCAGAGGGACCCTCAAGGTGCTGTGGAATTGGACTTTGGGCCTTAAATCTGGGAGGATGAGATGATATCTGCAGATGGTGGATGAAGAGTCACCCCTTCCGACCCCAAGCAAAGGCCAAAGATTGGAGAGGAAGAACCATAACTGAGGATGCCTTGTCAGGTACTGGTGGCTCAGATGTGTGTACGTCACACCTTGCTCTGTCTAGAGGACACATAAAGTCTTCCCTGGAGGTCTGTATAGGACACGATGGATGCTGTGTGGCTATAAGCCCTTGCACCACGTGTGTGAGCAGATGGGGTGAGAGTGAATGGAGAGCTGGCCTCTGCGGTGGTACTGGGCAGCACCATGAGGCAACAGGGTTTTGTAGGAGCCGAAGGCAGGAGAGCATGTCTCCTTGGTTGTACTTGCTACAGTATGGGCTTTCTCTCCCGACATCAGTCTCTGAACCTCCTGATGTTGTGAGTCCAGCCCACCAGAAATGAAAGCTGGAATAGATGCTCTTCAGGTTCCCAAAGTCTCCTCTCACTTATTTGTCATGAGCGGTTCTTGGGAGGTAGAAGGTGGCCAGCCGAATGAGCGGGGGTCAGGATGACTGTGGTCCCTGTCTTTGCATCTTCTCTCTACACCTCTTGCCCCTGGCTTAGGGCAGCAATGGATCTCAGGTCAAGCCAGGTGAGGGGTGGGTCTTGCAGAGGCATAGGAAGGAGCACCTGATTCCAGTCTAGGGGGATGCAAGTTTCAAGGCAGTGCCCAGGGAGGGGTACACAGGGCAGAGCAGGCCATTCAGACCAGCAGCTCCAATCAGAGCTGGGTGCATCTGCTTATTGTCCCTCTGATCCATTTTACAGACAGTGAGGCAAGGGAAAATGAGGTGTGGTTGGGGAGTGCTGACAACACTTCTGAAGATTTGAGTCGATCTCCACCAAAGGCATGATTTGCAGGCAGGGAGAAGGAGCAGACCCCTTCTTGCAAGTCTGCAAGGGTGGCGCTTGCAGAGGGCTGCTGGCCGGCATGCAGGCAGGCCAGCATGGGGACAGCATATGAAGAAGAGAAAGGCCTGTTCCTGTAGTACAGGCGAAGAAACCCCTGGAGGTAGCCGAGAGGCAGAGCTGGGACAGTCACATGAATTCTATTCCCCCTGATATTAAAGATACTGTTCCTTCCTGACCCTCCATCATCTGAACACTCTGGGCTGCTTCAGCCCTTCTCTGCTGAGGATGGGGTCTGCGATGCTCAAACCTATGTCTGATGGACTCAGTGCTGCTGCCTGGGGGCGTGGACAGAGTAGAGCAGGTCCCGAAATTCCTGGGTTGTCAGCTCTGTGGGAGAGCCATTAACCTTTTCACTAATGATCTGGATGGCCGAGGACAAGGACATCTCCATTAGAGCCTGAATTAGCAAAGGAGGCAATTCCAAACATCTCATTAGAGGAGAAATGCCAAGAGGTGATGAGACTGGCAGAGCACAGAGTGGGGGTTTGAGGTAGAATGGAAAGTTCTTTTTCTGATTCCTAGGTCCATCCTGGAAGCTCTTGTGGAAGGCAACTCAGTCCTGGCACAGCTGACTGTCCATTCTGCTGATTTTGTCCATCTCTCCACACAGCCTGGCCCTTCAGTAATAAACAGTCTTGTCTTAGTCAGTTTTCTGTTGCTATAACTGAATACCACAGACTGAGTAATTTATAAAGAATAGAGGTTTATTTTTAATTTTTTTTTTCTTAATTTTCTTTATTTATTTTTATGTGGTGCTGAGGATCAAACCCAGGGCCTTGCACATGCTAGGTGAGCATTCTACCGCTGAGCCACAACCCTAGTCCCAAGAATAGAGGTTTATTTAGCTTATGGTTTGGGAGGCTGGGAAATCCAAGAGCATGACTCATCTGGAAGGGGCTTCTGGCTGCATCATAACATGGCTCAGGCCTCACACGGCAACACAGAACCTGGGTGCCAGCTCAGATCTCTTTCTCTTATAAAACTACTAATGCCAGCATGGGGTCCCAACTCTGATGACCTCACTTAATCCTGATTGCCTTCCAAAGGCCCCACCTTTACATACCGTTATCATATGACTTTGGGGATTAAGTTTCTCAGGACACATTCAGACCACAGCGAGTCTAGTTGTCAGTTACTTTCCATCTTAAATGCCATCTCTTTTCAATACCCTCAGGTGACACAATATTTATCGTTGTTTCAATCTCGGCTCACAGGTGAGGGTTCCTGTGGATAGATGGCTTTGTAGTTCGTAGATTCTTTTTTTTTTTTTTAATTTTGTTTGTTCTTTTTAGATATACATGACCATAGAGTGGATTTTTAACATATCATGCACAAATGGAATACAACTTATTCTAATTAGGATCCCAGTCTTTGTCTACATCAATATCCACACATGATGTGGACTTACACTGGTCATAGATTCATATGTAAATGTAGGAAAGTTATGTCCAGTTCATTCCACTGTCTTTCCTATTCCCATCCGCTTCCCTTCCCTTCATTCCCCTTTGTCTGATCCAGTGAACTTCTACTTCTCCCTCCTCCCCCTGCCTTACTGTGTGTCAGCATCCGCATATCAGAGAGAGACCCTCTTCCTCTTCCCATGCCCTTTGGACTCTGTTCTTCTTACTGCAGGTAGTGAATGTCTCAGAAACCAGCTGCTGCTAATGCCCCTCTGACTGGCAAGTCACTGTCTGGTGGAGGACCCATGGCCCGTGTCTCCCTTCAGCCTCCCACGTAGTCCTCAAGATTAGACCCATGCCTTGGACCTGATGCTGGAATATGGTCACAAACCTGGCACCATCTAATGGCTTTGATTCTCCCGGTCATGATGTCCCTTGTCTGGTCTTTCAAGAGGATTGCACAGGATCTTTTCCTTGGGTTGAATGGTGACAAAGTAAAGGGGAGGAGACAAGAACACTTCTCAGAATCCTGGCATGGGCACCAAGGACCTTAAGAGGAAATGGTCCTGAAAGGACAGGGGTGAGAAGAACTTCCCCTTTCCCCAGTCTCATGGCTCAGCTTGCTCTGAGGTCGTCCTCTCACCAATCCTCTAAACTCCATCACATCCGCACCCTGGCAGAGGAGCTAAGGCTTAAGGAACTAGTTCTTGGAAATTCCCTTTGTAAAACTGCCTGTTGTAGGAATTTCCTCTTGGGGGCTCCTAGGGCCTTTAAAACCTTTCTCCCTTTGATATAGTCTCATTTGGCTATTTTTTCTTTTGTTGCCTGTGTTTTTAGGGTCTAATAAAAAAGTCTTTGTCTATAACAATATCCTGAAGTGTTTCCCCTGTTTTATTTTAATAGTTTCAGGTCTTATATTTGACCCATTTTGAGTTATTATTTTATATAGTGAGAGATATGGATGTAGTTTCCTTCTTCTGTATCTGCATATCCATTTCTCTCAGCACCATTTAAAAGTTTGTCCTTTGTCCAACGTATGTTCTTGGCACCCTTGTCAGAAGGAGGAGGAAGAGGAGAAGGAGGAGGAGGAGGAGGAGGAGGAGGAGGAGGAGGAGGAGGAGAAGGAGGAGGAGGAGGAGAAGGAGGAAAAAACTGGGAAGGAAGGAAGGAGCTTATCTTTGTATAACATATATATACCTACACACACACACACACACACATACACACACACACCTACACACACATACAAAGAATCAGGTTTTTACTAAGTCACTTAGAATATTCTTGAGCTAAAAGTACTGAAAAAATCAACTAGGCCACCTCTTTCATTTACAGATAGGGAAACTGGGGCTCAGAGGAGAAGGGGTGTGCATGCCTAAGGTGATGGTCAGTTGATGACAGAGCTGAGTTAGAGTAAAAATCTTAAATATAAGTTCAGGTGCCCCCTTTTAAAGCATTTAAATGGAATGTTTAGGCCATGACCTTTGTCCAGTTCACAGCCCCTGGTGCTGCTCTGTCTTCACCATCCTGATCATTGGGCATTCTCTGCACCCTGTCTATACCAGGGATCAGGGCAAAGGACCTACCTTGGTCTGTCTTGCTCAGAGTCCTCTGAATCTTCACCCTGCTTTTCCCTAGTCTCTGACTTCCACCTCCCTCATCTTTAGCCTGGCTTGTTTCATCCATTCTCAGAGTTCATGGTTTCAGGGAAGAAGCCAGTCTCCATCAGGTGCCACAGGGGCCTGAAAATACACACACAACCACCACTCAGTCTCACATCTTATGGTCAGTGTGGTTAGGTGGTGCAAATTGAAACAATGAGGAGCTGTGTTCATATCAGATTAGCAAAACTCAGAACTGGCAGCTGTTTTAGTCAGCTTTGTCACTGCTGCCACTAAAAGACCCAACCAGAACAATTGTAGAAGAAGAAAAGTTTATTTGGTGGCTCACAGTTTCAGAGGTCTCAGTCCATTGACAGCTGGCTGCATTCCTCGGGGCTTGAGGTGAGGCAGGATATCATGGCGGAAGAGTGTAGTGGAGGAAAGCCACTCACGTGATAATCAGGAGGGAGGGAGGGAGGGAGGGAGGGAGAGAGAGAGAGAGAGAGACACTCCACTCACCAGATAAAAAATGTATACCCCCAATGCACATCCCTAGGGACCTACCTCCTCCAGCCACACCCTACCCACCTTCAGTTACCACTCAGTTAATCCCCATGAGGGGATAAGTTCACTGATTGAGTTAAGGCTCTCACAATCCAATCATCATTTCTCTTCCAAAATTGTAGCATTTTCTCACACATGAGTTTTTGGGGGGCACCTCACATCCAAATCATAGCAGCAGTGATGTCCCAGTTGGCAGGGACATGGGGAAAGGATCTGTCTTGCACTTTGAGGATGGAAGAGGCAATTGTTCAATCCTTTTGGAAGACAGTTTGTTCAATTAAAAAGATACATTAACTTTAACCTGGCAATCCCACCTTGGGGATTTTATCCTATGGATCTAAAAGTACCGGTATACAATTAAGCCAGGGCGGTTACTGTAAGAATGCTGTGTTAAGAAGTGACAGCTGTTTGATGCTGGTGTATACGGTATGATTTTGTTTTTTTACAGATAAGCCCCCAAAGATCCTCACATGTCCATGAGAGTGGACACTTAGGGTTACCAGGACGTGAGGGTGGGATAGAGAGGCAAGAAAGGCAAGTGGCTTTGGAGGGACAAAAGACCCCCAGGTTGGGGTTCTGAGACTGCACCCTGAAAGAGAGTGGGTATGGCCCCTGGAGCTGAGGTCCAAGGCCATGGTGACCCAGCACCAGGCTGACTTAAGTCAGAGTGCCCCAAAGGCTCTGTTCTCTCCCTCTCCAGCCCTGGGCTGGTGGGTGGTCCTGGCTGAGGGTGGTGCGTGGGAGGGAGGAGGCAGAGGCCACACATCCACAAAGCATCGCAGCCTTGACCTTCAGCTTCTATTTTATCTAGTCAGCCCCATTTCGACTTACCTATTGAATTGTTATTTCTTGAGATTTTCATGCTGCTATGATTTGGGTATTGTTGATCTCCCAAAAGTTCGCATGTCAGTGTTTCTCCACCACGTGTGGTGTAACCAGAGGGCTCTTACCAGCCGTGACGTTTGAGTTTTCCATCCACCAGAGCTGTGAGCCAAATAAACCTCTTTTATTTTGTTATAACAACACAAACTGGACCAAAGCATACGCAATGCTTATATAGATGTCAGTGAAGATGTACGGTTAGTTGGTGTGGTCACTCTATGGACTAAGTTGTGCCACACCTACCCCCTTTTCCAATTCATATATTCAAGCCCTAACACTTGATGTGACTGTATTAGGAGACAGAGCCTTAAGTTATAAGCATGAGGTCAGATGATGGACAAGACACTAGAGTGCCCCTTTCCTGTGCAGGTACAGAAGAGAAGCTGTAGGAAGACATAGTGAAAAGGAATCTTCAGACCAGAAACAAAGGTCTCCCCAGGAACCGGTCATGCTGGACTTTGCTCTCAGACTTCCAGCCTCCAGAAGTGTGAAAAAAATACATTTCTGTTGTTCAGGCAACTTAGTTTGTGGACTTTAGTTACAGTAGCTCAAGCAAACTAATAAACCATTACACTGGACAATCCAGATTATAAGAACTAACTTCTTTTTCTGTTTTGTTTTGTTTTGGGTACCTGGGATTGAACCTTTGGTGCTCAACCACTGAGTCACATTCCCTAGTTGTTTTCATTGTTTATTGAGTCAAGGTCTTGCTAAGTTGCCCAGGGCCTCACTGAGTTGCTGAAGCTGGTCTTGAACTTGTGATCCTCCTGCCTCAGCCTCCAGATCCACTGGGATCATAGGTGTGTGCCACCACACCTGGCAAGAACTAACTTGTTTTGTGATTTAATAGACACACTCCAAATCAGAACTGTTAGAGTAGCATAGGAGACAACTGTTCTGTGCCACTCACATTCCTTTCCTGTGGGTCACGTAATTAGGTAAAGCTGACCCTACCCTGCCTCAGGGGTGGATGACACCATCAAGGAACCTCAGTGAATTCTTGGTCATAGAAGGTTCAGAGATGGGCACTTGACTCCATCGGGCCCACCAGCTACCTGTGACTCATTGTGGGGAAACAATGTTTTCACTTAGGGTTTGAGGTTGGTAGAACATGAAGAGAGCACTTCAGTAGCTCTTTGGCACCACGAGGAGCCTTCTTACTGATAAGAGAGTGACTCAGGGGGCAGGAAGCACAAAGGGAAGGACCTAGGTCCTGAGGATGGCACTTCAGATATCCAAGGCTGAACTATCCCTGGATTTTTGATTTTGTGAAAGGATATGTTCCTGTTTTGCTCATGTCAACCCATGATTGTTTCCATGATTTGCCCCATGACCGTGAGATATGTACCAGTTCTTACCAACTTCTGACTCTTTGCATGTCTGGGCAGAGCCCCTCCACTGTCCTGGGGTAGAGTCTGATACAGAGAACCTTCCCCATTGATGGGATGAATAGTTCCTGGCTCTCCCAAGTGGTTTTCTGCCTTCCAGCCCCAGAGCTAAAACATGGACCTGCAGGCAAGAATAATATCCAACCTTGGAAAGCTTTGCAGGAGGAAGACACGCATTAGAGGAACCATATCAGAACATTTTCCTCTAGGAAGGCAAACCGAGCATTGAGTCTCTATGGCCCAACTTTAATTTAACTGACAATTTAAAAAAATCAAAACCAGCGTCTAGGGCATTTAGAATTTCTGTCTTCTCGGTTTAATTTCACAGGGATTGCGTTATAGCTTTTGATAAAATGTTTCATTTTAAAGAACTTGGTTTCATCAAAGCAGGGCTTTCCTGTCACAGGGGTAGCTCCGCTGATAAAAGGCATTTTCATTAGGGAAAAGCGCACTTGGCTTGGGCTTAATTGTGGGTTCAGAGAACAGAGCCACAAGCTCCTGCCCTTGGGCGATGCCTAATGTCCCCATGGAGGCAGTATAACTGAAATGCTTACTAAATTCTTGAACACACCAAGAGTGCTCTCTTTTCCTGCTCTTCCTATGTCCTGCCTCTCCTTGAATGCCCTTCCTGGTTTCTTGAGAGGCAAGATCTGAGGATAATTTGGCTCTCCCTGTTCTGGGTGTGGTCTTGGCCAGCTTCCAGGAATGGTGGACTGAGGGAAGGTATAAATGTTACCTTACTAGGAAAAAGCCTTTTTGAAAGCATGATCAGATCGATGATTTTGAGAGGAAGAGATTATCCTGGATTATTTGAGCAGGCTCAAAATGCAAAGACAAGTTTCCTTATAAGAGGGAGTTAGAGGGAGATTTGGAACACTAATACATGCCGAAGAGGAGACGAGGTGACCACCGAGGCAGAGGTCGGAGTGATGAAGCCACAAGCCAAGGAATGCTGGCATCCATCAAAGGCAGGAATGGACTCCCTTCTAGAGCTTCCAGAAGGAGTATGACTTTGCCAATGCCTTGTGCTGCTCATTTTGAACATCTGCCCTCCAGAACTGTGTTGTTTTCAGCCCCTCCCTTTGATAGTGATTTGATCATAAGACAGAAGGGACACCCTTCTTTTTTTGGGGGGGGGTGTACAACCTTCTAATGTCGTGAGCAAACCTAGGACTTTGTGTTGGGGATGGGATGGGTGCATAATTTACGAAACCCAGAATGGAAAGAGCATTATAGCTTCCAAAGGGACTGGAATCAAGGTCAGGAGAGACGCCAGCCTGCTCTCTGTTTCTGTCTCGCTCTCTCCTCTCTCTTCCTGTTGACTCCATTCTTCTTTCTTCACAAACAAGGAGATGTGGGAGACTCCCAGGAAGGAGATTCTTGCTTTCTTCGTATGATTTGGAATCATTTCATTTGTTACAACAACTGTGCTTCTATAATGTGAAAAATAGCAAGTCATGAAAATGAATTATAAGAAGGGTTGGATTGCATGATCCCTGCATCCACACCCTTGGCCATGTGACCTTGCAGCCTCTTGCTCTGGGATGGAGTGTCATTCCCTACCCCACTCCTGTTGGGCTTGGCTGTGTGGCTTGCCTGATCAGTGAAATGTGGGTGGCAATGACATGAAGCTGGGTTTGAGCTCAGGACTTAAGAGGCATTGTGTCTTTATTCTCACTGTCCTAGAAACTTGTGACCTCCTCTGTGAGCTTACCCTAGGTACTGCAGCTCCTTCAGCTTGGCCCCAGAATGCATACACGCGGAAGCAGAGCTGTGAGCCTGAGAATACATTATTGCTGTTTTCAGTTGCCAGATTTTTGGGTGGTTTATTATGCAGTGTTATTATGGCAATGGTTAACTGCTACGGAAACTAGTACCTAGAACAGAAATCTACAATCTGTGGCATTGGCTGTGGGGCCAGAAACTGTTAGAGGAAGTTGGAGAAATGATGGCCTGGGTGGTGGAGGAGTGAGACATTTGCCAAAACTGTCACTTGTAAGAACTGAAGTCAGAAAATATACCAAGTTCACTTGTGACCTTGGGCTGGTGTGTCCAGGTAGAATGTTGAAGGCATGCACTAGGTCCTGCTGCCTACATTTGATATGAAACTATGAAGAAGACACAGCCTGGGGAAAAAAATTGGCCACTTCTCAAAAAATAAAGAAAGAAAGGGAATAGAGATCTCAGAAACTCTGAGACTTGTATGGTTGTAAAATAAAAGTCTTTCAAATATTCAGCCTCTCCATCTAATAAAACATTCTTAATTTAAGATTTAGGCTGGAAGAAAAGTAAAATCAAAGATTTAGCTCTCATGCCCTGTATGAAGATCTTTGAAATAACTAAATGGTGCCTAGTAATTACTAGAAAGACAAACGACATGGTCTGGGAGCAGCCTAGTACCTGTAGTTAAGTATAGCAGAGACATATCTAGAAATGGGTTGTGAATATGGCTTTTGGTACATGGAATCAAGTACATAGGAAATACACAGTTTTTGAGAGAGCTGTATTGATAAAAGTTCATCAGTTGGGACTAAAAGAGAGGAAGATTATTCAAGATGGAAAACAGTCTTTGAACACCAATGTTTTATGGGCAAGACAAAGGCTGACAATGCCTTCAGGTACCATTAAAGGTATATTTTTCAGTGTCTTTCTCAGAAGAGACCAAGGAGAGTGATGGAAAAGAAAGGATCCAGAGAGTAGTCAAGAACTGCTGACTAATGGATTGAGGATCTAGAAAGTGAGATCATTCCCAGCCCCTTAGGATAGTGATACAGGTAACATTCCTCTAATAGGATTTAAGACTCGCTATGAACCAGAGACTGCTATGGGCGCCCATCATTCCCTTTTTGAATGGGAATGTTTATTGGGTTATTCTGTCCTTGTTCTACCAGAGTATGTTGAGTTTGTTTGTGACGGGGATAGAGGATAGGAAGGACACAGATAACTTGTTTTGTCAGTCTCAAGAGGAGCCACATTCAGATATGACTTAGAATATGAGATTTTGGACTTCCATATTAATGCCATGATTGATTTAGACTTTCAGAATTCTTGGGATGAGGGTGAGTATATTTTGCAAGCAGGAATGTCTTAGGAAGTTTTGCACTACTGTAACAGAATACCTGAGAATCAGTAATTTACAAAGCTCACAGTTCCTGGAGGATGAGAAATCCCAAATTGAGGCACTGACATTTGATGGGGACTTTCCTGCTGTGTCCTCACACGGCAGAAAAGCAGAAAAGAGAAACCCCTTCGGCAACCCTTTTTATAGTAGAATTAATCTATTCATGAGCCCTCATGACCCAGACCTCCCAACACCATTGCATTAGGGAGAGGACATATTTACACCATAGCAGGGAGGCCTTGAATAACTGTGTCCAAGATGAGAGTCTGTGACAGGTTGCATCATTGTTTCCAATTCCTTAGTTTTCTAGGACCACCATAACAAATTATCACAAACTCTAATGACTTAAAACAGTAGAAATTTATTGTATCACTGTTGTGGGTCCATACATTTGAAACCGAGGTATCATCAGGGTTGGTTCCTTCTGGAGTCTTGGAGGGAGAGTCTATTCCATGATTTTCTCCTAACTTCTGGTGGTTTCTGGGTGTATTAGCTTGGGCTGCCATAACAAATACTATAGACTGGGGTGACTTAAACATTAGAAATTTATTTCTTCTTGTTCTGAAGCCTGGGAAGTCTGAGATCAAAATGTCTGCCAATTCAGTTCCTGATGAGGGCTTTCTTCCTGGATCGTAGAGGGCCACCTACTTGCTATGTATATGGAGACAGAAAACGGAGGAAAGGAGAGAAGGGGGAGGGCATTTTTCTCTTCTTATAAGGCCACCAATCCTATTGAATTAGATCCTTACCCTTAATGGTCTCATTTAACATTATCTACTAACAGCCCTATCTTCACAAACAGTCACACTGTGGATCCAAGCCTCAACATATGAATTTGGTACATGGGAGGACACAGTTCATTCAGTCCATAGCTCTAGCAGTCCTTAGTGTCCCTTGGTTTCTGGATGCATCACTCCAATTTCTGTCTCTGTCACCACATGGCATGGTCCATTTACACGTGCATCTCCGCATCTCCTATAAGGGTACCGATCATACTGGTTATGGGTCACTCTAACCGGTATAACTTCACTTCACATATCTAAAAATGCATCATATCCAAATAAGGTCCCCTTATAAGCTTCTGGGTGGATGTGCATTTTGGGGGACACTATTCAATCCAGAACACATCCCTGGATCCATACCCTTCATCGGTGACTCTGTAGCTTCTCTTTCCTCTGTCAGGCAGAGCTGCCTGTGCCAGAGCTGCCAACCTGAGGATGGCTCTTATCTTAAGCCACTAGGTTCTAGGTGGTTTGTGAGGCAGTGTTCTTGTGCCAATAGTTGGCTATTGTCACAGTAAGGAAGGGACAGAAACAGATGGACCATCCCTTCTCAGCCTCTGCTTCAGCCGCCACACCGGATTGCAAACCCAATATTCTCAGGATACTTAATTTTATCAAAAGGGATATAGAATCTACATTTCTAATCTGCAAGTTCCTAATTTTATATGTCTGCATTTAATTCAATTAGAAAAAAAAAAATTATGGTACTGTTCCAACCAAACACACCACGAGGCGGGTGCTGCCTGCAGGCCTCCAGCTTGTGCTGTGGGATGCGGACCTGCCAGGCTCAGGACCCTCACTTGGTTGCTTCCCTGTCACAGGTGCCACTCTGATGATTCTGGTTCCAGGAGAATGGGGTCCTCGTGGATGGCACATACCCTGGTATTCTCAACAGAAATTCCCATAGGGAGAAGGTGCAGAGCTTGTCCTGGCTGGTCTCAACAAGGAGAGGTGGGGGAGTTGTCTCTTGAGGCCTTTCTGCCCTGTATGGGGGCATTTTGGGTTACATAACTAAGAGATGTTTGGCACTCATAAGTCTCTCTTCTAGTGTCAATTAAAAATATAAAGATACAAAGTAGATGCATAAAAAATAAAATCAGACAAGAAGAAGAATTCAAGGAGGAGGAGAAGGAGGAGGAGGAAGAAATAATATTTGGCAAGAGTACGCACAAAAAAAAATGATGGTGTTTTAAAGGAGTTTGAAGGGTTGCTAAGAAGAAACAGAAAAAGAGGAAGGAAGGAAGAAAACTACTGGAAAGGGGGTGGGGAAATAAAACATCACCAAGTTTGTAATCGATTTTTTTCCCCCACTGGACGAATGTCTCACTTTAAATTTAAACCGAGTCCAAGTTCATTTTCTCTCCCAGACGTCTAGAAGGTGGCATTCAAAATGTTTACACTTGTTTCATCTGCCTTTTTGCTAAGTCTTGTCCCCACCTCCTTTCCTTCACTTTACACTTGTCATTTCATTGCACACATATGCTCATCTTTATATTTACATATATATATATATATATATATATATATATATATATATATATATATATTTAATTTTTATATATGGCTTGTGAAATCTGCCAGACGAAGAAATGAAATAGTCCTGAAAACAGCTGGAAAATTATGCAACAGTGGGGAGATTGGGCACATGTACATTCTGTACTGCAAAGTTGCACAACAGACTGAGTTTGTTATAAGTGAGGCTGGGAGGCTTTTATTTTTTCTCTAGGACAACAGCTTGCTCGGTGGAGTAGGCCTCCTGCAGAAAGCGTTTTCTTGGGAGCCTTAACTTTCCCAGCAGAGGAGAAGGTGAGACCAGTGTTGTCGTGGGAGCACAGACTGGTCTGAGGCCTGGGAGAGCTGGCTGAAGGGGAAGAAGCCAACACCCAGGGGCCAGCAAGTCACAGGCCCAAGGTATAGTGAGGCTGAGGTCCAATGCCCAGCAAAGCTGAGACCTGGGCTCCAGTGAGGTCAAGCTCCGAGGTCCAGAGTTCAGCTGGGATGGAGGCTGAGGCTTCATACTCAGAAGAGTCAAGGCTAGAGATCTAACCAGTTGAACGGGTTGAAAACTAGGGTCCATTGAGGCTGAGATTGGAGACCCAGGGAGGCCAAGCCCTGGATCCCAGCAAGACCTAAGCTCAGAGTCCGTTTGGAATCCAAATGAGGCTAAGGCAGGGGGTCCAGTGAGGTCAAGTTCCAGAGCCCGGTGAAGTTAAGTTCTGGAGATCAGTGAAGCTGAGATCTGGGGCAAAGCAAGGTCAAACGTTCGGATCCATGAAGATCAAAACTCAGGGTCTAGGGCTGGGGATGTGGCTCAGGTGGTAGTGCACTCACCTAGCATGCGTGAGGCACTGGGATCGATCCTCAACACCACATAAAAATAAAATAAAGATATTGTGTCCACCTAAAACTAAAAAATAAATCTTAAAAAAAACCCAACAACAACAACAAAAAAACTCAGGGTTCAGCTTGGGTCTAGGCTGGGATCTGGGGCCCAGTAAAGCAAAGTCTAGAGGTTCAACTGGGCAGAGGCCTAGGACTCAGTGAGGCCAAGGTCAGAGGTCCAGCCAGATCAATATACCAGGCTCAGTGAGGCTGAAAGGGGAGATCCAGTAAGACTGCAACTCAGGGTCCATTGGGATCAAACCCTGAACCCAATGAGACCAAGCCCAGAGCCCAGCCTGGGTTGAAGCTGAGGTTAAGGGCTCAGTGAAGCTGAGGCTGGGGACTTCGCCGGGCTGAACGTGAGGTCTAGCCTATTAGAGACATCTGTTTCCCTGCTGCCTTGTCAGGTGACAGAATCTTCAGGAAGGGTCTGATGAATCCTGAGCTGAGTTTCCCCCACATCGATGGTGCCAGTCAGCTTTCCATCACTGTGACAGAATACCAGAGACTAACAACTTAAAGAAGGAAAGATTCACTTTGGCTCACAGTTTTCGAGGTTTCAGCCCTTGGTTGACTGGTTCCATTTCTGTTAGGCCTGTGGTGAGGCAGAAGCATGGAGGAAGGGCTTGGCAGAGAGAGGAAAGCTACTCACCTCATGGCAGCCAGGAAGCAGAGAATGAGAACAAGGAAGGTGCTGGGGACAAAATATGCCTTTCCAGGTCACGTCCCCGGTAACCTACTTCCTTCAGCGAGGCCCCCCTTCTGTAGTTTCCACCACCTCCCTAAAGTCCATTCAGTTATGAACCCATCCTTGAGGAGATCAGAGCCCTCAGGATCCCATCACTTCCCCAAAGCCCCACCTCTGAACACTGCTGCACTGGGGACCACGTCTTCAACGCATGATATTTTGGGGAACTTCATGATCCAAATTGTAACACCTGCTGTAGCTCCCAGAGCTCAAGGTTTTCCTCTGGAAAATGAGGGCTTGTCTGGGACCCACCCTGGCTCTGTCATTCTCAGTCTCTCGTGCCGCTCAGGTAAGTCAGCAGAGGAGGGGCTTGATTATTGACAACAGGGCTGGATCGTCGCAGGAGTTACCTGGCTCTGGGACCTTGCCCTTGCTCAGTGATATACCTCATCATCTCACAGATCAATCCAGTAAAAGGTATTATTGCAATGATACCTGCAATGGGGTTCAAACTCTCCATTGCCAATACCCCGTTTAGGTGTTGGAGGGAGGCTTGTGCTTATGGAAGAAAGTTCTGAGAGTCTTGGCTGACCTTAAGTATTAGAGTATGGCTGATAAAGTGGATTTTGCCAGCTCAAAAACTGGAGACCAACAGTTTTGTGGCCAACGATGACCTTCCACTTGTGATCTGTCTGAGATGCCATGTGGGGTGCACACAGCACAACTTCCATTTCAAGGTTGGGGGGCTTGCCAACAAGTTAACATGAATGGAAGAAAGGAAGCCAATTCAGTGCTGTCATGCACTGGGGAAGGGGCGGCTTATCAGAGAGTTCACAGAGCAGGTCAGGATGGCAAGAGTCTCCTCAGGAGGATGGACCATGGTGTAGATCCGTGGGGAAGGGGTCTGGGGCTGGTAGCTGTCCACATGGGGCACAGGGTTTATGGCATGAGACAGGGGAGTCTGAGCTCAATAATGGTGGGAAATGCTGTGATCCTGTGCTCTGTGGGGGAACCAGCAAATAGGTCCGTGACTCCCATCACCATCACTACCCCGAGGGGAGCCAGCAGCTCCTGTCCACAGCTTTCACAGGCAGGGCAGGTAAGGACATGGCAGAGCTTTGCAGGCCAGCTGACCGAGGCTAGAGACAGCCTGCAGTCTGGACCCCACTGAGGGTTGCTAAGGAGTCCTGGGACTGAGATGAGAACTCAAGGCTGCCCTGCTGCCTCAGCCCTTCGGAACAGAGATGGGAAATCGCCATGGGGGAATAGCAGCTGCCTGAAAGTCATTCGATTTCCTCTTTCTCATTTTCAGAAATGCAATTAGGGAGGCTGGAGCGCTGCGTGGGCTCCGGAGTGCTTGTCTGCGTGTCTGGATCTTTTTGGGTGTTCATGGGCTGCAGGTCAGCACGTTTTTGCACAAGTGTTGTGCTCATGTTATGTGTGTGGCACAGTGTGTGTGTGTGTGTGTGTGTGTGTGTGTACATGCACATGTATATGCAAATGGACATTCTTGCCTCTGGTCTCTCGCCTGTCAGGCGCCCTGAATTTGCATCCTGTTTTCCATTCATATTAACCCATTGGGAAGCCCCCCAACCTTGAAATGGCAGTTACGCTGTAGCACCCCTAACCCCCAGCACCCTGACCTCCCCATCCTGCATAAGCTATCTCCCTGCCCTAACAGCAGGCTGTGCTTCCAGAATCATGTTTAGAGGCCCTAGGGACAGTCCCTTCTTCAGTCACTGTATCTGCAGCCAGCAGATAAGATCTCTTGCTGGGCAACAGGGAGCTGCTGATGCCATGTAACCATCATGAAAAGAAGCATTTAAGGAAGTTCCAGAGACCTGAGGCCTCCATGTAGGTCCTCATGTGAGATAACAGAGGAACTGGGGAAGGGGAAGAGATGCAAAAGCAGGTTATCTGAAGAGCTATCACTGGGCTGTCACAGGCTCATCCAGTGGTCACCTGAGGGATGAGACCCCAGCACCAGCATCCTCTTGAAGAAGGTAGAGGTGGCTGGGCAAGGTGGGTTTAATCCCCAATTCAAATATAACAACAACAACAACAATAATAATAATAACAAATGCAGGGGTTAAAGGCCATGGTTTCCTAGGGAAAAAGTGACTGGGTGGGGACAGTGAGTGAGGGTCAGGAAATCATTTGGAGGTTCCTGGCAGCCCATGGCAGAACAGGCCCAGTGTGGCCAGATGCGCTTCTTTCTTTCTTTCTTTCTTTCTTTCTTTCTTTCTTTCTTTCTTTCTTTCTTTCTTTCTTTCTCTCTTTCTCTCTTTCTCTTTCTCTCTCTCTCTCTCTCCCTCTCTTTCTTTCATAAAAGCCAGAGCTGCATATTTTAATGGGAAATCTTTTGAGTTTTCAAGTCTTAGCCAATAATTCAAGATAAAAAGCCAAAGCCCTCTGGGCTACCAGTTGGCAGCCCCCTATTCATCTGTTAGGATACTTGCATTTTTAAGCAATAGCTAATGGCTCTACTACTACTTCAGGCCAAGAGTGGAAATTTATAGGAAGGATGCTTGCATCCACACCCCCTCCCAGAAGGTCAGGGGCCTCCGAGAAGCCTCCAGGCACCTACTGAAGGGGCAAGTGCTAGAGTCAGTGGAGCCCTATTCTGGCTGCATGCTCTTGGGTGCTACCCTGACCTTCAGCTTCTTTATCTGCAAGTGGGGATGTTGTAGTTCCATCTTGTAGGATGTCAGGAGAATCTGAGGAGATCATCTGCCCAAGAACATTGCTAATTTGTTGAAAGAGTTGCCCCCAGACCCAATTCTCCCAGTGACTTCATCTATTTGTTCCTGTGGGAAGAGGAAAACTATGGGGATCATCTTGACTAGTTACCTTGGACCAGGGTATGGGTCATCTTTCCACTGAAAAGGGGGCTGGGAATCCCCTAACCAGTGTCCCAGTGAGAATTCCTAGTACCAAGAGCATTTTGACATGAACATGATCTTGCTTTATTTCTCCTGCTTCAAACCTTCACTCAGAATGAAATGCCAACTCCTGAGACCTGCAAAGTGCTGCCTCATCGATGGTCCCTGGTTGGTTCTCTCACTTGTCTCCTTATTCTTTATCCTGTTCTCACCACTCTTCATTACTTATGATTTCAATTTTCTATGGGTTTATCAGGACATAAGGATATTGTAAATCTAGGAGCCCTCTGTATGCAGTTTCCTGTCTCTAGTGCAACGCTGTACTACGTGTACTAAGTGAATCCCAATGCCGGCTTTGGTATCAAGAGCTCGCTCTGCTGTGTATCAGTTCTGAGCCCTTCATATGTCTTAAGTCATTTGATTCTTAAAACCACCCTGTGGAGTAGGTGATGTTATTCTGCCCATTATTTAGACAGAGAAACTGAGGCATGAGGAGGTTAAGTAAGTTTCCCTAGGGCTGACGGGGCCTAAGCAGCCTGTCTCAAGACTCTCTGAGGAGTTGAAATCATCTATGCTGGTGAGCCAAGATGTAATTCTTCTCCTAGTAACTCCAGAAAACAAGATTCCTGCTGCCCAGTGTAGAGTGCTGATAGGGTGGGAAGGGTACTCTCTAATTTGGATATCTGCCTCTTTATTTCAACAGAACATTCATGCTTTTAGCCTCTAGTCTGCTCAGAGGCTGCTGACATGTAACCTCTGTTGAAAATAAATATAACCCAAGCCCCAAGCTTTGCCCAAGATTGGTAGGGAGACAGCTAATTCCAGTCCTACAAATGAGGGGACATAGGCATGTGTGAGAAGACAGTGCTGTGTGCAAATCACGGTGAGGGGGTGGTGTCTTGGAGACACCCATATCTGAACTAGCGGGAGAGAAAGTCGCTCAAGTCCATGGGCTTGATTTCAGGCTTTCGGTGCCCAACCGGGATGACTGTGTGGGTATGTGTCCTACAGAGACGTTGAGGCTGGGGTAGGGAGTGTGGCAGGGTGGAAGGGACAATTTGGAGAGCTAATTAGAGGGTAGCTACAGGTAGTGACTGCTTTCATGTGGGGATATAGGAAAGGAGGAGTCTGAAGTGTCCTGGGTCTCTGGCCGGGGGCCTGCCGATGTGGAGAGTGGAGATGCCTAGGAGGACCAGAGCAGGGCGAGTTCAGGGCAGCGAGTTGGTGGAGCCCTGATGGAGATGTCTTTAAGGATTGGAGTGGACTTGCCTGTGGCCATGGTCATACAGACTCTGGAACCCACAGGACAGGATGAGATTGTCCAGAGAGCCTGGGGACCAGCCCTGAGAAGTAGCGTCTGGGGTTTTGGGGACAAAGCCTGCTCCTGAGGGGTTGCATGGAGTCAGGTCTGCAAAAACAGCTGAGCACAGCGGCAATTTATTTCATTAAAAAATCCAACCTGGGGCTGCGATTGTGGCTCAGCGGTAGAGCACAAACCCGGGTTTGATTCTCAGTTCCACATAAAAATAAAGGCATTGTGTTGTGTCCATTTACGAAAAAAAAAAAAAAAAGATTCTCTCTCTCTTTAAAAAAAAAAAAAAATCCAACCAACTTTTAAAAATTGTACAAAGGTTATAGGTAGGTCTTTTTCTTTTTTTGGAACCATCAGAGGATAGGAACACTATTTTGCAGGGAGCAGAGATGATCTGTTCATCCATATGCTCCACTTTAAATATCCTAGGAATTTTGTGTCCAGTCTCTGGACACAAGAAAGGACCTGGAGCTGCTGAGGAGGAAGGCCAGTGATGGGCCTTGGGGGGAAAGACCCCTGGACATGCCTGGAGACACAGTAGAAGGGTCCCCAGGGAGTCAGCAGCTGCTTTGGAAGTGACCAGAAGTCCTCAACTTTGCATTCAGAGTTTTCTTCCCATCAGTGTCTTGATCTTAGGTCTCTGTTGTTTGTACCATGGCCAGCCCCACATGGAAACTTCTGCCCCTTTAGGACTCCTTCCTTCCTTCCTTCCTTCCTTCCTTCCTTCCTTCCTTCCTTCTTTCCTTCCCTCCTTCCCTCTCTCTCTCTCTTTTTTTGATGGTGCTGGGGATTGAACCCAGGGCCTTGTGCATGCGAGGCCAGCACTCTATCCCCAGCCCTAAGGCCTGTTTCTTTAATGCTGTGAACTAGAAGGTGTCAGACTGGACTATATAGAAGGAAACTGACGTAGAGGGAACAAAGCCCTGGAGGCTAGAGTTCGCAGTGGTGGTGGAATGTCTAGCAAGGCCTGGGCCAGGGCCACCCGTTGAGATCCTCAGATTAAAAGAAGTGAGGAAATGTCTGGATTGCCTAGAAAAAGGCTTTCAACACAAAACTCTATAGTGTGATAGAACTGGACCCTTCACAAGTTTCTTACAAGATTTATATAATGAATTCTGCACACTCTACGGATAATATAGTATAGGAATGGGATACAACATAAAATCATATTGGGGACAATATTCTTTCACTAGCAAGGGGTTGCTTGGGACTGTGTGATGCTTTCATTCAGAATTAAGGGCAGGGACATTGGGATTGAAGCTCAGCATTTATTTGGCTTCAGATGGTTAGTCCAGGCTTGTCCTAGTGACCACCTTGCACCTGTCAGCAACTGATTCAGCAATGGGCATTATGAACCCTCTGCCCCCCACCCCCCCATGGCCCTCTGACCAGAGGGGAGATAGCTGGAACAGTAAGACACCTGTATTTTGGCTATTCTTCTAAATTGTCAGGGAGAAAGATGATACCCATAAGGCAGGGCCCTCATGGTCCATGGTGGAGTTCTGGAGCTGCCATACCTGCAGACTCCCTGGTATATGGGATTCTGCATTTCTTTATGGTTTAAGCTGGATTGTTACTTGCCACCAGGAGCATCTTAAGGGACCCAGATACCTTTCCCAGATGGGAACACTGGACCAGTTGGACCAATCAACTTAGGAGAAGTCAGACACACGTGAATTTAGGGATCTTAAGCCTGGCCCATTTGGGCCCAAGAAGTCATTGCCTGTTGCATTCAGATAACCCTTTTAAAATTCTTCTCTGCTAGGTTAGGCATATGTGTATGTGCATAGTCACAGGTAGGCATTGAGTTCAATCACTATTACTTAGAATGAATCTAAGCTTCAATCTTATAGTTCCATGTAGAAGTGTTGACTGAGCCTGGATCCCTATGCCTCCAAACTTCAAACCCTTTGTCTTTCACTTCCAGGCAGAACCAATTTCAATAGAGACAGGAAAACTCTATGTAGAAGAGGACAATGGAAGAAATTGCTACTTAAACATCACTCAAATTTCTTTTTGCCTGACACAGCTCTCTGTCAGGGTGTGTATGTAGGGTGGCTCAAGAAACAACAAGAATGACTCTCTCTGAAGGCCACTGACCACCACTTTCTGTTCAATCAGCGTTCTCCTGACATATTGCTTACCAAGGCCACTTTCAGCCAGAACTCTGCCAGAGCATCTGACTGGTTGCTGCACCTGCTGTTTGCCAATAGCAGAATTGAACAGAAATGCTGTTCTCAGAAGCCCCGTGACAAGGTCACTAACTCCTTACACTTGGTATACCCTGCACATAGGTCCCAACAGGACTGCTAGAATCTCGATCCTGCCTTACAACCTATGGGAACTTGCTGGTTGGAGGGAGGACAAAGCAATCCCATTGCCCCTATATGCTTGGAAGACCTTGCCAAGGAAGAAGACCTTGAAATAGGGGTAGAAGACCTACTGGAGGGCTAGTTTCCGTGTGGACATTAGGGGACAGGAATGAGTTCTAGAGGGCTCCTTTTCTAATAAAGTCTGTGCTGTGAGCTTGAAGCCAGGGATACAGCAGGGAGCCCTGACCCTCTTCTGTAGAATTAAGAAAGGGAATCCCTCCCACTGAGACCTGGGGGGACATTCTCATTTCTTAATATCCCTCCCCAAAGTATGTGAGGTGATTCTTGACACCCAAGATCACCAGAAAAGGTCCCTATCCTTGGGAAGATTTTTAAGGAGGTTGTGTTTGGAGGACTTGAGATGACCTTGAATTGTCCTCATTCTTCCTCCAAACCCTGGGCTGTTGTAGATCAGGTTTGCAACTCCAGTGACTTCAGGAGCCGGACAGGTAACAATCATGAGCAAGAAGCAGGCATAGGGCTATAGGAAATGGTGTGTCAAGTGAAAGAGCTCAAGCCAGAACTAGAGATGTTCAACATCAGATGAAAACTAACACCCTCCACTTTCACTAAACAAGTGCTCAAGCTGAGTTGGCTGGCTTGATCTTTAGTTTTTGTCTTTGGGACCTAGGCTGAATAAGACTTGAGACAAGAAGAACAGGGCATTTCTGTGTCCCACATTTTACGGGTAGAAGGAAAAGGAAAAGGCAAACACATCAGTGGGAGGGGCAACATTTCCCAGAAGAGAAGAGATTTGAAGCATGAAGGTGTGAAGAAATAGGAAGTGATATCTATCTATCATCCATCTATCTATCTATCTATCTGTCTATCTATCTATCTATCTATCTATCTATCTATCTATCTATCATCTCTGCCAACAGGTGATCAGGAAGCTGGGACATGTCTTTACTCTCCTCCCCTGAAACAAAGGGGAGACATTTTGATGTATGGGGGCCTGATCTATCCATGGCACCCTGTGGGGTGTCATGGGGATTAGTGGATGGTCTGGTTAAAGGTGGTGATCTACTTCCACTTTTCCTGGAGGAGGAGGGACATGGTCTGAGCTCTGTCTGGATGCAGTCCTTGGAAGCTGAGGGGGATACAGGAAGAAACAGCTGCCAGGAGTGTCAAAGAAACAAATTTTCTTTCCAAAAAATATCCTAGAGCAAGCATCCCAAAGTGTGTCAGATAATTCAATTACATGGATCTGTCTGTCAGAAGCCGTCATCTCCTTGCAAAGGAAAAAAGTTATTCCTTCTCAATTCCCCTTTCATCCTTCTGATTATATCAAAGAAAAGATTTCTGCTCCCGCTAGTCTGTCTCAACACTTCAGTAACACTTGCTAATCAGCTTCAACCTCAGTGCCTTTTGCAGGCACTAGTAGCTAGAATCTGATGATGTTATTTTCTTTTCATTTTATTTATGCGGGGCGGGGGCAGTTATTATTGATTTATGGCAAGATGGTGAGATATTGGCTTTTCCAGGGGTGGTAGTGATTTGAAGTGTCCTTTTAAATTTTTTAAAAATATTTTTTAGTTATACATCGACCCAATATCTTTATTTTGTTTATTTATTTTTATGTGGTGCTGAGGATTGAACCCAGTGCCCCACATATGTGAGGCAAGCACTCTGCCACTGAGCCACAACCCTAGCCCCCTTTTAAATTTTAAGTAAATTATTGAGTGCTACATAAAGGCATAGTGGTAGTGGTGGTTGGAAAATACGGCAATGACCAAAAGCATGGCAGAGAAATAAGTGAGGTGGTGGAATGTGACCCTTGAAGTAGGTAAAGTTACTGGTGGGGTTTTATTCTTCTTTTGAGGATAGAAGCAAGGACAATCACAGGAGAACACATCACTATATTCCAGGACAGCACCTGGCTAAACCCAACTCTGGGTCTCCTGCCTTCAAGATTCAACTCATGCCACTTCTTTGGGGATGTCCTCCGAGATGCCTGACTCTGGGGTCATCTCTCTTCTTTCTTTTCCTCTCTCTCTCTTTTTAATACTGGGGATTAAATGCAGGGATACTCTCCCAATCAACTACATCCCCATCCCTTATTATTTTTTTTTAATCAGAGGCAGTTCCCTCTAAATTGTCCAGGCTGGCCTGGAACTTGCAATCCTCCTGCCTCAAAAAATATGGGTTGAGTCATCTCTCTTCTGATACACAGGGATTCCAGCTCCAACTTTGCCTGGAACCAGCTGGGTCATTAGAGGTCACAAGAGCCATGCCTATGGGGTAGGAGTATCAGGGGAGGGGATCTTTAACAAACTCCAGGATAAGTGCCCTATTTAATGGTGGCTAAGCAAAAATGTAGGCCCAGTGTGTGGCCACACCTTGAAATTTCTCAAGAAAAGTTAGAAATCTAAATTTTTATGTGACATCTCACCATTTTTTAAAATGTTGACAACAAATGTCTGCTGTGCCTCAGGGTCAGATCTAGCTTCAGGCATCCTCAGGTGGAAGAGAGAGAGAGACACACACACACAGAGAGAGAGAGAAGCTTCTAGGTGAAGAGGGCTATTAAGCTGCAGTGCCCTCACATCTAGGTCCCAGAAATGACAGAACCAAGGGTACCAAATCACAGCAACAGCCAGTTGTGCAAGTCGTGTTTCCCCACAGGACTGGGTCCTCCTGGGGCTGGGGTTGTGGCTCAGTGGTAGAGCGTATGCCTAGCATGTGCGAGGCCCTGGGTTGGATCCTCAGCGCCACATAAAAATAAATAAATAAATAATTAAGTTGTGTCCAACTACAACTAAAAAATAAAAGTTTTTTAAAAAAGATTGGGTCCTCCTGGCCAGCAGAGAGGGTACTGAATCACCTGTATGTCCTCTGCCCCTGGCCAAGGCCAAGGTCAAAACCCTGGTCACACAGGGCTGGGGCAGAGTGAAAGAGAAGCTGGAATAGACAGGTGTCTACTGTCTGGGAAAATGAAGCAGAAGTCGGGGATCACATTGCCCAGATGTTCCACCAGACACATTCCTGAGGAGAGTATCAAGGAACAACTTGGGGAGGTGTCACTGTGCAGAGGAATAGCATTTCTGATAGGACAGTGATTCTAGTAAATGGGAACACCAGGACCTTGCTGGAGAGGAGGGATTCCAGTTGGCAAAGGGCGCTGACAGCAAACTTGCCCAGGATGAACTCATCTGGAAAGGTGGGCAGAATGCTGACAGGCCATTTCAGGAGGGGGCTGGGGAATACACAGACCCAATGGGGGCAGTTAAGGGTAGAAGCCTGTGCTCTAGGAGGGAAGGCCAAGTCTGACAGGAAGAAGCTGTGATCAGAGGTTGCAATAGAGGGATGGGAAGACCGATGTTAGGCGAAGGGACAGAAAGGAGGTGCGAACTGCGGGAACCTTGTCTTTCACGGTAAGGGCAAAAGTTGACATTTGGGGGATCTTGAGGCCTCGATCTGGGCATCAGGCCTGACTCAGCCCCCTGGACCCCGTAATCAGCATCCCTTCCTCTTCCATTCCCGCGTCCTGTCCTGCCCTGGGTTCCAGAAAGGTGAAACGGCCCCTAGAGTCTCAGGGCTGGCTGGTGGAATCCAGGCGCCTCGAGGGCTCCCTAGGTGGATGCTCTGCCCATGCCACTCCTCCGAGGTGGTGCGCCGCGAGGGCGTGGGGCGCGCAGAGGGTGGCCGGCAGCAGGACTACTTCAGCCCGACCCGCAGCGCTTCTCTGCCGCCGCCTCGGGGTGTCTCTGCTTCTCTGTGAGCCGAGAACCGCGGCGGCGGCGGCGGCGCAAGGAGGGGAGCGGGCGGCGGCGGCGGCGGCGGCCGCGCCAAGAAGCGCCGGGTCACCGCAGGCTGAGGCGCCCGCCGTCCCCGCCCTCCCCCTCGCTCTCCTTCTCCCTCCCTCCCGCCTCCCTCACTCGCTCGCTCCTTCGCTCTCCCCGCCTTCCCTCCACGCTCCCCCGCCCTCTCCTCCGCGCCTCGCCTCCTCCGCCCCGCGCCCTGCGGTGCTGCAGCTGCGGGCGGCTCCAGCTGCCCCCAGATGTGGGCTGGGCGGCGCGCGGGGAACTTTCGCGCCGGCTGTGAGTGCGGGGCCCCGGCTGCGGTCCGGCTGCCATGGATCCGCCGGCGGGAGCCGCTCGCCGCCTGCTCTGCCCCGCGCTGCTGCTGCTGCTGCTGCTGCTTCTCCTGCTGCTGCCGCCGCCGCCCGCAAACGCCGGACTCGCCGCTGCCGCCGACCCCCCAGGTAGGTGCGGCGGAGCCCCCACGCCCAGCAATCCGAGTCCGCCCGGCTCCGCCCCGCGTGCCCCGCCGCCCCCTCCCCAGGCGTCGTCCAGCTAGACTTGGGCAAACTCCGCGCGCCCCGCCCGGGGCCAAGTTGGCCAACTTCGGGGCCGCGTTGGTCGCGCAGGGGGCGCCCAGCGGTGCAACCCGGTGCCTTGGGCCACGGGGAGCCTCGGAGTACTCGCGGCTTCGGAGATGCAGAGCATGGGCTTGGAGGGACGGGAAAGCCCCGCGGTAGAGAGCGCAGAGCTAGCTCCAGCGGGTCCAGGGGAGCCAGGGCGAGGCGGCGCCGGTGCTCGCTCGCGTCCGGGGACGCTCGGGAGGAGCCGGTGCTGAGCGCACCGCCTTGGGCCCTGGGGATTGGTTGAGGCGCCCCGGAGGGGATCCCCGGAGACTCGTGGGACCCTGTTACACTCCTCCCTGTCCTTGGACGCGCGGGAAGAGGGGGCTGGCAGCGGGCTACCGTGGAGCTGGACTCAGAGGAAGGCCGCCCGTACTCGGGGAAGCTGTTTCGGAGGCTAGCGGTGAGGCTCATTGATCAGCAGGGGCAGCCGAAGGGTCGAGGCGCACGGGTAGGGGACCCACCGAGAATGTCTTCCGGTCAGCCCCATGTCCTGCCAAGGACGGTAGTTCAAGGGGCAGGGGACGTCCCGATGGGGTCGTCACCTAACGAACTGCGAGGTACCGGCGGAGCCCCAGCCCGGAACAGGACAGGGGACAGATCTCTTAGCTGGCATGACCCTCGAGGGGGATGGCTGGGTGGCGGCGTGGCTCCGGAGTGGTGGTGCTGTTAACGCCCCTTCCCGTTTGCTAGAAAGCCGGGAGGTACAGGCTAGCTTCTGGGGGCTTTGTGGTGAAATGCCCCATCCCTTCGCATTGAGGCGAGGGCTAGGGGATGATGCAGGGTTCGGCCGCCGCCGGGGAGTTCTCGTCCAGTCTAACGTCCCTTCCCGTTGCAGGTGGGCCCCTGGGGCACGGAGCGGAGCGCTTCCTGGCGGTGCCGGTGCGCACTGACGCCCAGGGACGCTTGGTGTCCCACGTGGTGTCGGCGGCGACGACCGGAGTGGGGGTACGAGCTCGCAGGGCCGTCCCTGTCCAAACCTCGGGCTTACCAGGAGGCAGTGAGGAAGACCCTAGCGACCGCTTGTTCTACAATGTCACGGTCTTTGGCCGAGACCTGCACCTGCGGCTGCGGCCCAATGCCCGCCTCGTGGCTCCCGGGGCTACTGTGGAGTGGCAGGGTGAGACGGGTGCAACCCGAGTGGAACCCCTGCTTGGGACCTGCCTGTACGTTGGCGACGTGGCCGGCTTAGCTAAAGCCTCCTCAGTGGCGCTCAGTAACTGCGATGGACTGGTGAGTAGTGTCTTGCTCCTTTCAGTTTTCCGTCCTTGCTTGGGTTTTGGAAACTGGTTACTGGGAATCTCCTGGGAGTGCAAGTCCTGCGCTGAGAATCTTCTCTGGGGTTGGCTGAAGGGCAAGTTGTATTGATTAGTTTGAAAGGGGGCTCATTTATGCAAAGCTCTGTGTGTGGGTCTCCCCAAAGCCCTTACCAAGTAGTAGAGTGTGCATTTCCCTTAAGTCTACTGCACCTCTGAGTCTTGCATCCAGATAGGTTGATGCATGTTTGTGTATCTCAGTGAGTGTGTGCATTCACACGTGTGTTTTGGAATGTCAGTACTTTTTTCTAGGTGTGTACCTGTGTGAATATGTGAATGTGCCATTGTCTCTCGTGCATATTCATACGAGGGGTTTGTGCTCATGGTTGTGTCAGGGCATCTACTGAGTGTATGCCTGTGCATTTTAGCATGTGTGATATGTGTATGGTAGGCATGTGGTTTGGCAGTCTTCTGTGTATCCAGAGGACATCAGCCAGGGAGCAGGCATTGGTGTTGAAATACCCTGTTAGTCTTCTGCCCCTTGACTGACCTGGAGCCACTGAGTTTTATACTGTGGTTTCCTGATGAACTCTAGTTGGTAATTTCAAAAGTCAATTTTCTCTATTTAGAGCCAAGGGGAGAATTTGGAAATGAAAGTTCTAGTGCCCAAGGACTGCTTGGTCTTTTGGGGACAATCCCTGAAGGGTAGGAGATAGGCTAGGGGAGGGCTCCTTTTAGGACTGCTGGGCCACTCAATATGGCTGGGAAATTCACTTGCTTCCAGGGGCCCAGAGGAAAAAAGCCTGGATCAATGCTCAGGGAAGAGACTGACATTGGCGGTGCTATCTGGCTGCTGGGGGCCTGGCACATGGCAGAAGCCACTGCAGTTTTCTATTTTGGATTTGGTGTGTGGTGGTCAGGTTGACTGTGCTGGCCAGACATCTGAAGCCGTCCCAGGCCCACTGTGGGTTCTGCTCTAATTGCTGCTCAGGGCACTCCTGCTCCAAGTGAGTGGCCACTCTCCTAGCCCTGGTGGCCTCTGAGCACACCCATCTGCAGGCAGCTCAGGCTGGTCCTGCTGTCTGCAGAACCTGCAATTATACCAGAGCCCCACAACCACTGGTGTTCTTTTTATGGACACATAGGAAACATCACTTGTTGCTTTGGAAAATCACTGCCTTTGGTTGGATTTAGTTAGAACCCTGGCATATTGCGAACAACCATAAATGTCCTTGGAGGAACTGGGTTCAAATAGGGCAGTTCTTTATAGTCTCTGAGGATGTCCTGGGCCTCATAGGTATATTTCCTTTTATGCAATGGGTGAATTTCCTAAAAAAATGAAAGGAAATAATTGCTGGAGACTTGGGGTGAAGATGTGGGACAGAGTTGACTTGGATGTAGTCTACTGGTGGATCAATTCTGGGTAATATTTAATTCCCAATGGAGAGCATTTCAGTGGTTTTGGTGATGGGTTTCCACTGTGCCATTCATTCACCTGTGCATTTGATGATTCATTTGTCATATCAGCACCTTCTAATGTATTTACTGGTCATAGATGTGGCAGGCCTGATACCTATTAAGAGGCTGACAGGCTGAGGGGCACTCTGTTCAGGGCTTTGAGAGTATGCTTTTGGGGGCTATTTGGATGGGGTCTTGTAGAACAAATTGCCAGCAGGAAAAGGCACCAATTGGCATCTGGTCCGAGAGGGGAGTATGTGCAGAGGTACCAGGTGTGAATTGGCCTGGGAAGGATAGGCATGCTGAGATGTCTCAGGTGTTAGACATACACAGTCAGAGGTACAAGACAGTGTTAGAAAGGATACTGGATCCTGCCAGAGTAACTCTGAATGCTACCAGTGAATAATGGCCTTGAGAGAGTGGGTCAGCATCATTAGTTCTTTTCTTCCTTCAATATGTATGTGTGTGTATGTGTGTGTGTGTGTGTGTGTGTGTGTGTGTGTGTGTATCTGTTTTGATTTTGTGTCAATTAATTTTTTTAACCCTTTAGGTCCTTCTGTGCCTCTGTGATAGGTCCATTCACGGGGGACCTGTTTTTTGTTTTAAATACACTTTGTACCTCTGGTCCTTCCATTGACCCTATAGGGGAGGTAGCCTAGTCCTTGGTTCACAGATGGAGCACTGGGGCTCTGAGAGGTTGAGTAACTTGTCCTAGGCCACACAGCCAGTGATGGCGGGAGTCTGACCTGGATCTGTCTGACTCCTTCTGTCACAGTGCTCCCAAATATGGGTTAGTGAAAGATGCTAAGATACAATAAAAGGAGGAATCAATTTCTGGGCACTCCCTCTCCTTGGGCCTAACTGACCAAGTAACTATTGACTTTCACCACTGCTTTACATAGAGCTCCCTCCTCTGCTGCTGGGACCCTTCCTTGATAGGTATCTAAATACACCAAAGTAGGTGAGTCAGGTTGTATTGATCTTGTTAACATGCCATTGGGTTTCAGCTCCTCTGAGGTGGGGCCTGAGGTTCTATATTTCTGGTAAGTTCCCAAGCCAGTGTTCCTGGTTCTTGGACCACCCTTTGAGAAACGAAGCTTTGCAGCCCCATTTCTCCCAAGAGTGTTCTTCAAGGTCTTGCAATTTTTTCTGAGCAAATGGGGTTCCCTGGACAAAGCAGAGTTGGAGAGCCTGCAGCTACATTTGCCTTGGGAGGGTCTATGGTGCCTAACAGGATCTCTAAGTTCTATAATAAAGAAATCTGTGTAATCCAGTACTCCCCACACAAATAGGATAGTGGAACTGATCTTTGAAGAACCTGTGCAACTAGCTTCCTAGGCAAATATGTGGATATCCATGGTGCAGAAGGGATGTGCAGGGTTACAGCAGGCACCAGTGGCCCCACTGCTTAAGTTTAGATGCTTGTGTGGGAATCGTCTCTCCCAAGAGCCATGGATCCTTTCCTGTGTCCCTTGGCCTGGGATACACATATTTGCTCATCTGCTTTCCCCTGTTCCTGAAGACATATGAGACTATCTTTCTGCTTTAAAGGAAAGCAGTATTAACTATTATTATGTTGACAGTGGTCTCCTAATCTGTTTAGTACAAAGGAACTCTAATTTATCTGCTAGTGTCAGTCAAGGTCCTTTTAGTTACAAGTAACAGAAAACGCAACTCACATCAGTTTAAACAGAAAGCACACCTGGTGAAAAATCTTTAGGTGTGGCTGGATCCAGATGCTCCTACCAGTTCATCAGGACCCTTGCTTCCTCTTGCCTCTCTGCCTTCCTGTGTGTTAGCTTTGTTTTCAGATGGAGCCCCTCTGTGGTGAATCAAGGGGCTCCAGCAGTGCCAGGCTATCTGTTCCTGCTAATTCCAGCTAAGTCTTCTGTATCACTCTGCCTACATGGTGTTAGGATGCCCCCTTGAGAATCAAGGCATGGGTTTGCAGAGTCCCATGCAACTGAGAGTGTAGGAGGAGCTGCTTGCCAACATGGTATGAAATGGTTTTTGCTAGAATTCAGGTCAGTGTGTAAATTCTACTGAAGTCAGGTAGAGTTACGATAAATGCTACACGAAGACATGGGTTATAGAACCTACCATGCACCTTGTTTCCAGAAAGGCTGATGAATGTAGCTTCTCCAGATTCTTTTATAGCCATTAGTCAGAAGTTGTTCATAATATTCATGGGGGGAGTCAAACTTTGCCTTTTCACAATGAGTGAGAAAAATTGCTTAGCAAAATATTTTTTTTTATATATCACATCATTATGGAAGAGTTCTCTCTCTTGGGCTGTATAGGTGAGCTAATTTCATGTCACTTTTACATGTTTATTAGAAACCGAAATGAGAAGCCTATTGGGATAGAAAGTAACAATAGTAAGTGACAGTTTACCATGATCCTATTGTGTGTCTTATGACCCATGGTCTTGTCACAGCACCCTCTGGAGCATGACCTGGTATTATTCCCATTCTGCAGATGAATCAACCCAAGGCCCCCCAAAGCCAAGAGAGCTTGCTTCAATCTTGGCAGCCAAGGCATATCTGATTCCAAGGTCACGTTAGCTACATTGTATTGGCTTTCATTGCTGCCCTTGTTGTTGCTGCATACCAATCAAAAGAATGAAAAAGAAGAACTGCATTTCTTTAAAACATTTCCAAATCTTTCCTATTCGAATTCCTGGAGATCTGCTCTGTCAGGAGTGTTGACTGTTGCCTGTAGGAGTGAGAGGGAACTGGGGGCAGACCTGTGGCTGCCTGGCCCGTGTTAACTGGCTGCAACTTCTTAGGGGTGTCTCGACTCCTCCTTGGTGTATGATTGCAGTGAGGAATCCAGTAGGATAGCAGTGGCCCTGGTACCTCTACCTGCCCACTGAGTGCAGTCCTGGGGATGTCCCAGGCCTGGTGTCTCTTCCTTCACACTGGTACTGGCCAGTGAGAAGGAAGCTGCTTCTATGTCCTGGATGGTGGAAAAGGTCTGACCTTCAAAGCCTGGTCCAATCCTGGGGCCTGAGAGAGGAGAGGTGTACACCCTTCCCTGGGGGCTCGATATATGCCCCCATGACCCTGTGAGGTAGAGCCTCCGTGTGGGACCCAAGGTCTCATAGCAAGAAGGAAGCTGCTTCCTCTTGGCCTGGGGCTGTCCCTGCTGGCTAGGTGCCAGCTCTGTCCAGTCTTGCTGTGCAGTAGGAATCACTAAAAGTCACAGAGAAAAGCCATAAACTGGCCCAAGAGACCAAGATGAGAATGCTGCTGCCTTTGAGGCCTGACACCGGGCTCCAGGTAGGTCAGGTGTTAAGTGTGACAGGCAAGTGTGGGTCGACCCTAGAACTGTGGGGCTGGGGATAAGGGCCTGGGATTTGGAGCTGTATCTTTTAGGGTTCTCCTTCCTCCCACCTTGCCTTGGCATTGCTTGGAGAGCAATGAGAGGATGTCAGGAACACCAAACAGGGGCCATGGAAATTTTTGGATTCCCAGGGTATCTAGGCTGTGAGGGCTCATCCGATCAGAGTGGGGACATCTACTTAGCCCTTGCTAAGTTTATACAGCTACCTATAGCTGTATAGTTTATACAGCTACCTATCTACACAGGATGTTCTCAGCTACTTCTTTGGCTTATTATCTTCCCTAAGACTCATTTAGTTTAAGTGACAAAAAACACAGCTCACATTGGATATAACAAACAAGAGACATCATGGGCCCAGTTACTTAGAACCTGGGGGTTCTAAATTGTGTCAACCTCAGGCATGGCTGGATCCAGGAGTTCAGAACATGTATCTGTCTCTCGGCTCTTTCACTCTCTGTTTTTACTTCAGAATGCACCTCTTTCCCCCGTGGGAGCCATCAGCTGCTGTAGGTCTGACTTGTCCTCAAGCAGGCTTCTTTCTGGATGATACTTAAAAGAGTCCTTCCTGGGCAAGGATCTAGTTGAACCTGCTTGGGTTATAGTCTCATCTTTAAACCAACTGCTGTGATGCAGACTGTGATGAGTATCTTGTCCACCTTTGGAGTTGAGGGTCAGACCCCTAGACTCTGGGATGGAGAGGGTTCTAGAAGCCTTGCTTGCTCAGCAGCCTCTGGGACTCTCTCCTTGAATAATGACTCTGTACCCCTTGGGTGGAACGCAGTCTCCTCCCTCTCCTTCACACCCACCTTTCACTTGGGTGGGGAATCCCAGGATCCCCTTTCCCTCCATAACCCCCACGTTCAGTCAGCACCATCCTAGAGACTTCTGAAGTCCTTCACCCTGGGATTCTTCACCACACCCAACTCCTAGCTCTGTCTTCGGCTCCTCAGCTGCTTCTAATGGGTCTGTCTCCAGCAACCCTTTCTCCACCCAGTAGCCAGAGTCAGTTATATAAATGACATAAAGGACACATCAAGCACCCTGAGCTTCTTGGTGACTTGTACCACAAGCATCTCTGCCTATGGGCCCAACACCAGACTAGGTGGAGATCAGCTGGAGGCTGATGGGGGTCAGAAGTCTGTGCAGGGGAGGGCCTGGGACTTGCCCCAGAGGATGGGTGCTCCCAGGGCTCAGGGGTCGCCCACCTCTCCTACCCGCTCTGCTCTGCTGCCAACCCCAGGTGTCAACATTCAGTGGGGCAGGGCCCCTTGGAGAATGGCTGGGAGCTCTGCCACTTTTCCCACAGAGAAGTGCTTGTATACACATGTGGTTTTGCATGGTTTTCTGGTCCTTGTTTGGGGGTTTATGAAACCTAAATTAAAATCTCCTGGTTTAAATCAAACTAAGTAGATAAGGAAAGCCCCCTCTGGGTATATATGGGAAAGAGTTGAGTAGGAATGTGGAGACCTTGAATTGGGATCTGGGATTTACCCTGTGCCCTGGGCAAACCATCCCCTTCCCTCTACCACCCCTTAATTTCCCCAGGTGGAAAGTGATCGGAGTCAGCCATTTCTGGAACCCTTCCAGGCAAACTCCAAAGTTGTTGGAGTTGCAAATTCAGGTACTTCAGGGGCCAGATGAAGACCACACACAAATGAGGGACAAGGTCAGGGGAGGGAGATGGGAACCTTGGTGAGCCCATGCCCCATCTCTCTTGACAGATCATTGTCCCTGGGGAGCATGGGCTCCTTGGTGCTGGATCCTCCCATGTTTCTTCAGAGAAGCTGCGTTTGTGTGTCATGTTTTTTATTCTTTTGACATTGGGCGAGCAAACAGTGTGAAGACCCCATGGGGGTCTCAAGATCCCCTGAAAGGGCCTGTAGAAGGATTGAGGCTGTCCTTGCAGCAGGATCCCTGGATAGGTTTGGGATCCTGGCAGGGGCATCTGGGCAGGAGGGGTCTGTCCCAGAGAATTTGCCAAGTTCTCAGCCTTCCTCCCTCACGGCAGCGCCCATCTCTTATTATTTCAGGCCTTCTACAACTTCCTTACTATTTGGTGAGAGGAAGAGACTTCCCTAAAGGCTCTTCCTAAGTGGCACTGGGGAGGGGTGTACAGCTGACTGGCTGCCAAGATGGAAGCTGTTTGTGCTCACGATGGCAAAGGAGCAACCTACAGGCTCCCTGTGTGCCCCTTGATATCCCTCCAGAGTGCCATAGACTGGCATCTGATCTAAAATCAGATTCTTCTGGTTTTGGCCAATAAGGTAACTGAGGATTGGGCAATGAGGCACTCTGGGGATGGAGAGGGGTGTTTCAGGGTCCCGTGGTATCTTGACCCTTGCTCACTCAGCTCCTCCTCCCTATCTGATTCTGGTTACTGGGCGTCAGTGGCTATAGCAGCCCTCACATGCCCGCAGAGACAGCCTGGTGGAAAAGTAGGGGCCTTATTTTCCTGAGGCTTCACTACAGCTTTGATCGACTCTGTGGTGGGGTTTAGGTCCTGGGACTTTTCCATAACCAATCACCTTGGCTCAGGAGTGCAATATGATTGGCTCCAGCTTGAGTCACATGCTTCTCCCTGCCCCCAGCCTGCAATCATAAGGAGGGAAGCAATGGCTGCTGGGAGACACACCACCAGGATCGACCCCTGGGCAGCTGGGATCCTGGCTCCATGAGCTGAGGGACCTCTGCAGAGGAGCCGCTTGAGGAAAACCAGCCCCTGTGGTGCTGTTCATCTACTTCTGAAATTTATCCAGTCCCCGCAATATTCCTGTGAGTTGGCCACTCTTGTCCCCATTTTACAGATAAGGACAATGAGGCTCAGAGAAGTAAATTAGATCTCTCCCCTACACAGGGTGGGGGCTTTGGCTTTGGAATCTTCTGGGGAGGGGTGTCACGAAGTCAGATGGTCTCCTCATGAGGGCCAGCATGTCAGTCACTGGTCTCTGAACCTGAGTCCAGGGAGGCCAGCTCTCTCTGGCCTATCCTAGCTCATATTGCTGCTCCCTGCTCTGCTCTTCATCATGTGGCTATGTACGTTTCAGGCACTGGAGGTTAAGCATAATGATGCTGCTCATTCAGGTATGAGCAGGTTTCAGGTTCCTCCTGCCCAATGGTTATCTTGGGATCATGCCCTGTCCCCCTGTGTCCCTAGCACTTGATGACTGAGGGACTGAGGACCTTTACTCAGACTCAGGAGGGAGGTGAAGGATCAGAGATATTGCAGCTGTGTGAGCAGAGGAGCCAGCCAGTGGTTTATCTGCCTTGAGCCCCAGGGAAGTGCCCCAGGGCTGGGCTCCTCCACTCTGTATTGAGGCTGTCTTTGCTTCGAAGTGGACTGAGCTTGCTTGGACCTCCCCTCTGCTCTTTGAATATCCTTAAGGGCAAGTGTGAGTGTAGCTCCTTCTGGGAATCTGGGACTGTATGGGAAGGCGGACTTGTCTTTTCTTACCCTCACCTTCTTCTTTGGCTTGGGTAGTCCTGGGGGGTCCTATGTGTGTGTTTGCGTATGCATGGAGAGTGTGTGGAGCTGTGTGTATGTGTGTGTGCATGCATGTGCATATCTTGCAAGTGTGTGCATTTGAGTATGCATGAGAATGTGCACATATGCACGCACATGGATGAATGTATGCACATGAGTGGTGTGCATGTGAGTGTGTATCTGAATAAGGATATGTGTGTAAATGTACACATATGTCAGTGTTCATAGCTGGATGTGAGTGCACATTCAAGTGTGTGCATGCATGTGTGCATTCAAATGTATATGCACATGTGTGTGCATGGAAGAGTGTGTGTACACACATGTGTATATGCATTTGTGTGTTGTTGGCAGATATTTCCTGCAGGGGTGGGCCCTGAAGTTGGGTGGAGGTGCTGAGGAGAGAGGAACACCCCTGCCCGTTGAATTTTGGGACTGCCTTATATCACCCCTCCCCCACTGGTGGGAGCTCTGGAATGGGAGGGCCCAGGTAGGTGCCTCTTGCTCTGCTGCATATGTTTCATATTAAATGTCAGCTGTCCACCGGGCCTGCGGTGCTGCCATTAATATGGAGAAGTTATTACCACGCCTGGAGCTGGCTCCTCGGGCTCATCCATGAATTTCAATTACACTGCACATCAACTCCAGGGCAGGCGGAGTGGGACACACAGCTTCTGCTTGCAGGCAAAGGAAACTGGCATCCAGGACCAAGGGCCAGACACTGCAGAGAGGCCAGACTGGAGCTTTGTTTCTTCCACCCCACCCCTGCATTTCAGTGATTAACTGGAAATAAGTGGGCTTATTATGTGTTGGAGGCTGCTGTGGGTCACAAGGCCAGCTCTGTTCCTTGAAGCTCTGCAGCCTGGACAAAGGCTACAATGCTGCAAAACTCAATTAGATTGCAAAAGGAGGGATTCCATCAACACCCACTTCACTGGGCACTGGAAGAATAGATATACAGTAACCATTTAGCTTAAGCTAGGGTGCAGGAAACATTGGCTGTTTCTGTATTTCATTGGCTGGCTCTAAGGTATCCTCAACTGTAAAACACACTATTACTTTATCTACCACCCAGAAAGTGGTGGTAGATAAAGTAATTCAACTGCAACATGGTGCCTTAACCATAGTTGCTAGAGGAATAGGAACCAGCCATTGCAGCCCCAGTGCTCTGATTGCTCTTTCTCACCCCAAAGGATAGGCCATTTTCCCTGCTTTGCGTTGTTTCTCAGGTCTTGAGAAACAGTGCAGCCCAGCTTCTTCTCCTTCTGGTAGTCTCTCTCTCTTTGATGACCTATGTTCATTCCTCCAGAGATATTTGCCTTGCTGATACCACAGCTGCATTCTGTTATCCCTTTGCCCTTCTGCATATTTCCTTTTTTGAAATCATGGTGTGACTTTTCTAGGACATTTTGCAAGAATTGCCAACCCTGCATGCACCTCAAAGTGAGGAGCCAAAAGCATATGTTGGAGAAAAGACAACCTTTTAACCAGTGGTGCTGGGGGAAATTGGTTATCCATATATGAAGAACAAGACTATCTCTCATCCTGCACTAAAGTTAGCCCCAAATCGATTAAAGACCAATGAGTTAGACTAGAAATGCTACTGCTAAGTTGGTGTGTGCTCAGCTGGGCTACCACCCCATGGTGACAAGATGTTAGGATGCCCCCTTGAGAATCAAGGCATGGGTTTGCCGAGTCCCATGCAACTGAGAGTGTAGGTTTTGTCCTGAGTTTGGAGGTGGTAAATGTGTCCCAAATAATGTTTCCTCTTAGAGCCCTAAAGATGTGATTTGATAATGATGATGATGAGAGAGGAGGAACAAATTATTTTAGGGGCTACTCCAAGAGCTGACATGCAGATTCCATAGTGGGGATGCAGGGCAGCTAGAGAGGCTGGACTGTTGGTGCCAGAGGGACCAGCTCTCACCAGCTGTATGAGCAGAACATTCAGGATTCATCTTTGAGGCTGGATATTTCTTCTGTGAAAGCAGAGATTGGGATCACATGAAAAATAAGGAGCACTGATGTTTCATGCAAGCTGGAGGTAGAATAAGAAGTAACTCAAGAGCTGTGAGCTATTGGTATGTATTTAGTTTTGCATTGCTTAAGGATGGGGACATGCTCTGAGAAATGCATTGTTAGGCGAATTTGACATTGTGGGAACATAGGATGCACTTACACAAACTGAGATGGCTACAACGTCACAATCTTATAGGGCCATTGGCATATATGTGATCTATCGTTGACTGAAATGTTCTGTGGTGCCTTGACCATGTGCATACATTTTCTGTAGAGATTATGCCACAAACCATCTCCAATCAGTGGCAAAGGAAAACTCAAGTTAAGTGGTACCACACACAATTCCATTTTTTTACAATTGTACCAGTTGTTGTTGTACCAACACTAAGCTGTGTTTATTATTAGAGCTTCAAAGCTCTAATATCTGAAGTGTTAGATACTTTGAAGCTGTACTTCCCAACACAGTAGCTATGAGCCACAGGAGGTTACTGAGCACTTGAGTTGTGGCTGGCCTGAATTGAGAGGTGCTCTGCGTGTAAAATACATACTGGATTTCAAAAATAGTACTGCCCTGAACACACAAAAGAACATAAAATACTTTGCAGATTATTTATTCATTCTTTGCAGTGCTGAGGATGGAACCCAGGGTCTCCCACATGCTAGGCAAGTGTTCTACCGCTGAGCCCCATCCCCAGTTCTTAACATAATCTTTGGGATATCTTGGGTTAAATAAAATATGCTACATAAATTAATTTTATCTGTGTCTATTTTGTTTTTGAAAATGTGGCTACCTATGAAGCTTGCATTATACTTCTATTGGACAGCGTTGCTTTGAAATATCTGGCTGGATTCTTCCTCCTTTTGTTGTTATTTCTTTGCAAAAATTTTCTTGGCTGGTCACATCTGTTTATTCTTTCAAATGAATTTTAGAATTGTTTTGTCATGTTAAACAATCCCTTGCGAATTTGATTGACATTAAATTAAACTTAGCAACTAATTAAAGGAGGAATTGACATAATTTATAGTATTTACCAGGAACATGGTGTATCTTTCAGTTTATTTAATTCTGCCTTCTTGTTGTTTAGTAAAGTATAATTTATTTTTTATACAGGACATCTATTTTTTTTTTTAATCAGGGTGATTTCAAGGATTTTTTTTTCTTTTTTTTTGCTATTTCAGATGGAACTCTTTCCATCCCTTGTTGGTACACAGGAAGGTTATTGATTTTTATATAATTATCTTTTATCAAGCAGCTTGATTGAACTCATTAATTCTAATATATTTTTTGTGGACTCCCTTGGGTTTCCTGGGTATACAGTTGTACTGTCTGTAAACAGCGATGATTTCGGATTCCATTTCCAATCTGAACTGTCTGGAACCTGCGCACATCCTCCGCTGTGGCTGGCTCTAATGGGAACGCCCCTGGCGTTTCTCTGCTTAATATAATGCTTGCTTGCGGATTAAGATGGATTTCGTGTGAAGGCAATATCCTCTGAATTCTAGTTTTCTAAGATCTCATTTTTATCAGCAAAGGAACTGAAATCTAGATAAAATGTCTTCACATGCCATCCTACCCCACCACCCCCAAATGCGAGTGGTCCTGCAATTTCCCTGGGCCTGCATCTATATCCTCAAGGCTACTGACAGTTCTCCTTACTTTCTCACTTTATTGCCCCAGAAATGAAACCCAGTCCCCATTTCAGCTGTCAGAACCCACTCAGAGGAAGTGCTGTGGCTTTGCTGAGGAAGGTGGAGTGGGTAGCACCTTCCAGCAATGCAAGTGGCTTCTGGTAGAACAGGGCTATGTGCTGGAAATTTCCACCTTGATTGCCAGGTTTTCTTCTTCCTAATGGTCTCTTTTCCCCCACCTCCAGTGTCTGCAGAGCATATTCCCTCAGTTCTCCTCCTGTATCCTACAGAAGATCCTGTCCTTCGTTCTGACCTGTTAGTATGAGCTCTCCCAGGTCTGCAGTTCTCTTTTATCCCATGTGCTTCTAGAAGGTATTTTTCCAAACAAAGACAGTTCCCTCCTTGGAGGAAATCTGAAGCTCTTCCTGTAGAGAGTAAAATTGCTTCCCATCTTGTGATCTGTCTGCTTACACACAGGCATGGAATGGGGAGCTTTGAACAATGTCTCTATCTAGGCTCCACCCTGAGAGATTCTGATTTATCAGATTCTGGTAGGATTCAGGGGCTGTATCTTTCGAAAGCCACAAAGGAGGGTCTTCATGCACAGCAGGGTGGGCACCCACCGATCCAGAGGAAGGCCATGAGGTATAATATCTGATATTACCGGGTTTGAGCCTGGCTTTCTTGATGACCTGTGACTCAGTTTCCTCAGTTGCAGGGCCACCTGCTATTTGGGCATGTGTCAGTGAGGGAGAAAAGCAAGGCTGCCTCATTCAGACGGAAAGTCTTGGGAGGATTGAGATGGAAGGAAATGATGGCTCGGAGGGGTGAAATTTAGAGCCCTGGCAGGAGGGCTGCCCCCTTGCAAAGCTGTCTCCACAGCTGCCTACTGTAGAGGGGTCCTAAGAGGGAAGTGGGCAGGAGAAGGGAGTATGGCTTCCCATGGCAGTCATTGGTGTCTGTTGCTGGGTTGTCCACACTGGAGGGCACCTGGAACTTAGTGGATACTTACTGGGCGTTTATCCTGTAGTCCTGGTTGGGATAGAGTAGGGCAGGGGTAGGGTCCTCTCAACCATGTCCTCAGACCCTGTGAGTTTCCCTCCTCTCTCCTCCCCTCTTATTACCTGTGGCTGACCATGGGCCAGTGGTCTCAGCCACTATCTCTGAGCTGAGGTCTGAGCCTCAGGCAGCATGGATCTGTCACAGCTGGGGGTGACTTGTCTGAGACCCTGTAATAGTGTGATATGATACTCATCAGCACTAAAACAGTAAAAATAAAAGTTTTTGTTTTCATTCCTATTTTCTCCTTCTCAGAACTCCTAAAACTCTTGTAATTTCCTGACTGATAAGAGTGAAGGGAACATCTTTTATTATAATATCTGGTCTCAGTCCCCTGGTTCCTGATGCAAGGATCCCTAAGACCCTCAGAATCTCCAGAGTGATAAGAGTGTCTTTTTATGTGCTAATGAGATGGCTGGTGACTGGGGGCCCCTGCATAGCTTCAGGTTGAAGCTGGTCACAGAAAGAGGAGGCGGGGTTGGGGGGTTGGAACTCTCAGCCCCACCCCCACCTCTGGGTAGGAAGTAGTGGAACTTCCATAAGCCCCCAGAACTAAGCTGTTCGGAGAGCTTCTGGGTTGGTGAACTCCTGGAGGTTCCCGCAGGGGGACATTCCTGGAGAGGGCATGGAAGCTCCGCACTCCTCCCCATACACATTTTTCAGTTCCCGAGTTGAATCCTTTACAACATACCCATCATAGGAGGTAAAATGCCTTCCTGATCCCTGTGAACTGTTTTAGCAAATCTGATGAGGAGCCGTGGGAAGCCCCTGATTTATAGTTGAACGGTCAGAAGTACAGGGGGCCTGGGACTTGGCACTGGTGCTTGAAGTGGGGACTGAGCCCCTAATCTGTGGGGTCTGCGCTGGTAGTTAGTGTCAGTATTGAATTGTAGGGCAGCCAGCTGGTATCCAGGATGGGAGTTGGAGAATTGGTGGGCAAGAGGAGAAGAGCCACACATTTGGTGAGTGTTGAGAGTAAAAACAGATCCCTGAAGAGCCATGTACTGCCTGGGGGCTGTGATGGGGGGCGGAGAGGGCCCAGGCCAGGGCACGGTCCCAGAGGCCAATGTTTCCTGAAAAGCCCCAGAGACAAGTGTGTGGGGGGTAGAGGATGGGAGGGTGGGGGCCAGGGTAGTGCCAAGTCCTGCTTCAGCTCTCCTCCTCTCCAGGCCTTCCCTCCCTCTCTCCTCCCCCTTTCCTTTCTTCCTCCCTTCCCCTCTGTTCCTCTCCTCTAATTTCTTCCCCTTTCCTCCTCTTATTCTCCTCCTTTCCATTTTTTCTCTCTCTTTCTCTTTCCTCTCTTCTTTCTCTTCCCTTTCTCCTCTTCCTGTCTGCTCCTCCTTTCCCAGAGTCACCAGAACTCCCAGGGACCCTTCCTGGGTGGGGCCTATCATCTCTGGGGCTGCACTTTCCTATTTACACATCACCTCCTGGGACACCACTCAAGAGTCCCCGCTGCTACCAGGCACCCTCTGGGAACAGCAAGGAGTCATTCTTCTGTGCTGGGAGGAAGTTGGGGCTCAGAGACGGGGAGTAACCTCAGGGGATAACACAGCTCAGAGGCTGGGTTCCTTCCTCTGCAGCTGGAGCTCCAGATACAAACTTTGCCCCCGCCCCCTGCCCCTCAGAAGTGCATTACCCTCACCATCCACGGAAGGAGGGCTAATTACTGTAGAAGAGATTCTTCCTGTTCTTGGCCAGACAGGCCAGGTGGATTCTTGGTGTACTTCCTGGCAAACAGGGCGGAGCCACACCCCTGCTCTGCATACATAGGGTGGCTTGACTTTTGGGCATTGTCTGTCCTGTTGGACAATCCAGGTCCTCACTGTGTCCTTGTTGAGGGAGCACTGTCTGTTGTCTGTACCCACCGTCAAGGTCACCAGAGTTGACTCTGAGGAGCTTCTACAAGAACCAAAGCCAGGGCAATTGCAGGGGAGCTGCTGGCCTCTGTGGGTGGCTCTGGCTGGGGCAGGCTTGACTGTAGTCACTTTGTGGACTTTTTCTGACATGCTTCAAAACTGGACATATTAGGAGTAAGCATATCATAGGCTTGCTCTGGGTTGGCCTGTCTTGAATGGTCCCTGGGCTCACAGCTGTCCCAGCTAGCCTCCAGTGTCCACCTACCCAGTGGACCTGCCCCCCTGGCCTATAGGAGGCTGCTGGGGCTGGGCTGGCCTCTTGGTCTTGGGTGTAGCATCAGATAAATTATCTGTGAGTGTCAGAAACCTTTACTGTTGAAACTTGTGCTTTTCTGATTGGTGATTGCTGCCCTCACTTTGCTTTTTTGGAAACTGATTGTTTCTCCCCGGGGCTAGTCACTTACCCTCTGTTGACTGGGTGAGTTTATGTTTGCAGAGCTTCCCTTGCTGGCTTCCATGCCTCTGGTCAGCCCTGCTGGGCCTTTCCTGTTGATTTCTTGTAGTACTATAGAAAATAACCAGCCTTTTAAAAGAAGTACTCCATTATATATTTTGCTTCCCACTCCTGCATTTGATTTTTTAAAAATATTTAACTCTTTTAATTCAAATGACGTATGCTTCCTATGGAAGAGGTTGATTTTGCTTATTTGTTTTTTGCTGAGTTGCCCCACTGCTGTCTCAGCTCCATTTGTTAATTAATCCAGCCTTTCCTCATGATTTGGGATGCATAGTCCACCACCTATGAAGTTCCTGGAGGTGATCTGGTTTATTTTGGGACTCTGTTTTTCCTTTTTTATACTAGTTCCAGACTTTTAAAATTACCATTGCTTAGGGATGTGTTCAGATATCTGACAGGGCAAATGCCATCATCATGACTTTAAAAAATGTTTTGATTACCTTTGTCTGTTTTCCAAATGGATTTTGGGTTTGTTTTCTTATGATCTTAAACAGTAACATAAGAGGACCTTCAATTTAGTTGCTATTGATTGCCTAAAGTAGTGTCCAACAGGCAGCAGGGCCTCAGTAAGTCTTTGCTTGAATAAGTAAATGAGATCTTTACAATGTCTAATTTTCAAAGGGAAATAAGAACACTGATCACATCTCTTAAAATATATCTCAGTAGGTTTATTATGAAGAGTTTTAGAATTTTATTGACATTGTAAATAGGATCTTTTCCATTATGTTTTACAGCAGGTTATTATAGATCTCTAAGAACACTTCGAATTTATAATACACATGTGACCATTTACTAAGTATATGTGGAATCTGCTTGTTCCAGATTAATGATATTCTTAGTTTCGACATTTTGATTCCCAACAAGCAGAGTTAAAAATGACCTGTTGGTACACATTACATATGCATTTGTGGAACTGCAGCTGAACACTTAAACAACCACTGTTGACCTGCCAAACCCACACCCCAGCATTGCTGTCCTGGTGGTGAGTCCTCCACTCCCTGAACACCCGCCTTCTTCTGATCATTTGTTCCCAGTGAGTTGCATCTTTCCTTCCCCCTGTGTTTCAGCAAATCAGTCTTCTGTTATTACAGTGACACAAATGTGAAACACAGAGAATCACAAAACATCTTTTTAAAATAAATCTCTGGCTTATGTTTGCATTCCTAGTTATACAAAGTGACTATATTTATTTTGCATCTAGATCATTTCATGAACTTCTTTATTATTATTTCTTTCCTTTTTTGCGTGTATAATTTTTTTTGTGTGTGGGGGAGGATTTTCTAAATATGCAATAATCTGTAACTCAATCTTTTCCTTTTCTTTTTCAATATATATTCATTTTTTGTCTTATTACATTGGTTGAAGTGTAAAGTGGAATTTTAGTAATTTTGCATGGGAGCTACAACCATGGCCTCAGAGCATCTAGCTTGCCATCTGAGGGAGTCGAAAATCAGGTTCTGCTTCTCTTTCTCTGAATGCTGCTGTTGGTGGTGTACCCAAAGTGGACAAACCTTGGCCCAAAGTGGCACGCCTTTTCTTTTTCTGGTGTGTTGCATCAAGAAAAGCTTCAAATACAGGGCATGACTGTGTGGGGGGTGGTTTTTGTGGGGGACAAGTAGCAGCAAATGATCTTTGCTTTAGGTCAGGGAACCTCTTTCAGCACCTGTGGTCTGTTCAGGGGTCCTTGTGGCCAGAGCAGTGTACTGGGGCATGCATAGATTATTCACTGGATTAGTAGGCAAATTGTTGCCTTTGAAAGATTTTTGGGAGTTTATGCTGGGGATAAACTTTATGGTCCAGTGAGACATTTTAAAAAGGTTGACAAGTAGATCCTTCCCCTGCCTTTCCCTTACTAAAATGAAATACTTTTCTGAACAACTTTCAGTGTTCTCCTGACAGTGCAGGGCAGAGTTTGCAAACTGGTGGGCTGTGAGCCATGTCCACCCACAGATGAGTTTTTGTTTGGTCATTTCAGTGTTTAACAGATTTCTCACAAAGCTCCAGATTTCCGGTTTGTCTTGAGAACTTGGGAGATCCTCTAGACTTGTATTCCTGAGGGCTGGAATTTAGGAGGGACTAGATGGGGACCCACAGCTTCTGGTGCTGCTCTCCATTACTCCCTATAATCATCTGCCCCCCACCCCCCACCTCTCTTGCATTCATTTCCTGTGTAGTCCCTGTAGAGGCACCTGAGGTTTTTTTCCTTCTAATTGTTTTTTGGTGAGGGGATCAAGCCCAGGGCTTCACACATGCTAGGCAAGACTCTACCATTGAGCTAAACTCCGACCTCTTCCTTCCCATATGTTGAGAGAGGTGCCTCATAGCTTTGGAGAAGATCATTTCTCCCTCCCCTTCTCTTTTACCCTCCTTCCCATGATTTCAGTTTATGCATCACTGGCTCTCTGCAAGGTCCCTGCGTGCTGGAGTCAGACATGGTCCTGCTCCATCAAATGTTTTGATTCTGGCTCCTTCCTCCCACTGGTGTCACATGATGAGGACTGAATGAAGGCCTGTGGCTGACACTTAGTGACTAGACTTTGTTACTTGAAAGTAATAGTCTTTGTTACTTCAGGGCAGTATTTTCCTCATGATGCTGCTAGGAGGAACCAAAGTATGAAAGTTGTTGGAAATGTACAAAGTGCAGTGCAGATATAAATCACTGCTGAGGGCTTGGGCTGAGTGTGGGGAGTGGGGAGGCAGGGCTGGGGGAGACGGTGCAGGCTCAGAGGATGCTTCCCCTGCCCCAGACCATCATTGGCCTGGGACATGTTGCCAAATGAAGCTGTGACTCTTGTGAAATGGAATTCTTGGGTCAGAATAAGGAGAACAGATGTTTACTGGAAGAGGCCAAGAGCTGCTGACATCATCGTGAGCCCCTCAGGACTCTGCTGAGGCTGAGGGTCCTCCATCCTTTCCTGCCAAAGAAACATTCCTGGGGCAGCTGCCAGGACTAGGGGTTGGACACATATACACAAACGCCATTTCTTCCACCAAATCCTCCCACCTGAACACAATTAGTCAGGATGTGGAAAAAGATTTTCAGTCTGGAACAAGAGAAGAGAGTCTTTTTGGCGGGCAGGCTCTGAGAAGGGAAACGCAGTCTCCGGTGTAGAGTGGATTTTGTGGGATAGAGGAATAGCCTTTGTGAGTGGATAGCTTTTCAGAGCCACTGGCCAGGGAAGGGGGAGCACGTGTCCCTTCCTCCCAGATGGGAGACCCTGTCTTGTAATTTCTTCTTTGGTCATGAATCAGGAAGAGTGTGTGAATGAGAGGTTGCTGGAGCCTCCCTTCTGGGCTTTCACCAACACCTGTAAAGTTTGCTGGTGTCTTTGGCCTGGTCCCTTCTGGCAAGCTGTCCCCAGGTCCAGTCTGTGTGACTGCAACTGACAGAAAACCCGGTACAAATGGGCTCATGCCAGAGAGAAAACGTGTTGTGATCCCCTCCCAGGGCAGCTGCTCAGGCCTCCTGTCTTGCTTCTGCTCTGTCTCCCTTTGCAGGGTCACCTCAGCAGCTCACCTGGTGGCACCTGGCTCACCTGCCACCAATCAAACCAACTGTGCCTTAGTGAGCAGAGCAAGGATTGTTTTTTCCCCCAAGGGTTTCAGTGAGATTGCTGAACCTGGTTTTCATTGGCTCAGGCTGGGTCATGTGCCAAGCTTTGAGCAAATCACTGTGTCTGGAGCAGAAAGCAGGGCATCGATTGGCCAGGCCGGGTCACATGACCACACCAGGGGTGGAGTTTGCTGTCTAACCTCTGACTGGAGCTAATGCTGGAAGGCTCCACGGTTAGACGAAGTTCCTGCTGCTGTTATCAGGAGCAGCTGGAGTCCCCGCTGTCTTTTCTGTCTGCAGAACCCTGTCTTCCTGGCTCCTTCCCTCCTGTCTCTGCTTCTGTGACCCAGTTGCTCAATGATAAGTACGGTGCGTCCCTGCCATGGCCCTTAAGAACATGCAGTCGCTTCCCTTCACTTCCAGGGTAAAGCACGGGCCTCTCACCAGTCATCTTGTCTTGCTCTGCTTATCCTAACCACATTATCCATCTCTTCCATTCTGTGGACCTTGGGCAAGAGCTCTGAAAGAGCAGACATTCCCATCAAATGTAAGCTCTGCCCAAGTGGAAAACAGCTCTTAGTGCCGTTTCAGGATGGGACCGTTAGACTTGGCCCCAGTTGAACCTAAAAATGGTTTGAGGGTCGGTGGGAGGGGACCGGTGCCTATGAGTTAAGGGTCTGTTTGGGCTGTTGAAGAAGCTGAAGCTCTTTGAGCCCAGGTGGACTGACATTAGCAGAGTTGACAGAGTGAGGGTCCCCGAGGACCCCTGGGCTTTTGCTTCAGGTGTTGGGAACCATATTTGCACCACCAACTGCTTACCATCTGCCTCTGGGAAGTCATCCTGTCCTCTCTGTCATGACATTTAACACAGCTGCATTGCTTTACCCTCTCTTGACCTATCTCCTCCTCATCATTTTTGTGTTGTGAACCCTCTTGGCAGTTTTGTGAGGCTCATGAACCCCCTTAAAAAATGTTTTTAATGCACTGTATAAAATACAAAGGAAGCCAATTCTGTTGAAATAAAGTTGTCAATGTTACATCCATACATGTGCTTTTAAATTTTTATCATCATCATTCTGTTTTTCTTTTCTAGGCAGAAGCTTTATTGAGATAGAATTCACACATAATCTACTTCACCCATACTAAAGGCAAAATTTAATGGCTGTAATATATTCACAGAGTGGTACAATTATCACCATGATTAATTTGAGAATATGCTCATTGCACCAGAAAGAAAATCCATTGTCTTTAGTTATCACTCCCAGTTATCCCACATATCTCAACTCTAGGTGACCGCTTAATACTTTTTGCCTCTATGGATTTTCCTATTCTGGACATTTCATTTAAATGGGATTATACAATATATGTCCTTTGTGATTGGCTTCTTTCACTAGTGTAATGTTTTAGTGATTTATCCATGTTGCAGAATGTATCAGAACTTCATTCTTTTTATGGACAAATACTATTCTATTGTATGGATATACCACAATATATATATGTAGATGGACATAATACCTTTGCTTTGTTTATTTATTTGTATATGGTGCTGAGGATCAAACCCAATGCTGCACACATGCTAGGCAAGTGCTCCACCACTGAGTCACAACCCCAGCCCTCACACATTTTTTTTTTATCCATTCATCAATTAATAGATTGGGTTTTATCCATCTTTCGGTTGTTGTGAATAATCTTACTATGAATGCTCAAGGTCAAATTTTTATTTTTATTTTTATTTTTTATTAATATGGTAAATAGCAAGGCCTAGGAGTCATCTCACAACCTGTGTATAGTCACACACCTCTTAACAACATCTTGGTCAGTGATGGATCACACATAGAATGGTGGTCCCATAAGATTATGATGCACCTGAAAAATTCCCATTGCCTAGTGACTCATAGTCATAATGTTGTACAAACGCATTACTCACGTGTCTGTGGTGATGCTGGTATAAATCAGTCCACCAGCCTCATTCATGTTGTGTTCACCTCATCTCTTAATCACATCAGGAGACCACGTGGAGGGATTGACTTAGCTCACGTAGGTGTATATAAGAACACTATGTGGTGTTCATATACAACAAAGTCACCTAATGACACATTTTCTCAGGATGCATCCCATTGTGAAGCAATGTGTGACTGTAATTTAAGTTGTGCTGAGTATAAACACTATTTGGTCACATCTGCAACAGGTGGTGAGAGATGCAAATCCTGATGATGGCTGGTGGATGGGCTCAGCTGCTGGGTAGCTGCCTCCATCCAGAGTTGAAGGAAATGCCAGTTCTAAGCAGTTAGTGAAGATGAAGCTGGAAGGCACTTTTCTTCCAGGTTAAGAACCCTTCAGGGGTCTGGTCTCCAGAGACCCCGAGGAATGCCATGGCCTATGGCATGACTGGCTGTCCATGACTTGCTCTTGGGCACACGGTACACCAAGAGTAATATCACCCTAACCTTTCCTCCTCAAGCATTCTTTTGTCCTTAGCTTGGAAGGGGGTCCTCCTGGACAGTTGGGACCCCCCTTTCCCTTTTTCTTCCCTTCTGCCAGGACATTTCTCTTAACAGCTACTTGGGAGGAAATGCAACCAAAAGCCCGTCATAACACGCAGACCCAGCGCTCTGCCACCAGCTGTGAGTGCTTGCCTCTGGAGGGCACCAGGCTTCTGTAACTTCCTGTCATCCCCTGGTAGTCCTGCGGCTGGTGAGGGCTCCTTGGCTTTGTGGTGGTCATGAATTTTGCTTTGGGGTGGACTCTGGCCTGGTGAGGCTTGGTTTCTGCCTCATGCCGTTTGTATCTGCAGTGTCATCTACTAAGAGGAGCCTGGCAAGGCATCTTTGGGGACATCTGAAGTTGGGGGAGGACTCCAGTTTGTATACAAGAGATCAGCTCTCCCCTTGGCATTCCCAGGCTGCTATCTGAAGGAGCCAAAGCCCCAGTAAGTTGTGCCGAGCAGCTTCTTTGCTTTCTAGCCCTCTCCTCTGCCACACTTGGGTTGCTGCCCCTTCTGGCCTGGGCCCCACCTGGCCATGGTACTGCCAAGGCCCTTGTCTGTTGCCTTCCCAGAGGGGCCTTCTATCCTGCTTCTTGCATTTCAGGAGCTGCCAGAGGTTCTCCTGACTTTGTGGCTGGCGGCAGCCTTGCCGAGCCTCTAGAATTGGCTGCTGGCCTCTGGTGTCTCTTGGGTGTCTTATGTGGCAGTGTGGCTCTATTTTAGGGCCTGTGGGAGCACCTGGATTGCCTCTGGGTTTGCCCTGAATCGAGGGGGTGGATCTCACACACTACCATAAGGACCTGGATGGTGGAGAACTGCATTCTCTGTATTGCTGCATAATCCTAGGCAGGTTCTCAGAGTCTCTAGAGTCTCAGTCATGAGATTTCCAGTGAGATTAATCCAAGGAAGGAATGGGTGAGTGTCACACCCTCAGGCCCTCTCTTGAACCCATGCCGGGTCCCTGCCTTAGGAGACCCAGGATGATTTACTGTGACTTACAACTAACTCTTTGATGTGTCTTTCATAAATCAAAAATTGTCTCCTATGCCTTCATATGAAACAATGTATAAATAAACCAAAGGAAGAAAATTGGAAGTTTCTGCAACCTGTCACCATTCAACATTGTAATATATGTCTTCTACATTTCTGTACATATGGACAAATAGAAAAAAAGGGCCCTATTTGACATTTTCTTTGTGACTTGCTTTTGTTTATACTGTGTGTGTGTGTGTGTGTGTGTGCGTGCACACACACATACATAAAATGGACATAGTTCTGGATCATACAGTATTCTGCCTTAACATCTTTGACTAGAGGCAGCATGATCTTGTGAAATGTAAAGAGGCTGGAGTCTCCAAGCACTGGGAGTCCTCGGACCCAGGGGCAAGGGAAGGCCTGAGGAGGAGCACCCCCAGGCTTCTAACTTGGGTGGATGGGAGGGAGGGAGGCGAGGGAGGAGGAGCAGCTTGGAGAGGGGCCTGCGGCCGGGCCTGTCTCCAGGAAGAGTGTGGAGGCATTTGAAAGTGTGGGTCTTGAGTACAGGAGTGAGGATTGGGTAGAGTTGGAGTTGGGAGCACTCTGATGGATGTCATCATCAAGGGAAGGTGAATACCAAAGCAAGGGGCAACAGAACGGGGAGGACAGTGCTTCTCGGTCCCCAACCTTGTGGAAGATGGAGGAAGTGGTGAGTCTTATTAGAAGGATTACCTGTGTGCTAAATAATGTGAAAGATTCAAGAGGAAGGGGCTCAGGATGCACTGGATCCCGCATCAGAGAGGGGGCTTTGCAGACATCAGGGTCAGGGGTGTGGAAGTTGTCGGCAGCTAGACTGATGAAGTGAGGGGCCAGTAGAGACAAAGAAGTGGAAGAGAGGGAGTGCATCATGGGTGCAAATGCTGTAGCAGAGGGAGATGTCAGATTGGAGAGGATTTGCACTCTTAGGAAGATTTGAATACACACATGTGGGTGCGGTACTCATGTGCACATGTGTGTCTTTTGACTTTGTCACCATTTTGATTTCAGGTGCCTTGAGTTTGTTCATAGACTAAGAACAAGGATACAGGGAAGAGAGAGTTTGAAGTTAGGGAAGAGAAAGTGCATATTAGGAAATCCAAGTGAAATTGGCTTAAATAAAAAAGAACTGATTGGTTAATATATTTGCAACAAACGAAAAATCCTCTCAAGCCTTCTGGCTTCATGTAGGCCAGATCCAGGAGCCCAAATAAAAAGTCAGTCTCTTTTTCCTTCACTTTCTGTAGCTCTTGGCTCTACTTGCCTCTGTGTTGATTTCATTCTCAGTCATGCTCTTTGCATGAAGAAGAAAAATGGCTACAGGCAACTGCCACATTACATCCTCACAGTTTAACAGCTTTGAGGAAACAGCTTTTCTTTTCTAAAAGTTCCAGCAATAGCTCCTGGATTTAATTTGATGGAATAATGTCTTAGTCTGTTTTCTGTTGCTATAATGGAATACCTGAGGGTGAGTAATTTATAAAGAAAAGAGGTTTATTTTGGCACATAGTGCTGGAGGCTGGGAAGTTCAAGATTGGGTGGCTGCATCTGGTGAGTGCTGTTTTACTGCTTTAACTCATAGTGGAAAGCAGAAGGGCAAGTAGGTACATAGGAATGAGCAAAACCCAATGGGGACCACCACTTTATAATAACCTATTCTTGTGGTAATTAATCTCCCAGGAGAGGGAGTACTAACATGCAAAAGACATTAGTCCATTCATGAAAGTTCTGCCCCCACACCCCCATGCTGCTCTGTAGGTGACTCACCCTTTATGTGAGTTTTTCAGGGAAAATCTACATTCAAACTATAGTAGTTAACTTGAGCCAGTTCCTGAGGAAGAGACTGGGGCAGGGATTGGGAGTTCAGAGGGGGAGTAAGGAGGGAGAGCTGGTGCTCCAGGAGGATGGAAAGAGAGAAGAATGCAGGAGCAGAGGTGGAGCAGGAGGGTGTTTCCTTTGTGGTCTCTTGATCCTCAGGAGGCCTAGGCAGGGATGGTGGGGTTGCTGATGGGTCTCTACAGCTCTCCAAGGAATTTGCTGGCTTCGGAAGCGGAGCATCAGGCTAGGGGCAGAGACTGATCTTAGCTGACCTGGGAACCCTTAGACAGAGTAGTAGTCTTGAATACAAAAAAGCCAGCATTGGGGCCAGGTAGGACAGCCCCTCTGCCGAAGGATTTAGAGACCAGCTATTATCAGCTGAGCTGAACCAGAGATTGGCAGGCTGGGTATGAAGGTGCTGATCAGCAGAGCCCTGGTGACTGGGGAGTCAGGCAGAGGGGGCAGAATTCTATTGTCCTGGATGAGCATGGGTGGAATGGGATGGGAGAACTTGGGGGTGACAAGACTATGAGCAAGAAATCAAATAAACACCATTTTAGAGGGTGGTAAGAACTGAGAAAACAAGTTAGCAGGCAGTGTGTGCAGGTAATAGGCTATGTATGGGGGAGCATGCCTGTGCATGTGCCCGGGTGATGCATGTCACGCATGTGTGCACACTTGTGTGCAGTGTAATCTGTATGCATTGTACTGCATGCATGTGATGTATGCACGAGTGTGTTCATGCAGTGCACATTTGCACATGCATGTGTGATACACATGGAATGCTTGCATTGTGTAATATACGTGCACACATGTGTAGTGCATGCATATGGGTGTTTGCCTGACTCTAATGCATGTTTGCTTGTGTTATAGGTGATATGTACATAGATACTGCATATGTGATGCATGTGTGGTGTCTGGATGCCCATGTGGGACATGTGATGTGTGTGTGTACATTTGCGTTTGTCGTGGATGATGTGCAGGGAATCCATGTGTATATGTGCCTATGTGTCAAGGGAATAACTCCCAGGACTCACTGTCATAACTGAGAGCAGTCTGTGTTCTTTAATACTCCCTCACAGCTGGAGAAAAATGAGCACTAACATGCAGGTTGCGGGGTAGGTGGGGTGGATGAAGTTCCATGGCAAAAGATGCCCCGTCCCCACAGTATCTGGTCGCAGAGGGCTTTCCTGCCCACTGCTTTTGGGTTAGAGGGTCTGGCCTCCCTGGAAGGCCCTTCAGCTCTCCTGCCCTGGGAAAGGCCAGGCTTCCATAGTCCAGGGACTGACATCCATGTTTCCCCCAAGGAAGTGGTCCTGAGGAGGCTCAGCTCCATCCTGAGCCGAGGGGCCTTGCCTTGCCCCACCCACCCTGGTCTAGGGCAGGAGCTGTCCTCTGTCTCTCTGTGGGCATGTGGGGACAAGTGCCAGATGCTATACTGTGGCCTTTGTCATCTTCTAACCATCAGGTTTCAAAAAAGTGGAGTCCCCCCATCTGCTGGAGCACCCCCACTGTGTGTATTTGGTCTGTTCCCACCTCCTCTAGTAAAAGGGTTCAAAGCATCTGTATCAGTTTGCAGGGGGGCCCCATTCCTCCTGGCAGGGCAGCCGTGGTGTCCCCGCCTGTCCTCGTCTGTTCCCTAGCCTGTGTCTTCTCTCCTTCTCTCTCCCCCGCCTCTCCCTCCTCTCCTGGCTTCAATCTCCTGCCGTTTTAATGAGGGCTCGGCCTCCCCTGCGCTGCAGCTCAGCGGCAGTGCATTTAATTAATAATCTTCCGTTGCAGTTCTTCAGAGTAAATGCTGCCATTTTATTCCTCACTAATTGGAAGAGGCTAGTTAAGCCCTGAGATGAATGACCCTTCCTGTTGGGGCTGTCTCAGTCTGGAATCTGTCAGGGTGGCCATGCTGGGCCTGGTGCTGCCGGTGGCCCTGACTAAGCAGTGCAATGGGTTGGAAGGACAGGAGGACCAGCCTGCCCTGCCCCACCAAAGGTCCAGGTAGGGACCTTTGGCTAGTGACTATGGCAGAGATCTGACCCAAGCTGAAGTTCATCCCTGACCTTTAGGGAGGATGTGCAGGGGGGATCCTGGTGACCAGCAGGGCATTGTATTGCCTTTGCCCTTTCCATAACTCAGCTCCTGAGAGCCTCAGTGTGGGTTTCTGGAACCTTCCTCTGACCCACTCTATATCCACCCCTCCCCCCACCACTGTGACCCAGCCCCACCTCTGCCCCGCCTGCCTGCCCCACTGCTCCATCTGACAGGAAGCTAACAGGCACTGGTCACATGGCAAGTCCTCAGCTAGATGTATGTTGAAATGGCTATTTCCTCAATAAGCATGTGCTCCTTGTCCCACTTGCAGCCCAGGAAACATAAATTACACCAGTACTGCAGAGCTGTTGGTCACCCATGGGGTGGACATCAGGAAGAAGTGAAGGGGTCCCTGTTCAGGGCCACAGGGGCAGCTGTTGGCTCAGCATATATAAAATTTTAGCTGTCGGTTAACTTCAACAGTCTGTCCCCATCGCTCCAGGTGTCAGTGTCTTCCCTAGATATCATGGCTCAGGCCACTGTTGAGCAAGATAAAACATTTGAGTTCACCTACACGTTGCTCCAGAGGAGAAAGACTGCATGAACTTTAACACCTAGAATTAGAGCTGAGGGTTTCTGAGGTCTTCAGGCCCATTCTCTTTTGTGCTGGTGACAAGAATTGGGGTCAGAAGTTGAGCAAGCTTGTGGCACAGTATGATGTTGTGCCCTCTGCCAGCTGAGTCAAGTCAGAGCCCAGGCATGAATTTATGACCTAGCAGGAGACCATCAGGAGGGAAGAAATCAAGAGCTACAGCAAGGGGGCCGCCCGTGGCTCTGGGGCTGCCCCATAGTTGGCCCCTGGAAAGCTGGCGGGAGGGATGGGGACAATAGGAGTCCCTGCAACACATGGCTGTGTTTCTGTGGTTGTCTGTTGCAGAGAGTTAGCTGGATCCCCCCCCACTCCCCCCCAGCTTCTTTTTCTTCGTAGTGCTGGGGATGGAACCCATGGCCTCGTGCTAGGCAAGAGTTCTTCCACTCAACTCCGTTCCCAGCCCCTTTCTCTGTCTCTTCTGTCGGTCCTTCCTCTTCTCCTCACTTTCCTTCCCTCTCCTTCCTCTTTCCTTCCTTTCTCTTCACTGGGTATTCAGCAACATCTCTTCCTCCTTCCTCCTCCCTCCTCCCCAGGCTGTGGGGACCCTGCTGTGAAGATGCTGATAAGTCCAGCCTCTGCTCTCAGGGATCTCATGGGAGGGTCTGAAATGTCATCGCTGGGAATGAGGAGGGCCTTCTCTGGGAGTGGGGAGCTCCTAAAGCATGTAGTGGGAGGCTGACACACCCAGATGGTGTGAGCCCTTCCCCAACTCTGATTGGAACCTCCCATCCAGGAGATCCTCTCATTCCAGTAGCTTCCAGCATTCCCAGCATTCCCAGGGTGCATCCCCAATGGGTAGGGGTGGCCTTGGCCACTTCAGACCTTCCTGAGGGGACACAGCTGCCTCTGCTGCTGTTCCTCTGTCCTCAGGGGTCGGGTAGTCTCTTCCCCCCACTCCCCCCAGAAATCTTTTTCTTCACTTAGCAAATATTACTTCCTGGTACTCCCATCTCTTGCCCCCTCCCCCAGGGGGCTCCCCATTTCCTAGTCCTGGACTTTGATGTCTGTCTGATAACTTTCCTCTTTGTGGGAATCTGCCCTTTCTCTCTGGGAGCCTTTAAAAGTTTTTCTTTGTCTTTGATGTTCCCAGGTTTCATTATAATGAGTCTAGGCATGGGGCTTTTTCTTAGCTACTATTGATAAGCTCTCTATGAATCCATTGAAGTCGAAATCTTTCATCTAATCTTGGGAAATTCTTGACCATTATATTTTTAAATGCTTCCGTTCTCCCCCTCCTCTCACTCTTCCTTCTGGGATTCATCCATTTCACCTAACTTTTCTTTTGTGCCCCTTTCTCTCTCGGCACCAGGGATTGAACATGGGCACTCGACCACTGAGCAGCATTCCCAGCCCTATTTTGTATTTTATTTAGAGACAGGGTCTCACTCAGTTGCTTAGCGCCTTGCTTTTGCTGAGGCTGGTTTTGAACTTGCGATCCTCCTGTCTCAACCTCTCAAGTGGCTGGGATTACAGGCATGCACCACCGATCCCTGCTGCCTTCTCTCTCTTGATGCCTTGCTGAAGCATCCAGTGAGTTCTGACCAAATTTCTCCACTTCTGAGTTAGTACTGTGGCTCATTTGTTCGTCCTAACTGGTTCTAAGTAGCTGCTCATTCCCGCTCTGTGTTTCTAGCATTGTTCTTTATCTCTTTGAACATCCGTGTTTCCTTCAGTTCTTCATCTGTGCACTAGGCTGCTGTGGATATGGTCTTTCTTGGAGAGCATGGGTGCTGCTCACATGTGAGCTTTTGTTTCCTAGGGACTGTTTGTGGCTGTCTGGTCGCCCCCCCCACCCCCACCCCCCCCCCCCGCCCTCAGGAGGGGACTTATGCATGGTTTCTAGCTCATGACCCTCCTAGTGAGCAGGACAAGGGAGATGGCAAGAAAATTCCTAGAGGTGGGTTTCTTCCTGCCCTGTATGTGCTTTCTGATCAGAGCTCAAAAATCCTGACCCTGGATTCCAGCTCTTTGGGTTAATGATGGTAGAAAACAAACTTCCTTTGGGGACACCCCTGTTTCACCCATAGGGGTGCAGTGGGCTCTAGGACCCCAACACTACTCCTACACAATACTTCTGTACATTACAGAAGGCAGGGAATTTAGTCTTGTCCCTGGTTGCCATGTGACATGAGTCTTAGGAAGAGCTCTCTTGGGTCTGGTTGGGTTGGGTAGGGGCTGTGCCGAGTAGGGAGGGTCTGAGTTGGGGGGATCTGGGGGGAAGAGGAGAAATGTGTGGCAGAGGCAGGGGAACAAGGAGGCCAGGGTGCAGCCAGAGATAATTGGGAGGTGGAATGGCCTGGGAGGCTTGGGGGTAGGGGTGGGAGGGAGGAGGAATTCAGGCCCACTTCTAGTTTCTGCCTGAGTAACTGGGAGGAGAGGAGGATGCTGACTGATTAGGCTGAGGGTAGTTAGGGGAGGAGCAGTCTCCAGCAAGAAGGAAGGTTTCTCTCTAGAAAGGCCCTAGGCTTGAGGCTGTGAGGGCCGCATGAAGGGTTGGCTCTGGCTTAGGGAGGTGCAGGGACAGAAGAGTGGAGAGTCTGATTGTGTGGAGGCTGGGGAGTGCTGCAGCTGAGCCTGAAGACCTGCCTGGGTGTACAGGGGACGAGGGAGAAGAGCAACCCCTCTCCTAGAGTCAAGGGGTTGGAGTTCTGCCCTGGGTCACCCCTGTGAAACTCTGAGATCTGGCATGCATGTTGCCTTCTGTGGGCCTTTTCTCTCTCCTCTGTCAAATGGGTGCACAGTCCTGTGAGGATATGGCCATGTCCATGCCCACGAAGGAAGGACACAGCCTGGGGACCGCAGAAGATCAAACAGGCAGGATGCTGGGAGGTTTCGTTCTTGTGCTGTTACTACTCTTGTTTCACAAAGAAAGGGAAAAACTGTGTGTTCTGGCCACACTGTGGGATGGGGGAGGAGCCCATTCCTGCCCGATCCCTGCACACCCGCCTTCCGTGCTCACTTAGCTCAGAGCTGGCGGCCTCCCAGCTCTGAGTGAGACGTGGCAGCCAGGAGGCTGAGGCCCAGCCAAGCCCCAGATGGCTGGCGCGAGGTGCTTCCCCTGAGCCGAGCAAGACAAGGACAGGGGCCGACCTGGTGGGGAGGGCCAGGAAGGGATCAGGAGCTTGGGAGATGCCATCTCTGGCCCTCGCTCTGGGCACAGCACTGCACCCCACCAGAAGCATCCATGTGGACACAAGCGCCTGAAGCCTGGGGTCTGGCCTGTGAGGGAGATGGTGCAGGAGCCTTCTTCATGCTCTGCTCTGCTTGGGAACCCCTAATCCTGGAGCCGACCCCCCCCCGATCCTGGAGCCAACCCCCTGTCTCCAGCCAGGCACTCCTCAGTTTCTGTGTGTGTGCATGTGTGAGTGTATATGTGTGCACATGTGTCTGTCTTTGCAGGGTGTTCCTGAGGGGGGACCCTTTGCAGAGTGCTAGAGTGCTAGGCTATTGATTGGTTCTGGTATTTTCCGTCAAGTCTTTAAATACTGTGATTGCTTCTTGACTTATGAAGGGGCGTGGTCCAAATAAACCCGTAAGTTAAAAATCTTGCAAATCAGAAGTGCATTTAATACATCTAACCTACTGACCATCATAGCTTAACCTAGCCTGCCTTCAGCATGCTCAGAGCACTTATATTAGCCCACAGTGAGGCGAACTCATCCAACACAAAGCCTTAGGTAACTTATCGAATATCGGTTGTTTCCCTTGGTGATCCCGTGGCTGAATGGGAGCTGTGGCCTCACTGTGCCGCCCAGCGTCATGACAGAGTCTCTTACTCCCTATCGCTAGCCTGGGAAAAGAGCACATTCAAAATTCAAAGTATGCTTTCTGCTGAATGTGTATGGCCTCCACACCATCATAAAGTCAAAAAAATCATAAATCAAGCCATTGGAATTCGGAAAATGTTCTTTATTGCTGTTTCTTGCCGTGTCAGCTTTCAGCATTATCTCTTGACTTCCTGCCATGGACGAGGAGCATTTAGCTCGTCAACAACCCTGCCACCCTGTTCCCTTGTCCTTTTCTAGAATGATGCTGTCACCACTTTAGTCCTAGTTCCTGGTTGTATCAGTTTCCTGAAGCCACTGTAACAAATTACTACAAATTTATTGGTTTAAACCATAGAGATTATTCTCTCACAGTTGTGTAGGCTGAAATCAGTTGCAAGAAGCCCAATTCAAGGTGTCAGCAGGACTGAGCTCCTTCTGGGGACTCCAAGGAGAAGCAGGTCCTGGCCTCTTCCAGCTGCTGGTGGCTGCTGGCATTCCTTGGTTGGTGGCTGCCTCAGTCTAACCTTCAAGGCCAGCATGCTCAATCTGTGTGTCTGCCTACTTTCCTTCTGTCTACCTTTTATAAAGAAATGTATGATTGCATTTGTGGTCTGTCTTGGTCATTTTTGCTGTTATAACAAAACATTGAGCAACAAAAATTTATTTCTTATAGTTCTGGATGTTGGGAGTCTGAGACCAGGGCACCAGCATGGTCCATTGCTGGTGTGGGTCATTAATGGTATCTTCTTCCTGCATCCTCACATGGCAGAAGGGTTGAGGGATCCCTCATCCCTATTGGGATTAATGAAAGCTCTGTCCATGTGAACTGATGACCTCTCACTGGCCCCAAATCCTAGTACCATTACATTGGTGGAATAAGTTTTAGCATAAGAATTTTGGGGGAGACACAGATATTTAGTCTGTAATAGTCCTATCTCAAGATCTTGACTTAGTCACATATACAGTCTTTTCTTTTTTGTCATATAAGGTAATAATATTCCATGTCCGAGGGACTAGGACCTGGGCATATCTTGAGGACCATTTTCAGCTGACCAGTATCATAAGTATTATATTCACACCTTTCCTTCTTTTTCTGTCACCTAAGCATAGTGGGTCTGGAGTTCTCCCTTAGCACTTTTAGGGTCCCACACCCTCTCTCTCTCCTCCCCACATCTGCCACCTCCACCTTCCCCTCTGCACAACATGTTGTTATTATAGAAAATATGATCCAGTGGTGCTTGTTAAAGCACAGTGTTGCAGACTGACCATGGCAAGGAGATTTTGCCGTTTTGGGTTCAACCCCACATACAGGTGGGCAGGTGGGAATTTATTACCAAGGAGCAGGGTGGGTATCAGTGGATGGAAAATGACTAAGAGGAAACCTCAGGAGTCAAGAGGATTTGGGTTAAATTGACCTAATAGGATTTTTCCTGAAGATAGATCAGGGTGATCAGACTCACCTGGGAGGTGGGGGAGGTGGAGGATGTGGAACCCCATTAGATATTGAGGATGGGAGTTCTTGTTAAACTGACTTACCTGAGTTCTTTGCTAAAACTGAATTTTATTTATTTAGGGTTTGAACACAGGGATGCTAAACCACTGAGCCACATCCTCAGCCTTTTTTATTTTTGATACGATCTCTCACTTAAGTGGCTTAGGACTGAGTTTCTGAGGCTGGCTTTGAACTTGCCATCCTCTTGCCTCAAACCTCCTGAGCCCACTGGGGTTACAGCTGTGTACCAGCACACCCAGCTAAAATGAATTTTACAAGGACATGCACAGATGGGTCTAGGAGAAGGATTGGGAGGCTGACTAAAGTTTGGGCAAAGAGAGACTTTGTCAGCATCCACTGTTCTCATTCTTTGTTGCAACTGTGCCTTTGCCCATAGGTTTACATTGTGATTCTTAGCACGTGGCTCACATCTGCCTGACCCTAGCTAATTACTGAGTCTCTGAGCCACATGGCGCCTGCCCTCTGGGTCAAAAGAGAGCAGTATGGGAGTGGCTTGGCTTGCAGCTCTGCAAAGGACAGACATTAGACAAAGACACTTCCAGAGGAGTATCCAGACGGAGGCCAGGTCCTCTTGGGCTGGACCCCGAGTGGAGGGAGACCGAGATGTCTTTCCTGTTCTGAAAGCTGGGGAGGATTGCTACTGAGCAAACATCTGTTGAACATACGCATCTTTCCTTTATATAATCTGGTGTGGGGAGTGGTTTTGAAAAATTGTTTCCTGTTGTTGTCGAGATGGTAGACAACAAAGCCTTGGTCCTGCCATTGGTGGGTTTCTTGGCACCAACCCAAGGTGGAGGGGGAAGAAGATGAAGAGGAATGAGCTGGCTGTGGGTTGCAGCAGGCTGGGCAGGAGAGAGGCTCTGGCCCTGGGTGCCTGTGCAGCTGAGGTGGGCACCTGCTGTGCCCTGCTGTCCTGGGCAAGGCCTGTCTGACTCCAGTAGGGTAGCTGAGGTCTGGGGTGGGGGGCCCCCTTATTGTTCACAGGAGGCAAAGTCTCTATGGCCTCTGCTTCCCCAGGGCCTCGAGGTTATTTGCAGGTCCTCCTGACACCTTCATGGTGCTGAGATATTTCTTTATTCCACAGCCAGGGCACGTGAGGCTTAGAGCAAGCAGAGCTTCACCATGCAAACCACACACCTGCTCAGGTAGGGGGCAGGTTGGGGGAGTGTTCGGTGACCCAGACCCCTCTGGACAGGACATCAGTGTCCTCTGCTAATTTTTGAGGAGCCCTGGGAGGGTTAGAGTGATGTATCCCAGATTTTGTCATCTGTTTGCCTGAGAACTTGCAAAAGTGCATGCTTTAGTTCAGTAGGTCTGAGTTGGGGGGCCTGTGACTCCTCATACCTAATAAGCTCCCAGGGGACGCCCCTGCGGTCTCCTGGGACCACACTTTGTGGAGTGAGTCTGTACCTGGCAGCCTCTTGCCCCAGCCTGGAGAGCTGGAGAGGCCAGTTGGATACTTTTGTGGGTTTGGCCCTTGCTTGGTCTCTGCGAATCCTGGCACAGGCTCCCTGCTCAGGTGTGAGCATGGGTGGCCTCTCCTGGAAGGACCTGAAGGACAGGAAGGAGCAGCCAAGAGTTTCTTCCGGGGAGAGGCTCAGGACTCTAGAGTTGCAAGACACATTCAAGGGATCTGCTGTGGGTTGAGTGTGTCCCCTCCAAAATTCAGGTATTGCCAATGTGATAGTATGAAGAGGTAGGTGAGTGGGAGGCGGTGATCAGGCCACGTGGATCTTCCCTTGTGAATGGCATTAGGTGTTTACAGAGGGCCTTGATGGAAGGGCTTCTCTTCATTTGCCCTTCTGCCTTCCTCCATGTGAGCCTACGGGTTCCGCTTCCGCAGGAGGTGTGAAGGCGAGGAAGGAGCGTGCACTGAGGGCTTGCTGGGCACTGAGGCCACAGCCTGCCCTGCAGCAAACACTATGGCATTTCATCCTCCTTGCTTCTTCCCTCACCCACTTTACAGATGGAGACCAAGAGAGGTGCCTCAGCTAGTAAGTGGCGGGGCCACGGCCACTGGATGGCAGGACCAGTCCCCAGCTCTTGGCAGTGCCTCAGAGGTAGGGGGTTGAAGGTCAGGCTTGATCACTGTTGTCAGCACCTATAGAAACCTGACTAGGGGCAGCTTTAGGGACATCTTGTGACTTGGGCCCCAAAGAGGTAGTTTTTTTCTAGGTCCATCTACCAATGTCACCAGTCCTCTGGCCACTTGAGCAGATGCAATGGGGCTGGGTCTGCCTCAGTGGGTGACCTGGCTGGGGTTTTTCTGAACAATCCTTGATAGCATGCTGCCTCCTACTGGGCCTTAGCAGGGGAACACTGAGTTTTCAAATGAACTGATGTTTGTGCCTCTCTGTTGGGTTGGACTGTCTCATTATAACTTCCTGTGGAGGGTGCAACTGCAGAGTTCTAGTCCACAACCAGGAGATAAGGGAGCCACAGGGCAACAGGGGGAGACCAGAGATCCAGGGCTCCACTTTGGCCCTCTTTGTATCTTTCCCTGGTCCCAGAGCCTTGCTTGTGCCTGGCTTCTTAGAAGGATGCTGAATGAATGGGTACCGGAGGGGGAGTTAAAGACAGCTAATGGTGCCCCTAAGGACTTCCAATAGGGGTGCAGGGCTCTGGACTGGCCTAGCTGCATCTTAGAGTCCCTGGGTAGGAATAAAGGTTCTCAGGAGGGAGGCAGAGGGCCTAGGAGCCTGCAGGAGGGCAAAGTCCCACAGCAATTGGTGCCCTGTGGATCCACTCAAGAAACCAGCCAGACGTATCCCCCAGGCCCACCGCCCTGAGGATGAGATGCTTCCCTGAGGTCTCAGAGTTTGACTCCCCCCATCTGTGCACATGGACCTCATTTGGGGAAAAACAATTTCTCAAATATGGTTTAAAAGCATTCTTCCCCCAATTTCCACCTAGAGAAAAAAAATAAAATGGGGCCATAGTGTGTGTGGGAGCCCGCGGGGCCGTTTCTCGGGTCATAGGAATTCCTGGGGCCCCTCTCCTACCTGCAGCCTTGCTCTGTGTGTGCTGGTGGCCTCTGCTGTCCCCTGCCTGCCTGTGGGGCGGCACAGCTCGCCTTCCAGCTGGCGCGCCTGACCTCTCCAGCTGGCATCTCGAGTGCTCTCTCGGCACCTCCGAATTCTGCGGCTCCTCCAGGCTGTCATTTGTCAGATGGTCCTGGTACCTCCCGACATCCCTTCTGAGCCTCCTGCTGCTAAGACAATGGTGTCAGACAACTCCCAGGGCCCGTCTTCCCACCCCCAAGCAAGCCATCCAGTGCTCTGTAAACTGGGGAAAATCAGAGTACGAGTGTCTCGTACCAGCACTTACTTGTGCTCGCTCTTGCTCCGGAAGACAGCGTTGGTGTCAGGGACCTAGGAGGGAAGCCGTGCATCACCCTGAAGTAGGGGGAACGGAGGCTCTGAAGGTCAAGAGACTTTCCTATTTTTATTGAGTGCCTGGAAGGTTCCCGGCACGGGTCTGGGGGTGTAGCAGGTCCATCTTCTGTTACTAAGAGCCGATACCGCATCCTGGGGGAGGTCTACGAAAAAAGAGGCTTCTTTTGGCTCCTGGTTTGGAGGTGTGAGGTTGAGGGACTGTGTCCGATGGCCGGCTTGTCAGTAGAGTCCTAAGGTGGCAGAGGGCATCACGGAGCAAACGTCAGGACATATGCATGTGTACGTGTGTATTTCCGCTCTCTCTCCCTCTTCTTAGAGAACCCACTAGGAGGCTGTGCCTGGATGCCTTTGACCCTCATCACCTCCCAAAGGCTCCACCTTGAAACATCATTGGATTGAGGTCCCACCTGCTTAATACCTTACAATGGGGACTGAACTTCAGGATGAGCTTTGGCCAGGGCAAGTGGTATTCAAACCATAGCAAGCGGCTGTAGATCCAGCATGGAAAACTGCTCTCAGGAGATGATCTGGTCAGAGGGCAGATAGTGACCCAACAAAGAACTTGTGGATGTCGATGACCGGGAAAGAACAGAGTAGGGCATGCTGGAAGGGGCACACATAAGCCAAGGTCCTTCAGAGGAGAAACTATTTGAGTGGAGACCTGACTTCTGGGAGAAGGTCATTCCAGGTGGAAGGAACAGCAGATACAAAGGCCCTGCGGCAGAAGCTAAGATGAAGTGTGCCAAGGTCAGAAGGAAGAGCTCTGTGGCTAGATCCTGGAATGAGGAAGAAATCAGCAGTGATGCGGGCAGTCACGTGGTGGGGAGCCCCTGAAGAGTTTTGGGCTGGCAGATGACAGGTCTGATACGTGTTTCAGAGGTTCTCTTGAGCAGTCATGTGGAGAATAGAGAACGAGGTCACACAGGCTCAGCTTGCCCTGGCTGCCAACCTGGCATTTTTGCTTCCTGGCACCATCAGCAGATGGTGCAGCCTGGCCCAGGAAGCCCCTGTATATTGAACCCCAGAGTCTAGGATGTTGAACATGGGGGAAATTTTGCCGCCACAGAGGAGTCCCTGCATGATGAATTGTGCCCACCAGGGTGTTGGTGGGCAAGAGCCCTGAGAGCACTGATGGACTCTGCGTGGGCCCCAGGTCCTGTGTCTCTGCAGGCTGAACCTTGGTGGGAGAGATGCCCTCATAGGACCTCTTCTGGGGTTGGACAGGGGACAGTGGGACCGGGATGAGTGGGCTGGGTGGTTGCCCCGTGCCAGCTGGGCAGGGATCTGCGTTGGGTTCAGGTTGGCTGGCCGCAGACTTCAGAGGTATTCTCCTACTTGGCTGCCTGTGGTGTGTGTCACCCTGTGCTGGGTGCTAAGCTCACCCCGGGTTGACACTACCAGGGTCGTAACAGAGGTGACTTGTACTTCTGGTTATCTCCCCTGGCCTGGTCCCAGCCCAGCCCCTGCTGACTTCTGATCTCCCTTGGGACCTCTCGTCTGGGCTTGCTCCTCCAGCCCTCAGGTGCTGGCTCTGTCCAGCCTTGTGCTGGGACAAATGCAGAGACCTCAGTGCCTATAGGAGTACTCGGGCCTGTGGGAGATGGTCTCATGGCTTGGCTTTCTTCTGGGGTATCGGTTCCAAGATCAGGTTCATCTGACTGGCTCTCTGCTGGCACAGGTTAGATTTCAGCAAGGCTGGTGACAGTGCAGGGAACCCCTGCCCTCTTCTGGGTGTGTTAGGGCCGCTCATCTTTCTCAGGAATATGGGCTTTAGTGGAACTCTCTGGAACCTTTTCTGCTCCCAGGCTGCCCTTGTGCCAAGGTTGTGTTCTGGGTGCTAGATATGGGTGAGCGTGTGTATAAGTGAGCCTGAGTGTGTAAATGTGTGTCCTGTGAATGTTTGTAAGCATGTATTGAGTGGGTATGTAAATGTGTGCTTGTGTGAATGTGCGCTTGAATAGTGGATGTGTGGATTTGCATGTGTAAGTGGTGTGTGCAAGTTGTATGTTCCCGTCTGTATGTCCATGTGACTGTATATTTGAGTACTTTTGTGTGTGTGTTTCACTTGTATGTGAGTGTGTGTGTATGTGTGTATGATTATGTGTATGTTTTGGCCTGTGTGAGTACACATTTGTGTGCATGTCTATCTTAGTCTGTTTTTTGTTGCTATAACAAAATACCTGAGACCTGGTAATGTATAATGAATAAAGTTGATTTGGCTCACAATTCTGTAGGCTGGGATGTCCAAAAGCATGGTGCTGGTATTTGTTCTGTACCTGCGGAGGCCTTTCTTGCCGCACCATAACATGGCAGAGGACATCATGTGGAGAGACAGCAAGTGTGCTAGCTGGGATCTTTATTCCTTTCTCTTGTAAAACCACTAGTACCTTCATGGGGGTGGGGGCGGTGTTCTGCCCTCATGCCCTCATCTAAATCTAATTACCTCCTAAAGGCCCCACCTCCAAATATCATTAGCATAGGACTTTTAGGAACTAAGTTTCCACACATGTGTTCTAAGCTACTGTTGAAAAACACAGTTGTGCCCGTGGGCTGGGGAGGGAGACTTCCCTTGGAGCTCCCCTCTTCTATGCCGTGCTCTAGCAATCTCAGACCCAGGCCAAGACTGGATTCCTACACGTGGCACCTCCTCCCGGCCCCAGCTGGCCTCTCTCTGATATCTTCCTGTCTCTCTTCAGGCCTTACCCTGTTGGCCCCTGGCCACCAAGATCAGCCTTGAAGATTTCATAGCAGATTCTTCTTTTTTGGGGAGAAAAAAAAAAAAGTCTAATTTCAATGAATTTATCACTTTCTTTCTATTTTAATCACCCAAGTCATTTAAATATATTCTTGTAAAACCTGCAGCCATGGAGATTAGGGAAAGCTGTAGGGGGAGGTCCTTCCCTCTACCCCTTTGGTGATATTTAAAAAATACTCTTCTTGACCGTTTTCCAGGTGTTGGCTTGTACCTGAGTTCCCTTGAAGAAAGTACGCACTGTTCTTTGTGTGTCTCTTCCCTTTCTTTAAAAATGTGACATATGTGTTTGAAGTACATGCTGTAATGACCATGCTATGATTTGCATTTTTCATTCCAAAATATATCCCAGAATCCTAGCCGTGTTGATGTGTAGAGATGAAGATTGTCTCATAAATCCTCTCCCAGCACTGCGTCACAGAGAGACCATAGATGACTTAGCATCCCCTATGGCTGGGTACCTGGGTCGTTTCCAGTTTTTTTGCCTTTGAAATCAAGTTCAGTGAATCTGCTTCTTGGTGCTCTGTGGTGACAGCAATGGGGTCTGTAGAGTGGACATCTTAGAGTGGACCTGCTAGAGCAGGGTATGGGGGTGTTTGTTTATTTTTGGTCCTGGGGATTGAACCCCGGAGGGCCCCAGCCCTCGATCACAGAACTTCAAACCCATCCCTTTTATGAATTTATTCAAAAATTTTTGTATGTTTGAGACAAGGCCTTGCTAAGTCACCCAAATTGGCCTCAAACTTGCAATCCTCCTGCCTCAGCCTCCTGAGTAACTGGGATTACTGCTGTGTACCACCATGCCTGGCCCATGGATGTTTTGTTTTTTTTTTTTTGAAAAATTTTTTTAGTTCTTAATAGACCTTTATTTTATTTATTTATATGCAGTGCTGAGAATTGAACCCAGTGCCTCACACATACCAGGCAAGTGTGCTGCCCCTGAACCCCAGCCCCAGCCCGTGGGTTATTAATGATGAAAGTTACAGTGTGGTTCCTGCTCACCTGGTGCCCTCTACATGGGGGCTGGGGGCATTGACAGGGCCATGGCGCTCAGCTCCCCGGCTCTCTCCAGCCTCTGCCATAGCCACATTGTTTCCTGACTGAGTTTTCTCCTTATTGTCCTCTTTGCACTACCCCGGGTCCCCTGAGGTTTTGTCTGTGAGAAGAGGAGGGGCATTAAAGTTAGACCCTGAGGTTGAGTAGTCTTCCAGCTGAACAGATTCAGAACATTCTAGGGCTGTGCGGTGGCAGCTAGCAGTTTGGCTTTCTGGACTGAGTGTGAAGGGGTGCAGAATGTGGGGCTCATGGGACCAACGCTGGGCACAAGCCTCCAGAGGGAGATGTGGCTCTGCTTTCTAGTGACCTTGGGATACTCAAGAAACTCACAGGCAGCTCCATCTGTGGACATTTGTGAGTTGTGCTCTCCCTTATGTTGCTGAGGACAGAACCTGAGAAGCCAGAGAGCCAGTGTGGCAGGATTCCAGGGATATCCTCAGTCCTGTCTACGCTGGCTTGTCCCAGATCAGGCTCAGCATCACCCTCTCACTGCCAACCACACCCATCTGGGGAGTCCTGGCCCACAGCTATCTCTAGGGACACTCCTGGGCCCTGGCCTGAGCTGCTGTCTGCAGTGCCCCCGTCGGTCTCAGCTCCAGGGAGCTCTGTGTCTAGCCTTTTGCCAAGACCACACTATCTTGATTACTATGGCTGTATTTTAAGCATTGATACCAGGTGGTGACTCCCACCACTTCTTTCTTCTTTTTCAAAATTGTCACGGTTATTTAGTTCCTGTACCTTTTCATATAAAAGTTAGAATGTTTTGTCTGCATCTATAAAAGAGCCCACTCATATTTTGATTAGAGTAGTCTCAAGTCTGCCAATTTGTAGAGAACTGACATTCTAACAATGTTGAGTTTTTCAATCCATGAACATGGTTTCTCTCTCTGTCTCCATTTAGGTTTTCTTTGATGTCTCATTATCAAAATGTAGTTTTCAGGATACAAATCTCCACATTTTGTTTTCAGATTGACACCTAAGTGTATTATTTTTCTTTCAGCTTTATAAATGGTTTGTAAATTTATTTGGTGTTCATTACCAGACCATAGAAATATGATTGATGTTTCTGTTTTGATCTTGTGACCTTACTGAAGTGATTTTTTAGTTCTGGAAGTTCCTTTTATTTATTCATTCTTTTGGTGATGTTGGGAATTGAACCTGTGCATGCGAGGCAAGCACTCTACCAACTGAGCTATATCCTCAGCCCTAGAAGTTTCTTTCAAAGATTTTTTCTTTTTAATTATCTACCTAGGATAAACATGTTGTCGATGAATAGTGACAGTCTTGAACTTTTCACTTTCGAGTCTGTATGCTCTGTCTTTATTTTTTCTTTCTTATAGCACTATCTAGGATTTTCAATGCAAGACTTGAGTAGTGGTGGAAATGTTCCTAATCTTAGGGGAAAATGATAGTTTTTTATGATGTAATTTCATGTTAGCTGTAGTTTTTTTTTTTTGGTAGAAGCTCTTTATCAGGTTGAGGAAGCTCTTTCTATATTAGTTGAGAGGTTTTTTTTTTTTTTTATTTTGCTCTTAAATGGATGTTGAATTTGATCATTTTTTTCCTTAGATTATTTGATATGATCATGTATTTTTTCCTATTCCATTAATATGGTGAATTACATAGGTTTTTGACTATTATGCCATTCTGCATTTTTAGGATAATTTAACTTGTTTGTGGTGCGTTATGCTCTTTGTATACTGCTGGATTAGACTTGCCAATACTTTATTGAGAAATTTTTCTTATGTTTATGAAGGATATTGGTTTAAATGTTTTTTTTTTCCTTTGACTATTTTGTATGGTTTTAGTATCAGTGTAATGTTGGCCTTGTAAAATGAGTTTGGAAATGTTCCTTCCCCTTTTATTTTGCAAAAGAGATGGTGTAGAATCAGTGTCATTTCTTCCTTAAATATTTAGTAAAATTTTCCAGTAAAACCAGCTGAGCCTGGAGATTTCAGTTTTGGAAGCTTTTAAACTCTAATTCAAATTCTTTAATAGTTATTAGGACTTTTCAGGCTATTTTGTTGTGGGTGAGTTTTGGTAGTTTATGATTTGGAGGAAATCATACATTTCATCAAAGTGGTTTAATTTATGTGCCTAGAGTTTTTGTAACATTCTATTATCTTTTTGATGCCTGTGAGTGATACCTTTTTAAAATTCCTTCTATAAGCAATTTGTGTGTTCTTTCTATTTTTTTCTGTCAGTCTCTTTTAGAGATTGATCAATCTTATGGATATTTACAAAGAGCCAACTTTTTCATTGATTTTTCTCAATTTTTTGTTTATGCACAGTTTCATTGATTTTTTTTACTCTTTATTTTTGTTATTTCTTTTCTTCTTGCTTTGGGCTTATTTTGCTCTTATATTTCCAACTGTTGGAATTTTTTTAGTATTGCATTTTACTTTACCTATTGTGTTTGATTGCATTTCTCTGTACAGCTTTTGTAGTGGTTGTTCTAGGGATTATAATAAACATCCTTAATTTTTCAGTCTATTTAGAACCAGTATTTTATTATTTCAAGTTGAATACCAAGCTCTTACTGTCCTATGAGTCCCCTTCCTCTCTCCTTTTATATCATAGTTGTCTTATACACCTACATACATTGAAACTCCACCAGACAGTGTTATAATTCCTCTTTATTTTAAAGTAAGCAAGATACAAGTCTTATTTTTCCAGACATATGCCATTCTGTTGCTCTTCCTTTGTTTCTGAAGTTCAAAATGTCCTTCTAGTATCATTTTCCTTCTGAAGAATTTTTTAGCAACCATCTTAGGGTAGGTTTTCTGGCAGTACATTCTCTTAGGTTTTTTTTTTTTTTTTTTTTTTGGTGTCTTAGTTTTTCCTAATCTGAGAATATCTTTACTTTATTTTTCCATATTTTTTTCTTTTTCTTTATCATTTTTAATTATCTTGTAATAATTTTATTATGAGATGACAGTGTGAAAATCTGACGTTTGAATATAATGTGTAATGTCGTCAAACTTCTTGAAGGTTGTTTATGCTGGAAATAAAAGTCTGGGTTGAAACTTTATTTCTGTTAGCATATTAACAATTTTTTCCCACTTTCTTTGGATTTTTTTTGGTTTTTATAGGAAATCTGCTGTTATTAATCATTGTCCCCCTGAAGTAAACACTGTTGTTTTTCTGACTTTCAATATTGTTTTGTCTGTAGTTTTCAGCAGTTTGCTGATAGCATTTGTGGGAGTATATTTCTTTGGATTCATCCTATTTGAGGTTGGCTGGGCTCTTAAATCTGTAGGATTATGTTTCCTCACAAAATTTGGGAAGTTTTCAGCCATGATTTACTCACATATTTAAATATATATTCTCTCTTCTCCTGGGACTTGAGTGTTAGTTTTTTGGTTTTTTTTTTTTTTTTTTGTATTTTCCTACAGATCTCTAAGATTCCTTTCATTCAACATGCTTTTACTGTCTGTGGTTCAAATTGTATAATTTCTGTTGCTCTATTGTTGAACTCATGGATTTATTCCTCTATCATGTCTGTTCTGCTACTGAGCCTATCCGAGGAGTTTAACAAGTTTCTGTTATTGTCTCATACAATTCTAAAATTTTCCTTTAGTTATTTGAAAAGTATTTTCAATATCTTGTTGAAACTAACTTTCCATTAGTTGCAGGAATTTTTGCCCTTACTTTATCAAATATTTTTATAATAGCTGTTTTTAAATCATTGTCAGATAATTCCAATATATGTTCTGCTCCTGCCTTGATATCTATTGATTGTTTTTTTTTCCAGAAAAGTAGAGATTTTCCTGTTTTTTCATATGACAGATATGTTAGTCAGCTTTCTGATGCTGTGTCAAAATACCTGAGATAATCAACTTTATAAGGTATATTTTGGCTCATGGTTTCAGTCCTGAGGTCACATGAACCCATGCCATGGTGGGAAGTTGTATCATAACAGCTAGGAAGCAAAAAGAGAGAAAGGAGGAGACTGGAGTCCCAATATTTCTTTCAATGACACCCTCTATTGTGACCTAACTTACTCTCACTAGGCCCCACTTTCTATGGGTCCACCACCTCTCAGTAGCACTATGGGCTATTTATTCATTACATGGGACTTTGGGAGACACTCAAGGTCTAAATTATAGCACTGAATAATTTTGGACTATACCTGAACATTTTGATATTACACCATGACACTTTGGATCTTGTTTAAATGCTACGGAGAAAGTTGATATTTTTTTTGTCTCCTTTATCATTGGTTCTGTTAGGTTCAGGCTGCAAGTCCGTCATGCCTGTGGATTATGGTTTCAATGTCAGGTCCATTGTATGAGCATTTTCACTGATATTCAGATCAGTCTCCCGTATGCATCACCCTGGAGCAGGTCTGGGACATGGGCTTTGATAGACATTCATATATCATTTACCAGAGCCTGTGGTTTGTTACTTAGGGTCAGATCCATATGTGCATAGCTCAGGGTGGGCCCAGGAAATGATAAGCAATATTCTGATATCAGTTTCTCTCGCCATCTCCTTTGCATTTGCAAGTTTCCTGGAACGGAAGGCTCCCTGTCAAGTCTCTTGGTCAGAAAGCAGGGCTTTATTTACCCTGCTTGTTTGCACACTACACTCATGTGAGAACAGAGAGAAGAAAAAGCAATGGAATTTCATTTCACCCTTTTGATATACACAGCTCTTCCAACGAGATAATCAGGCTCCCCTCCTGCAGAGTTTCTAGGTGCCTGTGATCTGTCATGGGCTGGGATGTGAGAGAATGGAGAAAAGAAAAAGGAAGTAAATCAGGGGTTTCTATAGTGTGGATCTGGAATATCCCCCAACAGTCCATGCATTAAAGTCTTAGTCCCCAGCATGGCACAGTTGGCAGGTGCTGGGGCTGTTAAGATACGGGGTCTAGTGGGAGATCTTCAGGATATTGGGGCATGCCCTTGAAGGGGATGTTGGGATTCTAACCCCTCATTTTCTTCTTCTTCTTCTTTTTTTTTTTTTTTTGTGTAGATGTATGAGGTGAATGAATTTGCTTTATCACATTGTTAAGGCACTATTCCAAAATCCCAAATAAAATTCTGGGTCTTTTTGAAGTAAAGACAAAGGATGAATTCTGGCCAGGGCCAAGGGAGCAGAAAGCAGTCAGTTCTGCAGCCCAAGACACTGAATGCTGGTGGGGAGCAAGTGCAAAAGTGCAAAGGAGATGGCAGAGAGTGTAGCTCAGGAAACTGATATCAGAATATTGCTTATCATTTCCTGGGCCCACCCTGAGCTATGCACATATGGATCTGAAAAAAGCCTCAAAGAAGCGGGTGGGTGAGGCAAGTACAATTATCAGACACATTTCATAAAGTGGAAAGCAGCAAGTTACATACATTCTCAGAATTTTCACCTTTTCTTATACCTACCCAGGAAGCAAGCTAGCATCAGCTCCATAGTTTAAAGATATTGGGTCAGGGTGCAAGTAGGTGAGGGTGGAGATGTCAGCTTCTATGTGAGTGGGGGTCAGTTCTGCGCAGGGTGAAATGTCTGAGCAGAATGGGGTCACCCTGACCTAATTTTCAAATCAGCTCATAACAACGTGCTCCTGCCATGGTGGGTCGCTGTGCCACAGGCCCCAGAGCAACAGGCCAACCCACCATGGACTGAAACCTCCAAAACCTCGAGCCGAAATAAAACTCTCCTTCTTGTAAGTCAGTGAGCTATTTTTCAACAGTAACAGAAAGCTGATCAACAGGGGATTCCCCCGCTTTCTGTACATTAGGAGATGCTCTTCCCCTTCTTACGCCTCAGTGATAGGGCCTCTCTCAAGCCCTCTCTGTACCCGGTGCCTGCTTCTGGGGTTTTGAACTGCCTGGTATCTAGACCAAGGAATATGAGAAGGAAGATTAAAAAAAAAAAAAAAAGAGTTAGTAAACTTACTGGAGGTTTGGTTACTTCAAATTCTGGTTTTCTTCTCCAGTCTTTTTGTGATTTAGTTTTCAGAGTCTTCAAATAGCTGCTTCATGTGCATAGACCGTGATTTGTGGTTGCACAGTGGGACATGCAAGGTGGAGTGGGCTCACACCTTCTCGCCTGGAACTGGAGCCTTGCTCCTGGCGGGTGTGTGCCTGCGTGTGTGTGTGTGTGTGTGTGTGTGTGTGTGTGTGTGTGTGATGGTCTTCTAGGTGTTGGTTAGTGTCTTAGTTTGTTCTCTGTTGGACTGGGTAAATTTTAATTGGAAGAAGTTTTTATTGACCTACAGTTCTGATCCAAGGTCAGGGGACTGCTGACCTTGGATGGTAGGGTTCTGAGGCTGCACACGGCATGACATGGCAAGAGATAGGGGGTGTATGTACGTGTGTGTGTGTGTGTGTGTGTGTGTGTGTGTTCTGATCACTTTTCTTCTTTTATAAAGCTGCCAGGGTTTATTTGTAACCTTGTCTAATCCTAATCACCTCTCAAAGGTCCCACGTCTAAACACCATACTTAGATTAAGTTTCCACCTTCTTAACACCTTTCAATGGAGATTTAATTTCAGCACATAACTCTTTGGGGGAACCCACTTAAATCATATCCAAACCATATCAGGTGGATTCTGATCTTGGGAAGGAGTTTTATGAGCAGAAACGCAGATATAACTAAGTTCCACCTGAATAAGGCATTTCAAAAAGGAGGGGAGAGGGGCCTCTTGCCTTCACATTTGTCCTCCTGTGGTTCTCACAACATGCCCACAGCAATGGATGGGAATTGGAAGACCCTCCAGGAGTTTCCTATTGCAGAGAAAAAAACATTTGAATTCCTAACTGCAGCGGAAGAGGCTCCATGCAATCTGTTCTTCCCCACTTCTCTGACCTTGTGTCTCCCACCTGCTCATCTTTCATCTCCACACTCCTGTCCCATTGGCCTTCTTTCTCTTCCCCAAACATGGAAGATTTGTTCTGACCTCTGAGTCTTTGCATTGGGCGGTACTATCTACCTTGAACCTGCTTGCCAGAATCTCTGAATGGTGGACTCCTTCTTGTTGTTCAACCTTGGCTCCAAAGTCACCTCTTCCAGGAAGCCCTCCTTCCTCATTGCCCATAACTTTATCCAGAATTGTTGTTGTCATGGTCTCTTTGCTCTCTTATATTCCTTTGTTTATTTCTTGCTCAGTTGGTTACTTGTTTTTGCCCCAGGTAGTCCCCTGGTCTGCATCTAGCCCCAGGTCACAGATATTGGCCTTGAGAGTGCATATGGTGCTGCTGTCAAGGTGAAGGTCAGAGAGCTGGACTCAGAGGGCCAGTGATCCTTGGGGACTCTTCCTGGTTAAGGGGACTCTGTAGGATACAGCTCTATCTCTGTTGATAATCTTGGTAACCTCACCTTGGTTATGCAGTGATGTTGGGCTGGGGATATAGCTCAGTTGGCAGAGTGCTGGTCTCACTTGCACAAGGCCCTGGGTTCAATCCCCAGCCCTACAAAAAGAAAAATAAATAAATAAATAAAAAAGGCAGCCTCTGCCTCTATGTGGGCTTCCAGGTTACTCTGTATACCTTATCCTGAAACTGGGACTTTGTTGGGCTATTCTTCTAGGTTCCTTTGCAGTAAGCCCCTGAGCCTGGAGCCTGAGGGCCACCTTGGAAGAGTGCCCCCAGTTAGGTATGCAGATCCATGTCTCCTGAGGTCGCCCTTCCCGCTTTCCTTGGCACAGCATGCTGTGAGCGAGGGTGTCTGCCTCCCTCTTGCTGTTCAGCTCTCTGGCTTCCCTTCTCTCTCTTGAAAAATTCTGCTGGGTGAAAGAATGGTTGGAGGCTGTGAATGTGATTCGGTGGTAGAGCGCTTGCCTAGCATGCTTGAGGCCCTGGGTTCCATCCCCAGTGCTGCAAAAAAACAAACAAAACAAAAGAAAGGACACTGCTGGAGGCTGCAGGGCAGATGGTGTAGGGATCTTCCTCAGATTGTGTTCCCTTCCCAGAAAGTAGGTTGGCTTCAAGGTCTGCATTAAATGCAGAATTCAGCATTCTCAAACCCAGTGTACTGATGAAGGAGACACTTGAGACCTGTTCCTCTCCCTTAACCACCCAGCACCACCCCCAGTGCAGTGGGGTAAATCTGTGCACAGTTTCCTCTCTGTGGTGGTGGCTTCCACTAGCTGTAGGAAGCCCTCTGGGACGCCCCCCAACCCAGTGTGGGCTCCTGGAAGAGCCCAGCTTTGAGATCAGCAGACCTGAATCAGCTGGTCCTTAGGTATCTGACCCTGAAAGAATCATATACTGTCTTGGAGTCCCCGTTTCCTAATGTGTAAAATGAGAATAATGGAACTGAGCTCAGTCACTTTCCCTTCAATTCCGTGATAACTCTGGAAAGTAGGTAGTACAGTCAGTCCTGTGCTGCCTAATATATCCAAAATATTATCACTTCAACCTGCAATCAGTACTTTGAAAACTATCTGTGAAATATTTTACATTTTTTTTGTTTAGTACTAACTCTTTGAAATCCAGGGTGGATTTTACACGTAGAACACCTTTCAGTTCAAACCAGCCACATTTCAAGTGCTCAGTAACCCCATGTGGCTCATAGCTACTGTACTGGTCAGTGCAGCTTCAAAGTATCTAACACTTTAGATATTAAACTTTGAAGTTCTAACAGTAAACAATTTAGCACTGGTGTAAGAATAGGTTGCTAGGAAAAATAGAATTTATCTGTGATATCACTTAAATTGAGGTTTTCTTTGTAACCAACTGGAGATAGTTTGCAGAATAATCCATAAAGGAAAAAATATGTGTATATACAGTTATAAACTGTCTAACATTTCAGTCAATGACAGACTGTATATATGATGATAGCACGATAACATTACAAAACTGAGTGACATCATAGCCATCTTGGTTTGCATAAGTGCTTTCTATGATTTAGCATGGTGAGAGAATCACCTAGTGACGCATGTCTTAGAATGTATCCTGTTGCTACGTGATACACTATGCCATTTTATTGGTGAGAAAACAGAGGCTGTAAGAGGTCAAGTCCTGAAAGTGATGGAGCAGACCTAAATAAATCTAAAAGAATGAAACACTGGTGAGATGATGGCTGTATTATCTTGAGTGAATTGTCAACAATATGTACATAGATCAAAACATCACATTGAACCCATAAATATGTATATACTTATTATTTGTCAATTAAAAATGAATTACTATTTATATAGGTCTCAACTGGGGTGAGAGCTTTCCTTCAGCCTATGGGATTCAGGACTGGCAAAGTTAAGTTGAGTATCTTAGCAATGCCCTCTGCTTTCTGGAGGGCAGAGGGTAAGTGAGACCCCAGAATCTCTGCCCAGGTGTTTTTGCAGCAGGGACCAGTTTGTCCTGCTGGGTTCAGGGTGAGGCGCTGGGCCTTCCCCTCGCTGGGAGGTCTGAGCCTGGGCTGGCTGCTGGCTGCAGCCTGGGGAGCCCATGCGTGTTCACAGCTTGTGCTCAGCCTGTGGGGAACACCCTCCTGCCTCTGGCCTGCAGGGCCTCTCCGACTTTTAACCTTCTTCTTTTGGCTCTGTAAGGATTAAGGGTTTTCTCCAGGGCCAGAGCAATAATGCTTTATCTGTCTGCTGGCTTTCATTTCCCAGACTGTTTCCGAATTAGGTTTTATGTATGAGCATTCTTAAATAATATCATTGTGTTGATTTGGATCTCAGCTTTAAAGTACATTTTTGAATGTGCACATCATTCCTCCAGAACCAGAGCCTCCTTTATAAAGAAATTTATCCTGAGTTTGAGGAACATTTTCTAAAGTCTGCTATGCCAAAAGCCCTGTGCTCAGTGCTAGGGACACAGAAATGAAAGGGTCTGTTCTGTCCTCAGGCAGGCCATAGTCGGGGGGATAAGGAAGAAAGATCAGCCAAAAAGAGTGTTGCCAAAGTGACGTTGTCCAGAGGTGCTGTGATAGGATACTGTGTTTTCTTTGATATATTCACAATTAAACATTATTTAAATTTTTTTTAGTTATAGATGGATACAATACCTTTATTTTATTTGTTTATTTTTATATGGTGCTGAGGATTGAACCTCACATGTGCTAAGCAAGCATCTACCACTGAGCTACACAACCCCAGCCATTAAACATAATTTTTTGAACATATAAAATTTATGCTCAATGTCCACACAATAAAAAGTGTAGAAAAGAAAAAAAAATCTATATATGCCCCAAACATGAAACCATTTGTAATAGCCACTGTGGGAGACATAATGCTCTCCCCAAAGATGTCTAGGTCCTGATCCCTGGAACCTATGAATATGCTGTATTATATGGCGAGGGGGAATGAGGATTCCTGATGAAATTAAAGTTGTTAATTCATTGGCTTTAAGAAAAGAAGATCATCCTGAATTATCCAGGTAGGCCCAATGAAATTGTGAGGATTCTTAACAGTGGAAGAGAGAAGCAGAAAGTCAAAGTCAGAGAGAGACTGGAAGACGCTGCTGGTTTTGAAGATGGAGGGAGAGGCTACCAGCCAAGAAATGTCGGAGGCCTCTAGAAGCTGAAAAAGACAAGGAGAGCTCCTGAGAGCTTCCACAAGGAATGTAGCCCTTCCCATGCTTGACTTTAGCCTAAGGAGATCCATTCTGGACTCCTGATCTCTAGAAATATAAGATCATGAGTTTGTGTTGTTTTAAGATACTAAGTTTGTGGTGAGTTGTTACAGCAGCAATAGCAGCTCAGCCATCACTGATATTTTGGTGACTATTTTCCATCTTGTGCCACATTTAAAACTTTTATAAATGATTCCTGTTATTCCTGCTCTTTTTATTAGCTTATATACAGTTGGTTTATTTTTGATCTCTCTTCTGGCTTCTAATGCTCATTTCATTAATTTTCATTTTGTTCTATAATTATGAAGAATTTAAGGCTGCGAATTTGCTCCCGGTGCTGGCTTTGGCTGGGGAGCTACTGGCTGGGGAGCATGGGCAGGGAGGGAGTGAAGACGGACCTCCCTGATTCCCCATCCAGCTTCCACTCTTGGTTCTTGGCAAGGGGAGGCAGAGTCTACACCTACAAATGTTGATATTCTGAATTCTCACTGTCATCATTTCGAAAAAGTACTTGTGATTTTGATTCTGTTAACCTAAGAGCTATTTAGGGAAAAGTCTAAAAAACTTTCAAGGGGTTGAGTTTTAAATCTGTTAACCTTTGAAGTTAATTCCTAGCACAATCCACATGTTCTCAGAAGTCAACATCTGTGGGGTTTAAATAAGACCTCATTGGCATTTACATTCAAATTTCACCATATCCGTGATATCTCACCCTTAACTAGCACAGATCCCAGTTTTCTGCAAAGGCCTGTTTCCCCTATGACCACCCTCCCCTTCAATCATTTCTGGGCATCTCCAGATTCTATCTCAGTTCTGTAGAGCCTGTCTGTGTCCCTCCTGTGTGTATTCTGGGCACCCATGATCTCCCAGCCAGCATTCCAGGCTCTGAGTCTCTTTGGGCTGCTAAAACAAAATGCCCCGAAACTGGATAACTTAAATGCAATAGCAATTTATATTCCTCACAGTCTGGAGGCTGGGAAATCTAAGATCAAGGCATCACCTGATGTGGTATCTGCTGAGGACTCACTTCCTGGTTTGCACATGGTATGTTCTTGCTTTAGCTCCATTTGATGGAAGGGTCCAATAAGCTCCCTCAGTTCTCTTTTGTAAAGATACTGATCCCATTCACGAGGGCTCTATCCTCCCGACCTAGTCACCTCCCAAAGTCCCACTAATTCAAAACCATCACCTTGGAGATTAAGATTTCAGCATATGAATTTTTTTTTTTTGGAAGGTGAGATACAAATATTCATACCATAGCAATAGAGTGTCAGGCACCTTCTACAGCCACCAAACTCTGGCAGAATGGGAAGAACTAGTTTCCATGGAGACTTGGTGCAGATGCCCTGGTCCAGGCCAGACACCCTGAGTTATGAGCACAGAAGCAACCTGGATGTTCTGAGCCTTGGAGAATTCTGAAATTGCCTTTGTCTCCTGGTGTTTGCTCAGCTTTTGTAAATGTTAGGTGGGCTTTTGAAGAGCATGTATGTTCTGTGTTATAGGGGTCAGTGCAGACGAGGGAACCTGTAGCCTCTGGTGTCATGGAAACCAAAGAGGAGCCCCAGAGAGGCCAAAAGCATAGGATGTGAAGGTCCCAGGTGGCCATGGGGAGGAGGGACAGAGGCTGTGGGTGCTGGGTTTGGGGAGAAGGATCGTGGACGCCAACCTGCTGAGAAGGGTGGGCATGAAGGGGAGGAAAGGTTTTGGTGGTACCAGGGAGGGAAGGAGGATCTTGTTGCTCAGGAATGGAAGAGCAGGCATGTTGCCAGACTGAGAGGAAGGACCCTGGAGGGAGGTGGCTGAAGGGACAGAAGGCAGAGGGGACAAAAGATGCATTGAGACTCTTGAGGAAGTCAGGTGATGGGGTGGGTGTTCAAGCTTGGGAGAGTAGGTTTTTGTCCTCTGAGATTGTGTTAAGAGGTATTAAGTGACTTTAACAGTAGGGGTGGGGGAGTCGATATTATAATGCAGGAGCTTAAGCCATCCCTGGGGTGTCAAGTGGGGGGTCTTGAGGGAAGGTCCAAGGATGTGAGGAGGGCACTGTCAAGAGAGAGGTGTGGCAGGCTATGCTGAAGGGCTATTGGTTGGGCAGCAATGGGCAGGGAGGGAGAGAAGATGGGGCTTCCCTGCTGCCCCATGCAGCTTCCACTCTTGGTTCTTGGCAAGGGGAGGCAGAGTCTGGCAGTGACCTTAGGTTGTGGCTTTGCTGGGCAGGTGTGGTGGGAGGCTAAGGGTGCAGGGTTGGGGGTCCCGTGTGACAGGGTCAGGGAATTCATCCTGGGCAGGAAGGAGAGGCCAGGATCAATTTCTGTAAATGTCTCCATATGCTTGTCAAGAATATCCATTTGCTTTCGGTTATAAGTTGTCATGTGTACCCATAAATCAACCCTAGTCATTTCATTATTAAAATAGCAGATGCCCCTCTGCGGCGGTCTGTGAGCTCTGTTATATGCTGAAAGTGGCTTGTTCAAGTTTTCCTCAGATGTTCTTGGGCCACTCCCTCCTCATATTTCTAAGAGCAACAGATGCTGGGTGACTTGGTTTGTAAAACTTGGTGATGGGGGTTTTCACTGTGTATTCTCAAACAAGAGGTCTCTCGGAGACATTTAGCATTTCTTGCTCAGAATTATGTTTTATGTCATTAAACACACCTTGCTTTCTGTGTTTGCATTTTTCCTTGCCTCTCTCTTGTGCAGGTTTTAGGTATGTCTTTTAAATAGCATACCATTTAAATAAAAAAAACTCCATCTGATCATCTTTAACCACAAGGTTAAACCCACTGACAGTTGGCTTTGGTGATACCGGTGGTCTGTGATTGTCTTAGTCCCTTCTGTTGCTCGTAACACAGGACCACAGATGGATGCATTTTAAGAAAACAAGTTCTGGTCCAGGGCAGCGGGCTGTATCTGGGGATAGCCTTCTTGCTGGCAGAGTTCCAGGGTGGTGAAAGTCATCACAGGGTGAGACCTAGCCCAGCTGGCTTATGTAGCAGACCCACTCTTTATTACCTGCTAACCCATGAATCCATAAGTCTCATGAATGGGCTAATCCAGGCATGAGAGCAGAGTCCTAATCACCTCTTAAAGGTCCCACCTCTTAATATCTCATTAGTTTTGGAGGGGAAAAAACCATATCATAGCAGTGCTATTGTCATGTTTGTTAGCTTGCATCCTTGCAACCTTATCTTTGAATTATCTGCCTCCCCTCAGGCTCTGCCCCCCCCCCCTTACTCTCAAGGGCAGGCAGAGAACTGGTTTTGCAGGCACTGGGCTCTGACCCTTGGTTTGCAGTGAGCCCCTCTTTGACTCCACTCCCCTCCTTCTTGCTCCTGTCCAGGCTGCCCCCTCAGTACTCCTCTCCATCTGCCTTCTTGCCCTTCCTTATGACACAGCTCCTTTTTATTACATTCTCTTCTCTTTCTCTGCCAGTATCACCCTCTCCCTAGTCACTCCCTTCTTTGATGAATTGTTGGCTAAACCCCATCCAGTTGTCCCTCACTTTCCTGCTTCCAAGCAGTAGAAAGTACTCTAACCTGGCTAAAGGATTTATCTTTGTACTTCTAATTTCCAGCCTCTGGATGGAAGTGTCCCCTCCTGGTGAGACCCCTCTTCCTCCTACCTACCCAGATCTGTCCCCTGTGTCCCCTGGAGCTCTCCCTGAAGGCCATTCCCTTCCTCAGGGCACAGTCAGGCCCTGGTACTGCTGCTTAAGTGGCAGTACCAGCTCCTGGCCTGATCCCCGGTCTCCTTCATTGCTCTCTTCAAAGCGTTGCCTTGCTTCTCTGCTTCCTCTGTAGTCCCCTTGTGTCATCTTGACTGTTCCCCAAAGTCCCCACTGACCATGGGGGTATGGATCATCTGCTCCCACGACACGCCTCCCTCCCACTCTTCCTCCTTCACTATCATCACTTCATGACGCCATTGACTCCTGGATTTTCTCTCATTCCACTCGGTTCTTCTCTGCCCACCTTGACATGTTGGCAATTCTGGGGGCTCTATGCCATCTTCTCTTCATGCATTTCTTTCTGGGGTGACGGTAGCCATCCTCAAGCCTTTGAAGAACATCTTATTGCTCCGATGGATCTTTCCCTGATATCTCGCCTTTCCACTCTGTCTCTGAGTCTGCTCAGCTAACTTACAGGCGTCTCAAGGGTGACTACTTCAAAAAGAAAGCCTAGGCTCCTCTCTCCTGCTTCTCCATCCTCAGCCCCCAAATCAAAACAGAAACAAGAACTCAGTTCTGCCTCTCACCCTGAGCTTTTACCCAGCTTGGTAAAGAGCATCTCTGGGCAGGGGCTCCCTGGGGATCATAGTGTGGGCCTCGGTCCATCCCTAACCCACTTCTGGTTCATGGCACATCTCCTCAGCCTACCTGCAAAGGGAACCTTGGAGCTGGCCCTTCTATAGCTGCAACCAGATTACACCCCTTGCTTCCTGCAAATTCTGGTGGCTGCTCATGGCTTTCAAGTGAAACCCACAATCCTTGGCAGGGCCTGCTGGCCCTGGTCCCTGCTTTACCCTCTGAAGTCTCCTTTCCTTCCTCTCATCTCCAGAGGAGCTGCCCAGCTCCTTCCCACCCGCACCCAGACCTGCTCTATTTCTGTGGCCTGTATCTCCTTCCTTTGCTTTAGGTCTCAGGGAAGACCACTGCACTCCATTAGAATCAAACATTTTCCCCCTCATCTTTTGCTATCTAGACTGTGCATTATATGTGGACTACAACATGTTTTCCACATGTTTTCCCTTCAGTAGAGGTTTAGAAGATCATATCCCGTTTTTAATCTTACTTGCTACTAACTTTTGGATGTAAAAACCTTCCTGATGTTAAAGTTTTCTAAGAATCAGCATCAGAAACCAAATAACCTCCATGTTTCTGTCTGTCCTGCAAGATTGGAACATTTCCTTCTTTGTTATCAGCCCCCCCCCCACTCCTCCCAATCCCAATCACATCAGCTGAACTGATTTTATTGTGAATTTGTAGATAGAATTTGGAATTTTCTGTACTTATTATTTCATACACTTAAATTTCTGTTTCAATAGCTGTCTCTGTTTTCCTTTGCCTTTCTTTACTGGTTCTGGATTGTTCTGCTTTGTTCTTGCAATACTGGGAATTGAACCCAGGGATACTTTATCAATGAGCTACACCCCCAGCCCTTTTTCTTTTCTTTGTTGTAATATTTTGAGACAGGGTCTTGATACGTTGCAGAGGCTGGCCCAGAAATTGTGGTTTTCCTGCCTCAGCCTCCTAAGTAGCTGGGATTGATAGGGTTGTGCCTCTGCCCATCTGCTGGGTCCTTGTCCCCTTTGGACCTGAGGCTTCTCTGTCTGAGTGATTTTCATTTTCATTTTTTCCCCAGTTGTCTTCCAGGTGATGGGGTCAAGAAGGGAACTTCTCAGCGTTGCACGCTATGGTCTGAATGTTTGTTTCTCCCAAATTCACATTTTTGAAACCTAATGCCCAATATGATGGTATCAGGCAGCCCCTGGGGGGTGAGAGGTCATGAGAGTGGAGCACTCATTAATAGGATTAGTGCCTTTATAAAAGAGGTCTCAGAGAGTTCCCGTGTTCCTTTAGCCATGCGAGCACTCAGTAAGAATGACTATGAAGATGTGGGACCTTGTCAGACAGTCCTTTAGTGCCTTAGTCTTGGACTTCTAGCCTCCTGAATGGAGAGAGACACATTTCTGTTGTTTACAAGCCACCCAGTCTATGGCATTTTATTATAGCAGCCTTATCAGGCTAAGACAATGCATGATACCCTCAGTGTAGGGGGCCTCACCAGGCCCATGAGCCAAGTGCATTGGAGCTGTGTGGGCCAAACAGGTCCCTCAGACTCCTGGACAGGAAGGACATTTCTTTCTAGGATGTATGAAGGACGCTTCCTGCCTTAGTGGACCTCTCCTTCTCCCAAGGACCTGCTCTGTTTCTGTGGCCTGGGGTTTGTACCCTCCTTTGCTCTGAGCACAGACCCAGCAAACTGTCATAGTGGCAGTTGGAAGGGATATTTGGGGTGTGTATGGGAGGATGGCCTCAGCGGGTCATTCCTAAATTCCTTCCAGAGTATCCAACCCATCCTACCCTGACTCTCTGCTTATCAGAGACCACCCACAGCAGCAATAGGAGGGGCTCATGTGTCTTGCTTAGAATGTTCCAGGCCAGTTTGGGGTTCTGTTAGCCAAGTCTGTCGTGGAGGCAGTGAGCACACTAACCCTGTGTACTTCAGGGAGGAAATCAGACTGGGGCATGGAAACTCCACTGTAGGCCCTTGACATGGGACTGAGAATGAGGCCTACTCACTGGGGCTGTAACAGCACCTCAGATCAGTCAAGGTCCCTGGGTTCAACTGATGGGAGCTGAATGAAGGCATGACTCACAGATTTGCAGGCAGAATAAGGGAACTCATAGGGACACACCTGAGGGCTACCAGTGGCAGGAGCTGCAGTCACCTAGGCTGGCCAGGCCAAGCAGAGAAAGAAAACAGAGAAAGACAGCCCCTATTGACCTTTTGGTCCCTCTGTTAGCCAAGACAGCCAGGAAGAGCCAGTCCCCGGGGTGCAGGGAAGGACAGATGAATGAGGAGTGGGGTGTGAATGAAGAACAACTACTCCAGAGTATCCTGGAAGGAGAAGCAGGCACCACGTTCTTCTCTGTGTCTTTTCAAAGCCAGATTTCCTTTCTAGTCCAGAGCCTATTTATTCAGCCCGTGTAAGTGCTAGGCCTGGTGCTGGATGCTGTCAAATCCTTGAGATGACAACACATGCAGCAATCTCTAGCAGGGTGCCTGAGCCCTGGTTCTAGAGCAGAAACCAATGAACCACACAGCCAGTAGGAACCCTCTCAGCTCTTCTCTGGGGGCTTAATAGTTGTGCTAGAGATCCACATGTAGGTAGGTTTTCTTTTATTCCCCCTTTAGACTGTCATGGTGGTTCTCAGCATTTGGTTCAGAAAAGAGCCATCCTATGGAGTGCATGCAAAACCCACATCAGCTTAACTTGTGGGGGAATCAGGAGATTTTCAGGGATAATCTTCCACTTCCTGCTGCCTCGAGAAGCAAGCTCCTTTCCTCTCAACCAGCAAGAAGCTTTTCTAATGGCAAGGCACAGGCCACCTTGTAAACTGGAAGCCCTATTCTGTGGATGTGGGTGAGACCATGTAGGGACGCTGCCCATAAGTGATGGGGTCAAGGCTTGGGATGGTCCTTATTTATATTCCCTAGAGCCTGTGTGTGTTGGGTGTCAGGCTAACCATTCATGAGCTCCACGAGCTGCCCCTCAGAGACATATTGGGTGGATCAGACCCTCTGCGGTGCTTGGCATCTCTGGATCAGGCTGACCCCAGCACCACTAAGGTGCTGGTGCTGCCTGTGGGGGCAGCCCTAAGTACTTTTGGATGTGTGCATGTCTTCCCTGTTCATGGGACTGAGTAGCCAAGGGAAGGTCATTCATTGAAAATAATTAGCTGAGTGGACATGTTTCTGGGTGCTCGGCTCTAATTACAAGGCTATGCATGCACCTCCTCCCAGCATTATGTACCGGGCTCCCAGTTATTAGGGTAAATGTTCAAGAGATAGAACACCTAGGGAAAAAGACCACCCTGGAAGGCCAATTCCAGTGCTTGTTCTGGGCTTGGATCTGTCAGGCTATTAGCACATATTTGCCTGCGATCACAGGAAGGTGATGTTCCATGCTTGCCCTGGGCTGTGAGCTGTCAGCCATGGTCAGGTTCTTGTCCATGGTAATGGGCAGGTGCTATTCTACATCCCTCTGAGTCTGTGACTCTGAGTTGCTCAGTTAAAAGGGAAAATACGCTTCGAGTTGATGTTAGTTTTCGCTCAAGTCTAATTCCTGATCTGTAAACAAAGCCTGTAAGAACAAGAGGCTCCCCATGTGCAAATCAGCTCATTAATTTGACTTAGAGGAACGCATAGCGCCTCAGCCTCTTTGGTGAAGATTAGCACTTTTTAAGCAAGTGAGAGTCTCGTCAGGACAAAGCAACACAATTATGTGCCCCTTATTTCAGGAGAGCAGAGGAAAGTGGGCTGGCTGTCTTCCCTGGAAACAAGAAAGGGAGGCTTCAGGTTAGCACTTACACGGAGTGCTGTGAGTGAGAAGCCAAGGGCCGTCACCAGGGTGAGGTCATAGTGTCTGGAATTGTAGGAAGGTCAGTTCAGGGAAGGTGGCACAGGGCAAGGGGACCTGTGGGTATAAACTAGTATGCTCAGCTCCTGACAACCTCTAGAAATACAGGAAGCCTTCTCTTTTGATGAGATTGAGAGAAACTAATCCTGAGTCACATAAGCCAAAGGGAATTAAAGTCAAGCTGTCAGGGTCTGGGGATGGAGGTTTGGAAATGGGGTACCTTGGAGGGCCCCAGTCACAACCTCCAGAAGCTGGCTGGGCGGTGTTTAGGGCTCTGGGGTGGGAGATTTGGGTTAGCCTTGGTCACATTGTTTTTGTCTCAGATGTATATTCTGGGTGGGTTCACCCTACCCTTGCTCACCTGGGCTTCTTACCAACAGCCCTTCTAGACTGTCCTAGGGTGTCCAGGGACTCTGGGCTGTTATTTGATTAAAATATGTGTGACCAGATTTATTAGTTCATGTGGGGCCTGTTGAATGGATCAATACAGATTTAGAGGAAAAGAGGAGGAGAGGTGCTAACATACTCATTTACTGTCCAATTAGTGCATGTAAAGATCCTTGTCAGCATGCAGCTTCAGGAACACCCATGCCTTGTCCTTTATTGTCAAGTATGCTACTCCTAACTAATATCATATTTTTGATCTCTCCAACTGGGGGTAAAATAGCAATGCTATTATTCTTGTAATGCATGGCTCTTTGGAACCTGTTTGCATAGACACATTGTAGGTTTTTTTTTTTTTTTTGTCTTTGCATTCCCTGTCCCCACATATTTGGTACCAGTTATAGCATGTCTCCCAACTTGACTATGGCTCCCTCAAAGATTATTCCTGTACTTTGTTGATGATGATCATCAATGCAGATAATACCAAGAAGATGCAGGAAAATGTGAGCTATTGTTCATTTTCTGGTCACATTAAAATTTTCCATTTGGAACTCAGTAGCAAGGGGAGAGCCATGCATCCTTTAGCTATGTGTTTTTTTCAGTCCTTAGGTTGTTATCTCTGCCCTCTTAGATTGTGACCTCATGCAGTATCAAGCTTGCTCTTACCTTCTGCAAACTGCTACCAGTGGGCAGAGTAAGAAGAGCTGCCCAGGTTGTGTTGTGTGAGATGTACCATTATTCTGCAGACCAGCCTGAGCATGTGATGTCCAGCATTCCTTGGAGGCAAGAGAGGACATGGGGTGGGGTGGTAGTATTGCAGAGCAACAGCTTCAAAAGCCCACCAAGCAAACGGATGCAGCTGGCCTCGGGGGCTGCCTTGAAATGGCTTGGAGCCTTTGAAGGTGTGGGGTCACTGTCCTGGGTGCCAGGGGTGGGGCATGAATACAGCAAAGGATGCTGGTTGCTATCGCCCCACTCCTGGATTCTGGAGCTTGGAGGTGGCACTGAAATTGGAACACATGTGGATGATGCTGATGTTATCATATTTAACTCACTTGTGTAGCCCAAGTTCAAGGCTTAGGCAGAGCCCTGAACTCATTCTGTGTCTGTGAGTGTGCATCACCAAAAACTGTTTCAATCCCACCTGTACTCATAAAGGAAGCACCCTCTGGCCAGTGGGAGCAGCTTGCTGATCAAGCCACTTGCCCTGGACCTTTTGATAACCTCATAGACACAAACAAATCTGGAGCTCCTGGGACCCCAAGTGTAAGGAGAAGGATAGAGAGTGATCCAGAGGGAGGAAAAGAGCACACTCATACATTGTTGGTGGGACTGCAAATTGGTGTGACCAAGCAGTATGGAGATTCCTCAGAAAACTAGGAATGGAACTACCATTTGACCCAGCTATCTCACTCCTTGGTATGTATCCAAAGGAGTTAAAATCAGCATATTACAGTGATGTAGCCACATCAATGTTTATAGCAGCACAATTTAAAACAGCTAAACTATGGAGCCAACTGAGGTGCCCCCACAATAGGTGAATGGATAAAGAAATTGTGGTGTATATACACAATGGAATTAGCCATTAAGAGGAATGACTGTATGACATTTGCCAGTAAATAAATGGATGGATCTGGAGACTATTATGTTAAGTGAAATAAGCTGATCCACCAAAACCAAAGGTCAAATGTTTTCTCTGATATGTGGAAGCTAACCCATAATAAGGGGGAGAAGGGAAGATTAGAACTTCAGTAGATTAGACAAAGGGGAATGACAGGAAGTGGGGATAGGAAAAGGAAAGACAGTGGAATGGATCTGACATAATTTTCCTATGTGCATGTATGAAAACACCACAGTGAATCTCACCATTGTGTACATCCACAAGAATGGAATCCTAATGAGAATAAGACATATTGCCTGCTTGTATAATAACATCAAAATGGAATCAACTGTCAGAGGGATCAACAGGGCCTGTATGGAGACAGTTCAGGCATGGACTCTCTGCTCAAGAGCACTGTTTTGGCTATATGGTTGCTAAATTTTGAATTCCTCATCCCCAAAGTTCATGTGTTGGAAACTTAATCCTCAAAGTCATATGTTGACGGTATTTAGAAGTGAGGCCTTTGTGGAGGTAATCAGGATTAGATGAGGTTGTGAGATGGGGCCCCCATGATGGCATTAGTGGCTTTCTAAGGAGAGAAGGAGAGATATAATCTAGCACATGCTTACTCTGTCCCACCATGTGGTGCCCCTGCTTTGTCACAATGCAGCACGAGGCCCTACAAGCTTCTAGCAGATGTTGGCACATGCTTAGACAGCCGAGCCTGCAGAACTGTGAGCCAAATAAACTATTCTTTATAAATCACCCTGTCTGTGGTATTCAGACAGAGCAACAGGAAATGGAACTATATACTGTTCTTTCTCCCGGGTGTTCCTGGAGTACACCAGGCTCTCTTCCTCCTTCAGGCCCTGGCACCTGCTCCTTTGCTGGAACTCAGCACTTCCCACAGGCCCTGTTCCCTTGAAACCAGGGATGTAGCAGTGAAGCTGGGAGCCTTCATTCTAAGGAGAGGCACTAATGTGCAGAATGAACTGGCCAGAGGGCACTGAGAGTGGCCAGGAGTACAATTTTTAAAAATATGTTTACGCATTTTATTTTTAAATAATGGTAGACCTATGCTATTTTTAAAAAATAGCAAAAAAAAAAAAGTTGAAGAAATAGCAAAGATTTCTTGTATGCCCTTCACCCTGCTTCCCCTAATGCTAACAGTTTGTATCATCTTAGAATAAGGATTGAAACCATAACCTTTTAACATTGATATGATGCTTCCTCATGTTAGATCAAGCTTATGCATTTTTGGCAGGAATTCCACCAAAATGATGTGCTCTGTGTAGGGCATCACATCTAGGGAGGTGATGTTGAATTGTCTCGTTATTGTTGTTAATGATAACCCCCCGTGGTTAAGGTGCACTTCTGAGATTCTCCCTTGTAAAGTGACTATAGTTATTTCCCCTTATTTGTAGGGGATATGTTCCAAGATCCTCAGCGGATGCCTGAAACTGAGGATAGTACTGGATCCTATATAAATATATGTACATATAATATACATATATGTATGTATATATACAAAAAATATATATTTCATACATATCTATAGTAAAGTTTAATTTATAAATTAGGTAAATAAAAAATTAACAATTAATAAAATAGAACAATTGCAACATTATACTGTAATAAAAGTGTGGTCTGTCTCTCTCAAAGTAACTTATTCTACGGTAATCACCCTTGTTGACTGTGGATACCTGAAACCTCAGAGAAACCTCAGATATGGGGACAGTCTTGAATTTCTTCCTCTGTAATTAATAAATCTCGTAGATAATATGGGATGATGAAAACATTTTGTCTCTCCTCGTACTTTTTGCCCACTAATTTTGACACCCACGGGCGAAGTTTCTCTGCAACAATCCTTACTATGGTGTTTACTCATGTTTTTTATGAAGGTTGTTTTCCATTTTCGTCAGTTTGCCTGCAATTATTAATTGAATTCCATTATGAGGACATTCTTCCCCTTCTCCCTATTTATTTATCATTCACTCATTAGTTTATACCAGTGGAGAGTTGTGGAGATTTGTTTTATAGCCTATTACTCTCATTATTCATTATTTTGTTCAAATTATCCCAAGTATGGGCATTAAGAGCCCCTTCAGGTTGGCCCTTCTGTCCTTTTTCCGTCCCCAGGGTGTGATTTCACATGGGGTAAGGGGCCTTGATGCAAACAGAACCAAGGAGAGGAGGCGGGCTGGGTCTGCAGCCTGCTCTCTCAGACAGCGTGGGGTGGACATGGTCCCAGAGCTGTCAGCTCGCCTGCTCTGATTATTGTGGAGGCCCTGAGAATTGGGGCTTGGCCTTACTGATGGGCAGGGCCATACCGTGCCCAGGGTATCTATCTGTGTGTTGGCTTTGGAGCAGGCAGGATAACGGGATGTATCCCTGTTGCCTTTCACAGCCTGGGACTTTTACTGTCTCCCAGCGTAACTCTTTATGGTGGGCTCTGTGAGGAGCGGATTCCCATGGGGCACCTGATCCTTTGGGATGCCTGACTGAATGTGCCTTTATTCCAGATGCAGTGCCTTTGGTCATGACCAGCATTGCTGCTCAGGATCTCTAGCTGGGCTCTGATGACCCACAGAGGGGCCTAGGCCCATATGGGCTGCCATCCTCACTCCAGAAAGAAGAAACATTCCAAGGTCACCAGTGGGGACTCACTGGTGCTGGGCCCAGCCCCTCCCGGTAGATCCCCACTCGCCAGGCGAGGACACAGGACTGACGGCGTCTGAAGGCCTGCAGAGTAGCCTGGCCACAGCCCAGACAACCTGGCCCTGAGAGCCCCGTCTCTTCCCATAAATAAACCAGACGAGATCCTTCGTCAGATGGCGTGGCCTGGTTTTTGTTTTGGGAAATCTGGACAAGAAGGGGCAGCAGACAGCCTTGGGCTCTGGCAGGGTCACCCGCCTGGGAGTGGCAGCTGGGTAGGCGGGTAGAGGACAGTCGGCGGTCGGCCTGCCCCGGATACCCTGGCAGGCCCCAGAGATCAGAGCAGGAAAAGAAGCCAGATTTGAAGGAAACCAAAGTCAGGCAGGGCTCCAGGCTCCGAGTATGCAAGGCCTGTGATGTCCAGAGAGGGGCTTATGGCCCAGAGAACCAGGGAAGCAGCAGTCTACAGTGGCAAGGGAAAAATCAAGGTCCTTTGCCTGAGGAAACTTCCAGACCTGAGCACCCTAGCACAGGTAGGCACAGAGGACACACCCCTGAGTGTCACCATCACACTCTCAACACTTCCTTCCACTTCTGGGAAAACTGAGGTTGAAGGAGAGGAAGAGCTGACTCCCACATGAAGTGGAGGGTCATCTGTGTCCCTGAACTTTTCCCATTGGGACTTATATGGCTGCTCTTGCCTCTGAGGAGCACATTCACTAGGCAGTGTATCTTTCCCAGCCTCGGTGTGCACAGGCCAGATCCCTGCTTCCTTTCGTGGCCTTGACTACCCCCACTCTGCCCCAACCTGATCAGGCGTGATAAGGAGAATTTCAGGTTAAATTGTAGGCTTCTTGCCCACTGAACCAACCTTTGTCTACCAACCTGGTAACTGGACCCTTGGTGAGCATGTGTCTCCTCTCTGATCATCTGGACCCTCCTGGAGGATCAGCCCCTGTAGGCGGGATCAGGGTACTGTCTCCTGCATCCCCAGGATGGAGAACTTCCTCTCTGAGTCCCCACTGCCCTGGGGAAAGCAAGATCCTGTTTAGAACATGCTGTTCCTCTAGAATTATGAGCCTTGTCTTTTATCAACTGTGTAGACTCAGCCCTTGGGACTGTCCACAACATTCTATGAGCATCAGGGGGGATCCCCTTGGCGGTAGTCTTAGCCAGCTTCTGCAAGCATAACAGGCCTGCCCTCAGGAACGAGGGTGCCAGCTTGCAACTGGCCCCGGGGTGCTGGTCTCCAGAAAGAGTGGAGCAGGTTGGAAGGAGAGAGTCCTGTCATCTGATCACTGACCTTTGGCTGCACAACCTCTGGGCCTGCATTTACTGCCCTGTGTCACACGGGTGAGAATACCCTCTTTAGAAGGGAGGGGTCCCACGTGGCTAGCCCTGGGCATGCTTAGCCTTCACTTTTTTACTTATCTGATTTCTGGCACTTTGGGGAGTGATTCAGTGACCTGCCTAGGTGGCCCTCCTCCTTCCTGCCTGAGCCACAGCCCTGCTCAGTTTTGTCCACATGGTACCCATGAGCCCCTGTGAGCAGCTGGCTTTGTTTTTGTGTGGTGTTGGTGCATGGTGGGTAGAAGGGCTGAACTAGCCTACAATTCATGGCCTGCCCACCCCCGACCCCCCCAACTTCCGAATGTGACTGTCTTTGGACACAGGCTCTTTAAAGAAGTAATTACACTAAAAGGAGGTCACTAATCCAACATGACTGGTGTCCTTAAAAGAAGAGACACACCAAGAGAAGATCATGTAAAGAAAAAGGAGAAGAAGGCGTATACCCCAAGCAGAGAGGCCTCAGGAGGCCTCTTTTGACACCTTGACCTTGGACTTACAGCCTCCAGAATCATGGAACAACAAGTTTAAGCTGTGCAGTCTGTAGAACTTGGTTATGGCAGCCCTAGTCACAGTACAGACACACTGGAGGGGGTGCTGGTGCCAGAATCTTGTGGGGGATGTGCTGGGAGGTTCCTCTTGGAGCATTATTCTGGTAGGTTGGAGGGGAGCGCTGCAGTGAATGCTAAGGGAGGTTGTGTGGATATAGGTGGCTGATGATGCCTTGGCCCCAATGTCCCTTCCATAAGTGAAATTGATTATGGGGGTACTTTGCTTCCTCTAAATTTTTCTCAGCCACCACCCCCCCATGACATATCTAGCAAAAAAGCATATAGACAAGTGGCACTCCTAGACAAGTGTTCCTGTCACTCCAGCTGCCTGGCCAGACCATGCAGGCTCTGTGTGAACCAGGATGGAAGTAGTGGATCTTCCAGGGGTCAGTGAGAAAAGTGGAATGGCAGAGTACACAGGCCTCCAAGGAGGCAGGGAGGCCAGCGTGTTGGATTCCAACTGGCATCGGCTATTCCAGGGCCAGGTGCCAACCCAGCAAAGGGCTTTTTGGCAGGGCATGTTGAAGGAGGAACTTGGACCTTGCTCTGTGAGCTCTCTTCCACCTCACATCTCAAGGCCATGGTCTGCCATGGCTGGTGAGATATGATAGCTCAGAAAGAAAAATTTTGCTTTTTGATAGTTTGGCAAATGTTCCTGCAGCAAGAGTCATTTTTCTTCTTTAGTGGAGAACGCCCTGTTATTTATGTGAATGTTAATTTGCAACAGGGGACATTCCTCAACGTGGTCTTCATGCAGAGTGAGACCTGGGAAATGTCAGCCGGAGCGTCTGGCAGGGACGAGTGTCAGTTCTTGTGATATAACGGCAAGCTTGTCCTGGTCCCAGGGTCTGAGTCTGAACCCCTGACCCCACTGTCCTGACCAGGGCTGGCAGGGCAGCTCCATTTCCTGGAGGCCTCCCCGGCTCTGGTGTGCACAAGGGCCATTAGGATAGTTTGCAGTGTCCCAGAATGTGGGACATTCTGGATTCTCACAGGCTGGACAGACCAGGCCCCATGGGAGCAGATTTAGTGTTGCCTAGTTGAGTGGGAAGCCTGGCCCCTGTGAGGCATCCTTGCTGTCATATTATTTATGCCACTTTTTTTCTCTCTTTTTTGGCCCCTGTCCACACACCCACCCCACTCATTTTTCTTTCTGCCCTTTCTTCAAACAGATTGTCTGTTTTGATACATTCCGTCTGTAAAAATCTCAAAAAGAAAAAAAAAAAAAAAACAGAAAAAGACAATCAAAACATGAAACTCACCCTAAACCTTAACACTAACTCTTTGTTACATGTTTCCAAGCAACTCTCATATCCTCATCACAATGGTAAGAGGCTGTTTCATGAGGTGCTGTGCTGAGTGCTGCACATACGGTATCTCAGTTAACCCTTGTGTCAACAGTATAATTCCTGTTGTGAACCTTGTTTTACATTCACAACACAGAGACTCAGAATCCTCATAGTTAGCCAGTGGTGAAGTCTGCACTTGAGGGGAAGCTGAGCGACTTAGAGACCACAGTTGTGACTGTGAGGTTACATTGACATTAGGCACAAAGATCCATGTGATTTTACCCAAGGGGGTTGGCTTCGACCCAGACCTGCCTCCTTCAGGCACTAGTTTGTCACGTATGTGTTTATTCTTTAAGTGGTGAAAAAAAACCACATATTTTGTCTTAGTATAAATTCACATATTTAGTAAAAGTTTTTGCAAGGCACAGAGTTTTTTTTAAACAATCAAATCATTTACATTTATTGTGCTACAGATAATTGTTCACCTGTCATCTAATTTATATATACATACAGAGAGACCATGTGTGTGTGTGTGTGTGTGTGTGTGTGTGTGTGTGTGTGTATCAAGAGACACTATCTAGTCTCCCATATTGCTATATGCTGTATAGTCTATTTTCAGTAATTGGGAAGGTATGTATTTAGTTTTACTAGTTGTGGCTCTTCTGACTTCAGGTAGTATTCTTAAAATTTTATTTATTGACTTTAGAAAGTTATTGGTAACTGTTGATTCCTCTATGAAAGATTAAGAAGTCAAAGCAATTAAGTGACTTCTTTCTACCTTCCTCTATCCTTTCTTTGATTTTTGTGGGCTTATCAGGCAAACCCCACCCCACCCCACCCACTTACTGAATTTACTAATGGGAAGTTATTTTTTCATTACATAGCTTTTCTTTTCAGAAGACATGACAAGCAACTTCTCGTTGGTAATCTTGATCCTGCATAATTCTCACATGGAGGTCAATTTCAGTGTTCTAAACCTGTGATCTCTCTATTTGTGGGCCCTAAATTTTGAAATCAAATTTGGATTGCATAAAATGACAGCTGAAGAGTGACGGGGAGAGATGCAAAATGGAGCTGAGCCTGGATGCTTGTGAGAGGATCCCCCAGGGACAGGGATGAAGCCCGGTCCCTCTGTGCACCCCACTCTCCCAGGCTTCAACTTGCCCAAGGTTGCACACCTGGTTGGTTGGCAAGGGACGGGCTCTGGGTTTCTAATATGGTATTTCTTTCTAGGCCAATGGTTCCTAAGGTTTGGCCTAGCAGGTGAACTAGTGTGGTGCCAAATGTGGCATTAGAAAGCATTGAATCCTATCAAAATCCCAGCTGGCTTCTTGGCAGACATTGACAAGGTGATCCTAAAATATATATGGAAATTCAAGGGACCCAGAATAGCCAAAATAGTGTTGAAAAGGAAGAACAAAGTCGGAAGACTCTCACTTCATGATTCCAAAATTTGCTGTAAAGCTATGGTAATCAAGATTGTGTGGTCCTGAAAGAAGGATATAGATCAATGGAACAGAACTATTAAAAATAAATTCTCACATTGATTTTTGGTCTGAGTGACAAATTCAATGATACAAAAGAGTCTTTTCAACTGGTACAACTGGATATCCATATGCAAAGTAATGAGATTGAATCCCTTCCTCACTCCATACACATAATGTGAGAGCTAAAGCTTTTATAAAACTCTTTTGAAAGTGTAGAGTAAGTCGTTGTTATTTCTGGGTTAGGCAAAGCTTTAGATATTACTCCAGAAGAACAAGTGACATAAGAAAAAAAAAACAACAGACAAACTGGACTTCATGAAAATCTTTTATAATTTCAATGGACACTATCAAAATAGAGAAAATACAACCCACTGAATGAGAAAAAAAATTTGTAAATCATATATCTAATAAGGGACTTGCATCTAGAATATATAAAAATCTCTCATGACTCAATAAAAGAAAAATAATTTCATTTAAAAGTGGGCAAGGAATCTGAATAGACATTTTTCCAAAGATCACTGAATGGCCATATAAATACATGAAAAGGTGCTCAACATTTTTAGTTTTTCAGAGAAATCCATGTCACATCTGCTATGATAGCTAGAATCAAAGACCCAGATATAAGCATTGGTGAAGATGAGGAGAAATTGGGACACTTATACAGAACTAGTGAGAAGATGAAATGGTGCAGCCATTGTGGAAAACAGTCTAGAGTTACCATATGACAGAGCAGTTTCACTTTTAAGAGAAGTGAAAACAACTATCCACATACAAACTTGTACACAGATGTTTTTAGCAGAATTATTCATAGGAGCCCAAAAGTCAGAACAACCAACCAATTTTCCATCAGCCAGTGAGTGTACAAATAAAATGTGGAATATACATTTGATGGAATATTATTTAGCAATAAAGAAA